>NC_083407.1:21230856-21559070 GCF_020745735.1 Hemiscyllium ocellatum | reverse complement strand
AGGGGTTTTTCAGGCATGGCCCTGGGCCACAAGGAGAGCAAAAACAACCAACTCCCACAGCTGGTGAAGGCTGACAATTATTGAGGCAAAACTGTCTCAGATCACAAGTGCACACGTTTCAGAGCAGTTAAATGATGGTCCAACAGCACATCACCTATTTAAGCTATTGGCACTTGGAGACCTGGATGAGCAGAATTGTATTGTCATTAAGCTAAAGAAGGTGGTGAACCAAAACAAAGTCTGCCCGAGTATGTATCTCACTCCTCGTGGTCTCCAGCTGATACAAAGTCCATCACTGCATTACTTTTTTAAAATTCACTTGCGGCTCACACTTGTCGCTGGTTGGGCCAGCATTTATTGCCTGCCCCTAGTTGCCCTCGACAAGGTGATGGCGACGGCCTCCTTCACCTGCTGTTGGTAGACTCGCAATGCCCTTAGGAAGAGAATTCCAGGATATTGGCCCATTGGCAACTTCTCTCCTCTTCACGAGAGGTGACGGAAATAGAGTCCTCAAATAGTTTTCAGGCAAAAGTAAACAGATACTTGATTTAAAAAAAAGGGGAGTGAAGAAGTGTGTGCTGGAAAAGCACAGCTGGCGAGGCAGCATCTGTGAAGCAGGAAAGTCAATGTTTCGAGCATAATCCCTTCACTCCTGACAAGACGTCGACTCTCCTGCTTCCCAGATACTGCCTGACCTCCTTTTCCGGCACCACACTTTTCAACTTTGATCTCCAGCATCTGCAGTCCTCACTTTCTCCCAATAAAAAAGGGAGTGAAAGGTTATCAAGTGGTAGGCAGAAATCAGACTAACCAAACCACCCATGAGTATACTGAATGGCAGGCAGCTGCGACAGGTAGAGTGGTCAACTCCTGCTCTTAACTTGTATATTTGTATCCTTTCCCATTTACAGCCCTGTTCATCCACATTACACCATCATTGATGTCTTCTGCAATGCATGCCCAACCCCCACCACGCCCCCACACCACACAGTGACAACAGACAATAGGCGAAGGAGTATGCCATTCTGGCCTTCGAGCCTGCACCACCATTCAATATGATCATGGCTGATCATCCTTAATCAGTATCCTGTTCCTGCCTTATCTCCATAACCCTTGATTCCATGATCCTTGAGAGCTCTATCCAACTCTTTCTTAAATGAATCCAGAGACTGGGCCTCCACTGCCCTCTGGGGCAGAGCATTCCGCACAGCCACCACTCTCTGGGTGAAGACGTTTCTTCTCATCTCTGTCCTAAATGGTCTACCCCGTATTTTTAAGCTGTGTCCTCTGGTTCGGCACTCACTCATCAGCGGAAACATGTTTCCTACCTCCACAGTGTCTAATCCTTTAATAATCTTATACGTCTCAATCAGATCCCCTCTCAGTCTTCTAAACTCAAGGGTATACAAGCCCAGTCGCTCCAGTCTTTCAGCTTAAGATAGTCCCGCCATTCCAGGAATTGACTTCGTAAACCTACGCTGGACTCCCTCAATAGCCAGAATGTCTTTCCTCAAATTTGGAGACCAGAACTGCACACAATACTCCAGATGTGGTCTCACCAGGGCCCTGTACAGCTGCAGAAGAACCTCTTTGTTTCTATATTCAACCTCTCTTGTTATGAAGGCCAGCATGCTATTAGCCTTCTTCACTACCTGCTATACCTGCATGCTTACCTTCATTAACTGGTGTACAAGAACACCCAGATCTCATTGTACTGCCCCTTTACCTAAACTGATTCCATTTAGGTAGTAACTTGCCTTCCTGTTCTTGCCACCAAAGTGGATACCCATACATTTATCCACATTAAACTGCATCTGCCATGCATCTGACCACTCACCTAACCTGTCCAGGTCACCCTGTAATCTCCTAACATTCTCCTCACATTTCACCCTGCCACCCAGCTTAGTATCATCAGCAAATTTGCTAATGTTATTACTAATGCCATCTTCTATATCAGTATATATTGTAAAAAGCTGCGGTCCCAGCACTGATCCCTGCGGTACCCCACTGGTCACTGCCTGCCATTCTGAAATGGAGCCGTTTATCACTATTCTTGGTTTCCTGTCAGCCAACCAACTTTCAATCCAAGTTAGTACTTTGCCCCCAGTACCACGCGCCCTAATTTTGCTCACTAACCTCCTATGTGGGATTTTATCAAAAGTTTTCTGAAAGTCCAGGTACACTACATCTACTGGATCTCCCTAGTCCATCTTCAGAGTTACATCCTCAAAAAATTCCAGAATATCAGTCAAGCATGATTTCCCCTTCATAAATCCATGCTGACTCTGACCTATCCTGTTACTACTATCCAAGTGTGTCGTAATTTTATCCTTTATAATAGACTCCAACATCTTTCCCACCACTGAGATCAGACTAACTGGTTTATAATTTCCTGATTTCTCTCTCCCACTTTCTTAAAAAGTGGTACAACATTAGCCACCCTCCATTCCACAGGAACTGATCCCAAATATATGGAACTCTGGAAAATTATCACCAACGCATCCACGATTTCTCGAGCCACCTCTTTCAGTACCCTGGGATATAGACCATCAGGTCCCGGGGACTTATCAACCTTCAGACTTAACAGTCTCTCCAACACCAATTCCTGGCAAATATAAATTCCCTTAAGTTCAGGTCCTTCAGCCACTGATACCTCAGGGAGATTGCTTGTGTCTTCCCCAGTGAACATAGATCTGAAGTACCAATTTAATTCTTCTGCCATTTCTTTGTTCCCCATAATATATTCCCCTGTTTCTGTCTTCAAGGGCCCAATTTTAGTCTTAACCATTGTTTTTGCCTTTTACATACCTAAAAACGCTTTTACTATCCTCCTTTATATTTTTGGCCAGTTTACCTTGGTACCTCATTTTTTCTCTGCGTATTTCCTTCTTAGTAATCCTGGGTTGTTCTTTAAAAGCTTCCCAGTCCTCTGTTTTCCCACTTATCTTTGCTATTTTTTTTCTCTTTTAACTTTATATGCTTCTTAACTTCCCTCGTCAGCCACGGCCACCCATGCCTCCTCCTAGGATCTTTCTTCCTTTTTGGAATGAACTGATCCTGCAACTTCTGCATTATACACATCTTCTCCTAGTTACCAGTAGCTCTACAGTGCCTGACTTTTACAATCCACTTGCATCTTCACCTCTCTGGAGATCCTCGAAGAAAGCCTCTCACCCTCACACCTCATCTCTCTGCACCTTCAAGTCGGCTGCAAAATCTTACCAGACCAATGGCATCATTGCTTCATTCATAAAAAGAAATCTTCCCACAGCCAGCCCAAGCTTCACAAAGGAGAAGCCTTCAGGATAAACTGGACAATTCCAATTCCTGAGAAACTCAGTGATCTTGCTTTATGTCATCGGCATTGACCTTCGAGTGGCTAGGAAGCAGGAGGAGTCACAGAGTTTTCTGTTTATGTTCCAGAGTGTTTCTCTGCTGCCCTCTGGAGCCAATTCATGCCAATACAGACACAGCACTTTTGCAAAACGTCAGCTGTTGCTCATTGCTAATACAGTACAGTGCAATATTCAACAATGTTTAGCAAGTTTGTAGTACATTTGAATTCAGTCTTAAAAACAATGTTGTTGTGCATTGAATAAAATAGTGATGCTTAATTGAATTTGACTGTCACAGTAATGATGTAATTTATATATCTACGTATTCCATTCAATGCTTCAAAGAGCTGGCTCCTCCAGTTGACAATCAGATGGTGATGTGCAACCTGAGAGTTTAACATGAGCATGCGGGTGAAGTTCATGTATTAGGAACAGACAGAAAGATTAGAGGAACTTTAAAACACCCTGTGTCCAAAAACTAAAAACTTTCAAATTTGAGATTGATGTAGTGCATTCTTGCGTTCATATTAGAAAGAAACAGACAAGAATAATGACACCAGAAAGGAAATGATATATTTATCGGGAAAGGCTGAAGAAGCAGGAGGCCCTTTCACCTCAAAAGGCAGACTGTGGGTGGGATCACTTTAACTGAGGTCTTTAAAATGATGAAGATGTTGGAGAGGTTATAAACAAGTGAAATATGTCTACGCACGCACAAATTAGACAAACATAAATATAAGAAAGACATAAATATAAGATAGTACATTCAGTAAGAATACTCAACCCACTACGAGTAGTTGAGATGAACTGCATAGATGCATTTAAGAGGGAAGCTAGACCAGTCTATGAGGCATAAAGAAACAGACAGCTATATTGATAAAGTTATATGTGGAGCTTAAACATTGACAATTGACCAGTTTGACCATATTACCTGTTTATGTACTCTAGATATTTTTGATCAAACTGTTTAAATGTTATGACACCCTCGGGAGCAGGTGGGACTTGACAAAGCTTTTTCCCTTGGGGTGGGAATCTCAGAGCTAGAGGGTAAAGGTTTAGGGTGAGAGGGGAAAGATATAAAAGGGACCACAGAGGGTGGTGCATGTATGGAATGAGCTGCCAGAGGAAGTGGCGGGGGCTGGTACAATTGCAATATTTAAAAGGCGCTAAGATGGATATGGGGCAGGCGCTGGCAGATGGGACTAGGTTGGGATATCTGGTCAGCATGGATGAGTTGAACCGAAGGATCTGTTTCCGTGCTGTACATCTCTATGACTTGAACCCAGAACACTTACCAGAGGTTAGGACACTTCCATTGTCCATGAGAGATTCTTCACAGAACTGAGATCCAGATTCATTAGCTAATTTTAAGAAGGAAGAAGATATTGCCCAATTATCCCGTTGAGAGATTTTAATACATGCCTCTGGAGCAAGTGAGTCTTGAATCCAGGGTCTCCTTGTCCTAACATATGGACATTATTACTACACAAGAACTCTTGCTGGTGTACTGTAGATGGTGTGTAATGTCTACCCCTCTTCAACAATGCCTTCAGTATCTCCCTGGACCTTCTCCTAATTCAATTAAACTCGACCTCCTTTCCTCCCTATCTCATTAAAGCACTATGAATTGTTAAAGTGCCACTACGGCAGAGGCTGGTGGTGCTTGCTTAAGGTACTTGGCACATACACCAGAGATGGCCAAGCCTTGTGTATGAATCTAAAGCCAGGATGAAGTATATCACATTATTATAAAGAGCCTTCATTTTACACATTAAAACAACTCCGCAAATCAAAGCCTGGCAAGAGTCAATAAGAGAAGTGCAGGGACAGGACTGGGTGAATCCTTTAGTATCCCACAGAGGCACAGCCTCCAAAAATAAACATTATTAATGGTCTCGGATTCTACATGAGTGAGTTAATTGTTAGATATGAACTCCTTCATACCACCTGCGGTGATAGCGTAAACAACCTCAAATACATTGCTGAAACCACAATGTAGCAACTCAACAGTATCATTACAGCAATACCAACTGTTCACTGCCTTCCTGAGAAAGATTACCTATTAACACTCAACATCTAAGCTTATCGCAGCTCAGTAGAACGGAGCTAAAATCCAGTTATTTCTAAACAGCAGAAGTTAAGATAAGCAGCAGCTCATAATATCACTGAAATAGCACAAAGCACTTTGCACATACAGATGTGGGTTCATTTTGGGGCTGGGTCTAGAATGAGGTAACCACCCAGAGAACAACAATTCGAGTCAGACTGAGGCGTCAGAATGTCTCAGAGTTAGCGTCTGCATGAGATCAAAGAGTAATGACAGTGCAATTAACAAGCCCTTTAATTGGTCAGAATTACAGATTGCACACATCAAAAATATCAACAAGGGCTGTACCGGGTATATTTAAAATCATTAGGCATCATGGGGAGGTAGCAAACTGGCGACATGAGATTGCCCAAAATTACACTGTTACACTCGACAATACTGATGAAGAAAATGCAATTTGACAAGAAATGAGTGACAACAAAGCTCAATCACCAATGTGGCGATATGCCAATGGAGAGGGTAACGTTTCAAACCAAAAACTGAAATCATACTTTCAGGGGGTCCCGGTTCCAAAGAAAGTGCTGAGTCTTTGAAATGAAGAAACTGTTTAAGTTTGGATTTTCTGATGGGCTGATAATCATTTCTGCAGCGTAGATGGACACCGCATATAGGGGAAGCCAGAGTGTAGATTAGATTAGATTAGATTACATACAGTGTGGAAACAGGCCCTTCGGCCCAACAAGTCCACACCGACCCGCCGAAGCGCAACCCACCCATACCCCTACATATACCCCTTACCTAACACTACGGGCAATTTAGCATGGCCAATTCACCTGACCCGCACATCTTTGGACTGTGGGAGGAAACCGGAGCACCCGGAGGAAACCCACGCAGACACGGGGAGAACGTGCAAACTCCACACAGTCAGTCGCCTGAGTTGGGAATTGAACCCAGGTCCTTGGTGCCGTGAGGCAGCAGTGCTAACCACTGTGCCACCATACCGCCTTTTAGTTACACAGGAAATTAAAGATGCTGCTGGGCATTTCCCTCAACAGTGGAAAATCCCAAAAGTGTGAACTTAAAAAATCAGTGAATTCAAAGGGTTCCACTGCAACTGGGCACACAGTTACTCCAGAAAGGTTAAACTGTTGTTATCCTTCCATCCCTGAGACTCCCAGCCTCATTCCTGATAAAGGACTTTTGCCCGAAACATCAATTTTCATGTTCCTTGGATGCTACCTGGCCTACTGTGCTTTCCCAGCATGACACTCTTGACTGTAATCTCCAGCATCTGTAGTACTTACTTTCACCTTAGACTGTTAAATACCTATTTCTAACTCTTAACGGAAGCCCACCTTCCCACACACATTCCCAACTACACCCCCGGGATCTGGCTCCCCTCTGCTGAAGCTGACCTGAGAGACAACCACTGCCCTAGACCTGACCCACTCGCCAGGAATTGGTCCCGACAACAATGCTGGGACTTTTTCCCTGCAGCAGCAGAAGTTGACGGGTGAGTTATAGAGGTTTATAAAATCATGAGAGGCATAGATTAGATGAGTAGCTAACATCTTTTCGCTATGGTAGGCAAATTCAAACTAGGGAGCATAGATGTAAGGTGAGAGGAGAATGATTTAAAACGGATGTGAGGGGCTGCTTTTTCCACACGGGGGGTGATTTGTACATGGAATGAATTGTCAGAGGAAATGGTAGATGTAGGTACAGTTACAACACTTAAAAGACATTGAACAGGTACGTGGATTGGAAAGGTTTTTAGGCCAAATGCAGACAAATGGGACCAGTTTGGGAAAACTGGTAGGCATGGACAAGTTGGACTGAAGGACCCATTTCTGCGCTGCACAATTCTAAAACTCTGCAACACAGTATGACCGACAAAACGTTTAACGTCCCCTGAAACAGAATTAAAGAAGGTTTGACAGAACACAGAAGGGCTTAAATTGTCCAGAAATGGCAACTTAGTGATTTTTGTCTTAATTTCAGCAATTCAACATTTTGGAGATGGTTCGGGAGGTTCCACGATGAGAAAGCACAGATCCAAATCAATGTCAATATATGGTAGCTGCCTTTACAGATAGACTGAGCAAGTAGATCTCTGAGGTAACAGAAGAAAAGCTGTTCCCTGGATTCAGAAATAAAACATTTTCTGATCTGGTCACTAGCTGATCGATATGCACCAAAGTAATTGCAGAAAAAAAAATCCAGAAAGTTTAGATTAGATTAGATTACTTACAGTGTGGAAACAGACCCTTCGGCCCAACAAGTCCACACCGACCCGCCAAAGCGCATCCACCCAGACCCATTCCCCTACATTTACCCCTGCACCTAACACTATGGGCAATTTAGCATGGCCAATTCACCTAACCTGCACATTTTTGGATTGTGGGAGGAAACCAGAGCACCTGGAGGAAACCCACACAGACACGGGGAGAATGTGCAAACTCCAACTGAGGCGGGAATTGAACCTGGGTCTCTGGTGCTGTGAGGCAGCATTGCTAACCACTGTGCCACCCATGTTAGCTCTCTGCCACAATTCAGCTTCTTTAAACTAATATTTCCTCCGAATGGTCCTGGTCACGTGGCTACACCTGCCCTCATCTACTCTGATCACCAGTCCCAACACAAGATGACACACTCTGAGTGGTACCATGACCTTGTTTCAGAATTGGGCAATCACTTCGAAACCTAGGAGAGCACAGGAGTCTGGGGAGTAGCCTGTGCAAACTAGAGCGCCCTCTACAATCCACCCTCCTTTCCAAACCCACTTTACAGGTTACTGCAATGCTCATTGAACAATAAATGATGGTAAGAGTGCAGCCAATTGACGAGACTGTCAAGTGGAAAGGTATACAGGACCATTGTCACTGTGGTAATGCCCTTACTCTTGGGTCAGGTTCAAGTCCCTTTATCTGACTGAACAGGTTGATGTAAGAATGTTTAGTAGGGTACTCTGGTGTAGTGGTACTGTCCCGATGTCTGGGCCAGAAGGGACAGGTTTGAGTCCCAAGTGCCACCAAGGTGTGTTTTAATATATCCAAACAGGTTAATGAAAAAAAAATTATTGAATAGCAAGAGGGTCAAATTGCAAACGTAGCGTGGGGTTGAAACTGGAGGCTCTCACTTATCTACGGTGCTAGCAAAACATAGAGACAGGAATTGCTGATATTTCAATGGTACAGCTTAACTGCAATAATACAGGAAAGGTATCTCAGTCTAAAGCAGACTGCTGCCCCTTTCCATTTTTTTTGTTCAAAATTCAGTTTTATTCAAGAATATTAGTCTCATTAAGAAAATGATTTTTTAAAAATCAAATACAGTAGACTCTCTTGAATGGTGTCTTTGGGACTGTACAGAAAGCTTAAAGACAGTGAACCAAACACAGCTAGAAAACAGGTGACACCAAATGAAGCAATATTGAATTCTTAAATAAAGCATGCTGTGACTGGATAAGGCAGGTTCCCTTTCCATTTTAACAGCATCAAGCTCTTCAATGATTGGTCACAGAGCAGCTGATTAACCTCTTTGCCCAGGATAACACAAATACATGAGCGACTGTTCAGCTTCCCAGAGGAAGGCATGGGAATTGCATCCAATTTGAAATTGGTACTTTCAGCAGCACAGGAGGGAGGCAGGGCACAAAGCAAAAGTTCACTCAGGGTAGTTCATTAAAACTGCCATTATTTCTACCTCAGCTGCAACTTTCAACTCCACTCCAGCCTCAGCTCATCAGCTGCTGAAACAATTACCAGCTTATGTTCTGGGACCTAAGTTTGAATCCAGCCATGACAGATGGTGGAATTTGAATTCAATTAAAATCTAGGAAATAAGAGTCTAATGATGATCATGGATAAATGATGGATTCATTGTCAATTGTCAGAAAACTCCATCTGGTTCACTAATATCCTTTAGGGAAGGAAGCGGCCATCCTTACACGGTCTGGTCTATATGCGACTCCAAACCCACAGTGATGTGGTTAATTCTTAACTATCTTATAGTACCAAGCAAGCACCTGATGAGGGAGCAGCGCTCCGAAAGCTAGTGCTTCCAAATAAACCTGTGACCATAACCTGGTGTTGTGTGATTTTTATCCTATGGGAATTAGGGATGGGCAATAAATGCTGACCTGGACAGTGACACCCAGATCCCATGAATGAATTAAATTAATGATAAAGCAGGCTCGAAGGCAGAATGGCCTACTCCTGCTCCTATTTTTCTCAGAGTTCCATCTGATTACTGTTAGGGTGGGATTGCTGCAGGATTTAAGACCAGAAGACAGTCCCAATCTTGCTGCCTACCATCAGATGTAATGGAATTACAGGCTGACAGTTTGGCTGCATTGCGAACACACCTTCGGTAGCCCAGGATTTAAAAACCTGTAGCTTATGGCTCAGAAGCAAGGACACTATCCACAGTTCTGGAAGACCCTGTGTGGCCTCTCTCCTTGTAGCACCTACAAACTCAAGCTTCTCAAAAATTCAGTTCTCCGTACCCAAGAGGAGCCGTTGTTGGACTGGGGTGGACAAAGTTAAAGATCATACAACACCAGGTTATAGTCCAACAGGTTTAATTGGAAGCACTAGCTTTTGGAGCGGTGCTCCTTCATCAGTTGGTTGTGGAGCAGAATCCGAAAGCTAGTGCTTCTAAATAAACATGTTG
This sequence comes from Hemiscyllium ocellatum, assembly GCF_020745735.1. Taxonomy (NCBI): domain Eukaryota; kingdom Metazoa; phylum Chordata; class Chondrichthyes; order Orectolobiformes; family Hemiscylliidae; genus Hemiscyllium; species Hemiscyllium ocellatum. Next base: position 21,549,014 of record NC_083407.1, on the reverse strand, counting down.
GACTATAACATGGCGTTGTGTGATTTTTAACTTTGTCCCCCCCCAGCCAAAGCAGCACCAAGCTTCATTCTGCTGTCACCGTGGTCCTTGCTGACCTACAGGGGCTCCCTCTCTGGTGACACATCAAATGTAAAATTCTTCTCCTTGCTCTCAAACTGTGCTTGTTCTCATCTTGTTGGATTCCTAAATTTCATCAGCTCTCCAAGTCTTCTGCATTCTTCCAATTTTGGTCTCTTTTACGTCCCTGGTCTTAATCACTGCTGGCCATTCTTTCAGCTGCCAATGCCCTGACTTCTGGAATACCCTCCGGACACCTCTCTTTGTTTCAAGTCAATGCTGAAGACAACCTCTGGCCAGGCTCTTGCTCACTTGCCCTAATAGTGCTTTATGGTACTGAACACCTAATTCTCTTCAAGAATCATTCCCACAAAGTGGCTTGAGACACATGCACTACATCAAAAGGTGCCATATAAAGGAATAAACTGTGCTCTTCCTAAATCAGCTAATCACAGGTGCAGCCAAAATGTGGATTTTCACATCTGATGTTCTTACTTAGGATGTAATGCTCAAAATTTAATCTCAACTCAAAAAACAAATGTAAAATAAAACAAGGCGCTGTGGTTGTTGAAGATCTGAAACAAAAACTCACACTTTGAAAAGGATGGATTAACTAGATTTACTCACAACATATTAAGGATAGTCAACATGGCTTTATGTGGGAGAAGTCTTGTCTCTCAAAGTTAACAGAGTGTTATGAGGAAATGATGAAGATGATTGATGAGGGAAGAACAGTAGATGTGTCAATAGGGACTTTAATAAAGCATTTGACAAGGTCCTTCATGGGAGGTTGGTCCAAAAGATCAAATCACATCGGATCCACAGTGAGTTGGCAAGTTACATACAATATTGGCTTGGTCACAGAAGACAGTTGCAGAGGGGTGTTTTTCTGAATGTGACCAGTAGTGTTCCATAAGGATCAGTGCTGGGATCTGTGTTGTATAATGATTTATATGAAAATTGTAGGTGATCTAATTACAAAGTTGAGGATGATGTGAAAATTGTTAATGCTGTCGATAGTGAGGAAGATTGCCAAAGAATACAGCAAGATAAAGATCAGTTGGGAAGTTGGGCGAGAGAAATGACAAATGGAGTTTAATCTCGACAAGTGTGAAGTGATGCATTTTGGGAGATCAAATGCAAGAGGGAAGTATACAGTAAATGTTTTTAGAATCCTGAAATGGCAAGACCCTTAGGAGCATCGATATACAGAGAGATCTTGGGGTATAAGTCCATAACTCCCTGAAAGTGGCAACAGAAATGGACAAGGTGGTAAAGAAGGCACATGGCATACTTACTTTCATCAGTTGGGATATTGAGATAAAAGTTGGCAAACCATGGTAGCTCTACAAAACTTCAACTAGGCCACATTTGGAGTTTTGACTATCAGGATGTTGTGTAGATTGGAGTGTATTAGCTATGAGGAGAGGTTGGACAAACCTGAACTGTTTTCACTGCAGCATCGGAGGCTGAGGAGTGACCTGACAGAAGTATGCAAAATAATGACAGGTATGGATAGGGTGGATAGTCAAGAGTCTTTATCCCAGGGTGAAAATGTCAAATACTAGAAGGCATAGGTTTAAGGCGAGAAGGGGATGTTTAAAGATGTGTGAGGCCCATTTTGTTTTGTAGCGTGGTAGGTGCTTGGAATGCATTGCCAGGGGAGGCGATTGTAGCAGTGTTTAGAGGTATTAAGACAGACAATAACAGGCAGGGAAGAGAGAGAGACACAGACTACATGCAGACAGATGGGATTAGTTTAGAATGGCATCATGATTGGCACAAACCTGGCGGACCAAAGGGCCTGCTCTTGTGCTTCTACAAACGGAAATTGCTGAAGAAACTCAACGGATCTGGCAGCATCTGTGAGAGAAAGCAGATTTAACATTTTGAGTCCGGTGACCCTTCTGAACTCTGCTTTCTCCCCATAGGTGCTGTTAGACTTGTTGAGTTTCTTCAGTAGTTTCTGTTTTTGTTTCAAAAACCAAGCGGTCAGCTCTGAAACGTACACATCTAAATTTTTGATTTGAAACAGTGCAATTTCAAACCTATTCCAACAGAGGGAGCACATTCACCATAAATAGCAGACTTCAGGCAAAGCTGGCTGACGGCCAACAATCTAACTATCAATTAAGCTTAAAAGATTGAAGAGTTTATTTAAACATGATTGTGTTAAGTACAGAGACTTAAAATGGGTTCTGTAGTCAGGTGGAGGCACGAATAAAAATCGACCAGATTTTCTTATCCTGGATCAAGGAAAGTCAGTGAAATCCTGTCCACACTCCTACATGAAGAATGATAAGTCCGGAAAAATACAGGGAAGAGGTGCCAGTCCTCCAGGATTGCTCAGAGTGCCCAGGAATTAGAAATTAATGGTTTCAACCAAACCCAGAGAAAAATCATTCAGCAATTTCGTCTTTATCATTTTCTTTGAACACTGGCTTATATTAGTGGTTTATATTGACAAAAGCTATAAAAACATGATTTGGAGATTGGATGCCGCCTATGGGAGGCGGTGATGCAGACAATGAATCTGAGTTTTATTTTACAATCCAATGTGGGCATAGTTGCTCACATTTGCTCCCATCTGGAATTGCCTAGAACAAGGTAGTGGTGAGCTGCCTTCTTGAACTGCAGCAGTCTGTGGCAGGGGGAGGTACATGCACAATGCCGTGAGTAAGAAAGTTCCATGATTTTGACGCAAGTGGCACTGAAGGAATGGCGATATCTTTCCAAGTCAGGATAGAGTTTTGACTCTATCAGGATGTTGTGTAGATTGGAGTGTATTAGCTATGAGGAGAGGTTGGACAGGAGCTTGCCCATGAGTGTTAGAAACATAGAAAACAGGAGCAGAAGTAGATTATTTAGCTCTTTGAGCCTGCCCCTCCATTTGTTGAGATCAGGGCCAATCATCCAACTCAATGGGCTGTTCCAGTGAGAATTCAGAGCCAGTGTGTTCCTCTCAGAGTGAAGGGCAAGGGCAACAAGTCCAGAGTACACTGGATGTCAAGGGACATTGATAAAGAAAAAGAAGAAAGCGTATGTCAGGAACAGCACTTTAAAAGCAGAAGAGGGCCTTCAAAAATATTGAGTATGGGGAGGACATGCTTAAAAAATAAATTACAAAGGACAAAGAGAGATAGCTTGTTCCATTTCCAAGCAGAGTCAGTGTTCACTGAATAGAGGAACAAGATGAATCTTGAGATTAGAGATAGAAGTTTGATTAGTCTGGATCACATTGGCATAAGTAGGGAAGATGTGTTAGGTATGCTAGAGGTTATTAAGGTGGACAAATCCCCAGGATCGGATGGGATCTATGCCAGGTTGCTGAGGGAGGCAAGAAGGGAAATAGCTGGGGCCCTGACCGATATCTTTGTGGCATCCTTAAATACAGGTGAGGTGCCGGAGGACTGAAGGGTTGCTCATGTTGTCCCCCTGTACAAGAAGGGTAGTAGGGATATTCCGGGTAACTACAGACCAATGAGCCTAACGTCAGTGGTGGGGAAGTTGCTGGAGAGGGTACTGAGAGATAGGATCTATTGATATTTGGAAAGGAATGAGCTAATCAGTGATGGGCAACATGGTTTTGTGCAGGAGGAGATCTTACCGTACCAACTTGATAAAGTTCTTCGAGGAAGTGACCAAGTTGTTAGATGAAGGAAGGGCTGTTGATGTCATGTACATGGACTTTGTTGTGGTTTTGTCCGCCGAGCAGAACAATGAGCACCCGAGCTACAAATCTTCTCACAAACTTTGAACGTGGACTTTAGTAAGGCATTTGATAAGGTTCCCCATTGTAGACTAATGGAGAAAGTGAAGTCACATGGTGTGCAGGGTGTGCTAGCTAGGCGGATAAAGAACTGGTTGAGCAACAGGAGATAGAGAGTAGTAGTTGAAGGGAGATTCTCGAAATAGAAAAAGGTGACCAGTGGTGTTCCACAGGGGTCAGTGTTGGGGCCACTGTTGTTTGTAATATACATAAATGATCTAGAAGAGGGCACTTTTAGTATGATCAGCAAGTTTGCAGATGACACAAAGATTGGTGGAGTAGCAGAAAGCATAAGGGACTGTCAGAGGATACAGGAGAATATACATAGACTGGAGAGTTGGGCAAAAAAGTGGCAGATGGCTTTCAATCCAGACAAATGTGAGGTGATGCATTTAGGCATGTCTAATTCTAGAGCGAATTATAATGAATGGAAGAGCCTTGAGAAAAGTTGATGGGCAGAGAGATCTGGGAGTGCACGTCAATTGTACCCTGAAGGTTGTTGCATAGGTGTATAGAGTGGTCAAGAAGGCATATAGTATGCTTGCCTTCATTGGATGGAGTATTGAGTATAAGAGCTGGCAAACCATGTTAAAATTTTACAAGGCATTGGTTCGGCCACATTTAGAATACTGTGTACAGTTCTGGTCGCCACATTACCAAAAGGATGTGGACAGTTTGGCGAGGGTGCAGAGAAGGTTTACGAGGATGTTGCCTGGTATGGAAGGTGCTAGCTATGAAGGGAGGTTGAGTAGGTTAGGTTTATTCTCACTAGAAAAAAGGAGATTGAGGGGGGACCTGATTGAGGTTTACAAAATCATGAAGGGTATAGACAGGGTGGATAGAGACAAGCTTTTTCCCAGGGTGAAGGATTCAATAACGAGAAGTCAAGCTTTCAAGGTGAGAGGTGGAAAGTTTCAGGGGGATACACGCGGTAAGTACTTCACTCTGAGGGTGGTGGGTGTTTGGAATGCGTTGCCAGCAGAGGTGGTAGAGGCAGGCACGGGAGATTCATTTAAGATGCGTCTGAACAGATGCATGAGCAGGTGGGGAGCAGAGGGATACAAATGCTTAGGAATTGACCGACAGGTTTAGACAGTACATTTGGATCGGCTGAGGCTTGGAGGGCCTGTTCCTGGGCTGTAAATTTTCTTTGTTCTTTGTTCTACTGCCATCTTGTGGTAAAACAGATTACAAACAAGCAGAGCCCTCCCCAACCTGCTCTATACCTTAGCAACCAGGAGCGATTTGCAATCTATTGACTGTAGATGAATATAAATCTCTGTTAAACAAGGGATTTGAGGAAAACGCCATAGGGATATGTTGTATCTGAATAGGTGCTTTAGAAAAAACACAAAAATTCACAAGTGTCCGATAAAACACCGTGCGACGGTTGGTCTAAGCAGATTTGATATGGCGGTAGGGAAAGTGACTGAACAACATCCCAAGTGGCAAGAGGTTACTGTGAGCAGTGGCACTCATTGCTCCTGAAACACTATTTCATGCACAGTCCTGGAATCTGTCAATGCATTAGTTTGAGAGTATTAATGAACCATTATTCAAGCATCACTCATTATGTTCAAACATTCACCTTCAAATGAAAGGAGGAAAGAGAGTGACATTCGAGTGTGGAAGAGTTAGATCAAAAACCCTCTTACATTGCCCACGGTCTGTGTGATTAGAATTAGCTGATTGTTCTGGAGGAAAGATTCTCTCAGAGTCAGTCGACAAATACCATGCAGACAAATTACTTGGCTGTTATAACAATGGTACAATAGGGAGCTTGCTATACACGACTGCTTGTTTCATACATTAATATATTCATTTGCTGAATTTGGCAGCAATACAAAATCCACAGAATCTGTTGTCAATCAATAGCAAAGTACAAGCCTGTTTCCACATTTTCATGTCTAGTAGTCGAAAAGTGTGGCGCTGGAAAAGAACAGCAGGTCAAGCAGCATCCAATGAGCAGGAGAATTGACGTTTCGGGCATAAGACCTTCATCAGGAATGATGAAGGGCTAATGCCTGAAACGTCAATTCTCCTGCTCATTGGATGCTGCCTTACCTGCTGTGCTTTTCCAGCGCCACACTTTTCAAGTCTGATCTCCAGCATCTGCTGTCCTCACTTTCTCCAGTAGCCAATATCCCAGAGGTGAAAGTCAGACCTTAAATATGAAACACCAATAGACATTTCTTTCTCTCAATCATTTTTGAACTGGTTGCGACAGCCCTTCGGTTATCCTCAGAATGCAAAGGGTGCTGGGAAAATGCAAGTTTGATCGTTCCTTCTTACCTTCAGAGCTGGCAAGTCACTGGGCGTATCTGTGGGAACTGAAGTCAAGGGGATTGTTGGAATCTCAGAGTTTGCAGCAGTGTCCTTCTCAATCAGATCATCACTGGCAAGAAACAAGGAACACACATTGTGCCACAATCACAACTCAAACAGCTTGCCTAATAAAGCATGTAACTTTCGCAATCCTTTTGTTGTTTTGCCAGGGAGATGATGGCCTAGTGGTATTGTCACTAGACGATAAATCTAGAGACCCAGGTAATTATCTGGGGACCCAAGTTCAAATCCCACAATGGCAGATGGTGGAATTTGAAATCAATAATTAATAAAACAAAAAATTCTGGAATTAAGAGTTAACATGAAACGGTTGCTGATTGTGGGAGAAAAACCTATCTGGAAAGGAAAGGAAACTGCTGTTCTTCCCTAGTCTGGCTGACATGTGACTCCCGACCTGCAAGAATGTGGCTGACTCTCAATTGCCCTCTGGGTAATTAGGGATGGGCAATGAATGCTGCCCTATTCAGCGATGGCCACAATCTCATGAGTGAATGAAAGAAAATCCATACAGCAAATTTTAACCAGCACTCTTAATATACCTCAAATATTGTGATCTACCTTGAAGGTGCCACGGTGGCTCAGTGGTCAGCAATGCTGCCTCCTAACACCAGGGACCTGGGTTTGATTCTCACCTCAGGCAGCTGCCTGTGTGGATTTTGCACATTTTCCCTGTGCCTGCATGGGTTTCCTCCCACAATCCAAAGATGTGCAAGTCAGATGAACTGGCCGTGCTAAAGTGCACATAATATTCAGGGATGTGTAGGTTAGGTGCATTAGTCAGGGGTAAATGTAGAGTAATGGGTTTGGGTGGGTTACTCTTCAGAGGGTTGGTGTGGACCTGTTGGGCCAAATGGCCTGCTCCCACACTGTAGGGATTCTATATCAGTATATATTTAGGCTGTAAATACAGTATACTGCAGTCATGCATAACTCTTGAATATCCAGAATACTCCTGGCTCTACAAGTGCCAGTTAATAAAAGATTTGCTATATTTTCTTTCAATGGTTGTCTATAGCCATGTGATGAACTATAATTACTTGTTTTATGTTTTCATCTCTTGGGGAAACTGATTAATTAGTTCATTTCAAAATCACAATGAAAACAGATCCTGAGACCCTATTCTTAAATTTTGGGGACTTTGAAGGCATGGGTTTCCTCCCACAATCCAAAGATGTGCAAGTCAGATGAACTGGCACTTGTATTCATACAAGTTTTTAAAAACTGAAATGAAATGGTGGTTGATATGCTGATGATTGAGCATTGCATCAGTGCAATGATCAAATAGGCTATCCAACACTTCAAATCCATTCCCCCATCCACTAGAGTAAATGCAAAGTCATATTTTAATTCCATTGCATTCTCCATTGTGCAACATCCATGCAGCAACACTTTCTTATGCCGCATAAATTATTGTTCCCTTTATTCTCTCAATCAGATGAACAAAAACTGCTTCTTCTTCAAACAAGCGACCTGAAGATTCTCTCTCTATTCCTCACCACATTCTCAATGATTGGACACAGCAACTATCATTGATTGTTGTGAAAGTATTTTAATCAACTTATTTTTCTAAGCAGCCTGTTCAGAGATGTTATTACACACCGCTGGAGCCGATGGTACTTAAACCCACGCCTCCTGGTCCAGGGGCAGGGACACTACCACTGTGCCACAAGAAGGCGCTCCAACACAAGTGCAGAGGAGTGACATGAGCAGCCACTGCTGGCAGCAAAGGCTTACTGCACCCAGTACTCCATCCTAGTACTAACCAGGTCTAAGTCTGCTCAGTTTCCAAGATCAGACTCATCAAACCCATCTTATCTAATGGAAGAGCAGGCACGAGAGGATAGCAGCTGACTCCAGCTCCAAAATTCTCCATTGGGAATGTTACCTAGGGTTTTATTCCTTCCTGAAAGTACTTTGTGATCACTTGCGGTCCACTATTGCCTTTTGTAAAATGGCAACTGGGCAAAACCACCTGCTCACTTCACAAATGCTTCAACCTCAAATGTAGTCCTGTGAGAGTTGTAGCCCTAAACGTACTTACAGATTGAAAGGGATGCTGACTGGAATGGGTTTTAGTGGACCCCTGGCACCTGGGCACTCTGAGATCTTGCTCATCAATAAAAAGGTATCGGTGACTCCTGGTCCCCTGTTTGAAATACAAAAGACAATGGCCATATTACACGTAGGACTCTTACAGGCTGCTAGAATCAGCAACACTTTCTCATGCCGTATAAATGATTGTTTCTTTAGAAATCCAGTGCAGTGTTCACTGTTTGACCATACCACAATTTTAAAAAGTTTCATCTTCATTTTCAGTTTCGTCCCATGACCTCACTCCTTCCCATCTCTAATCTCTTGCAGCCTTACAATTGTCCAAAATATCTGCATCCCTCCAACTGTAGCCTCCTGGACATCTCCGATTTTGATTTCCCATCATTACTGGTTGTGTCTTCAGCCGCCTTGACTTTAAGCTCTGGGATTTGCTCCCTAATCCACTATGACTCCCTACTTTTCCAGCTTTCTTGAAGGGCGGCACGGTGGCACAGTGGTTAGCACTGCTGCCTCACAGCGCCTGAGACCCGGGTTCAGTACCCGACTCAGGCGACTGACTGTGTGGAGTTTGCACGTTCTCCCCGTGTCTGCGTGGGTTTCCTCCGGGTGCTCCGGTTTCCTCCCACAGTCCAAAGATGTGCAGGTCAGGTGAATTGGCCATGCTAAATTGTCCATAGTGTTAGGTAAGGGGGGGGGGGGGTATGGGTGGGTTGCGCTTCGGCGGGTCAGTGTGGACTTGTTGGGCCGAAGGGCCTGTTTCCACACTGTAAGTAATCTAATCTAAGTTCCTGAAATCTGGTCTTTTCGAGCAAGTATTTGGTGACCTGCTTTAATAACTCATGTGGCTCAGTGTCAAATCTGGTCGATGATATGACTGTGATGAGCACCAAGCTGGTCTACTCTGTTTCTGTTCACAGAATCCCGACAGTGTGGAAGCATGCCATTCAGCCCATTGAGTCCACACCTACCTTCCGAAGAGCATCCCACTCAGACCCACTTCCCCTCCCCCCCCGTAACCCTGCATATGCCATGACTAATCCACTTAACCTGCATATCTCTGGACTGTGGGAGGAAACCAGAGCACCTATGGGAGGAAACACGAAGAGAACATGCAAACTCCACGCAGATTGTCGCCCAAGGTTGGAATTGAACCTGGGTTCCTGGTACTTGGAGGCAGCAGTGCTAACTACTGTGCCACCATGCCACCCCAGTTGGGGCAGAAGACCAGGTTGTTGGTGCTTTGTTGTTGGATTGTTCACCAGTAGCCACCAACAAATGTGCCAGTGACCCCTGGTGGCAGACAGAAGGCTAAATGTACATTATCATCGACAGGTTTCAAATAGGAATTGACACCACACCTCTGTTTTCCTTGAATGTCTAAACTCTGTCAAGGTTCCGTGGATTTCCTCAGTACCTGACCAACATCACCCAGTTAGCAAATCCCTGACAGATTATTGAACTGGAGGGAGTTTTTAGATTTTGGATTTAATCCAGAAAATAGTTGTTGGTTAGACATTATGATCACAAACCAAACCAATTGACCCTTCTATAAATGGAGGACAACCACATCTCCCTCACCAACATGTCATTCAAAACCAGCTAACTCAGAAAATCACTGCAGTTTTCCTGACCCATACCAGTCAGCTGATCTTTGGCTAAACTCACTGAGACACTAAGATAGATAGACATTAAAATGTTAATAATGTCTAAAAATTGTCACTTTTAGTTAACAGTTTAAATTGAAAGATTAAAAAAAATTGGTTTGAAGATTACAGAAACTAGATGGACTTTAGCTCCTTACAAAACAATTGTACTTCAAGTATGGAATAATTAAACAGAACCAATGGGGAGAGGTCACACACTTTCACACTCTCCCTGTCACACTCATGCGTCACCTAGTGGTAAGGTCAAGAACTACAACGAGAAGGAAATGTATGAAGAGAGGAATCGTGACAGTTTTCAGATAGTGTAAAGCACTGGATGGCGAATGAATAATGCCATAGATTTAGTGACTCTTAGGTGCAGCACAACAAATACGATGACCAGTCTGTCTGTATTGTTTGAGAGCTGTGTGGTGGATTGGCTGTGGAACGTTGGCCAGGAGCATAGGAGGACTCTTATTTATTTTAACAGTTGTATTTGTTGATTTCTTTCATTTTGGGAATAAGATCGATTTAGTACCTCTGCTAAAAGAGGGCATTTCTGATAACACCGATTCCCTCCATACTGCACTAAGTTATGTGCTGACGCAGGAACATAAAAGGAGGTGCAGACTATTTCCCTGTTGAGCCTGCTCCACGATTCAATATGATCATGGCTCATTATCCACCTCAACATCACTTTCCCACACTGTCTTCACATCTTTTGTGTCAGGAATCTCCAGAAATCCATGGACTGAGCATCCACAACCCAGTGGGAAAGAGGATCCCGAAGATTCATCACCCTCTGAAGAGGGTCCTGATAAGCTCAAGTTGTTTTCTTGAGAGCAGAGGTTAAGGTGTAGAAGGTGATGGCAGAGACAGGGTGAACAAGAAGTAACTGTTTCTCTTAGTTGAAGGGTCAATAGCAGGGAGACATAATTTTAAAGTGATTAAAACAGGAGGTTTAGAGGGGTAATGGGGAAAATCTTTTCACCCAGATGGTGGTGGGGCCTGGCATGCACTGCCTGAGAGAGTAATTGAGGCAGGAAACCTTACAGCCTTTACAAAGTACTTGGATGAGCACTTGAAGTGTCATAACATTCAGGGCTTTGAGTCTAGTGCAAATCTGGGATTAACGTAGGTAGTAATGTATTTTTAGCAGGCAGACTCTTTGGTACTGTATGATTCAATGAGTCTTAGTGAAGGAATTCTACCTCATCTCAGTCTTTTTTAGATTCCCTACAGTGTGGAAACAGGCCCTTTGGCCCAACCAGTCCACACTGACCCTCCAAACAGTAACCCACCCAGACCCATTTCCCTCTGACCTGCACACCTTTGGATAGTGGGAGGAAACCAGAGCACCCGGAAGAAACCCACACAGACAAGGGGAGAATGTGCAAACGCCACACAGACAATCGCCAGAGGCTGGAATTGAACCTGGGACCCTGGTGCTGTGAGTCAGCAGTGCTAACCACTGAGCCACCATGCCGCCCTAAATGGCATTAGTAAAAAGCATTATTCTGAAACAAATACACCAACAATTTGTATGGATCTAGCACTTCATTGGAGCACTCTTGAACAAAGATGCCAGCTAACCACATGTGGGAATATTAAGTCCGATAACCAGAGGCTTGGCTAAAGGAGGAGGTTTCAAGGAGGATCCCAAAAGGAGAATCGTGAGGTGTAGGTGAGCTCACAGGCCTAGGCAACTGTAAGCCGGGCCACCAAGGTGGGAGCAGGGATGCTCAAGTGACCAGTATTGGATTAACACACATACCCAAGGATGGTGGAACTTGATGAGAATACAGAGATAGGTCACGAAGGCATATGCAAAGCAGAATGGGAATTTATAATCAAGATGTCACTGGATCATAATCCAATATTGGTTCGTAAGGACATACACAAGAGCGACAGAGACTTGCCACATGTGAATACACAAACAGCAGAGTTCCGATGACCGTAGGTTTATGGACCAGGTACGGTGGGAGGTGTCTCTGGAATAGCCAAGTCTAAAAGTAACAAAGGCATTAATGAGGGCCCCAGCAGTAGATAAACTGTGATAGAAGAGAGAGTTGGGTGATGTTATGGAATTGCGAATAGGCAACAATAAAGTATGATCATGGGAGATATCCTATTGGGCTATGTCAGCCTGTAAAATTTGGCAGGAGAGTTTGAGAAGGGTATGCATTTATAGAGCACCTTTCAGAACCACCTGGTGTCCCAAGGTAGTCTACAGCCAATAAAGTACTTTGTAAACCGTAGTAATGTGGGAACACTAAAGCAGGAAACATTTGCACATACCAAATTTCCCACAAAAAGCAACATGCTAATGATTGGATAATCTGTCTTTTGCAATGCTGATTGAGGGATATACTCAAGGAATACAATCCCTGCTGTTCTCCCCCAAGCATGCATTTGGGGTGTTGGTTTAACAGCTGAAAGACAGCACTTCTGACAGTGCAGCACTCCCTCGGTATAGTTTGACCTGGTAAAGGGTTGCCATTTGAAGGTGAATGTAAGTTGAAATGAAAGGCGTAGACGCCTAATGCCCATGCGGCTAAGGAATCTATACACGTGTCTAAGTAAATTTGTAGCTAACATTGTGCAAGAGCAGGTTTCATTTGATTGATGACAGTCAAATAAACTGCTACCAATCACAGTCCAGGGCTGCAGACACACAACAGTCCTTGGGAGGGAGCTACAGAGAGTTGCCACAGTTTGCGCAAAAGTCCCAAGGGAGAATCAGTGTGGAAAAGAAAACGGTTGACAGTAAAAGTAATGTTCTGGCTCTCACCCGAAGACAGTGTCAAACAGATTGGAGTTTCTCTCGTTCAGTCTGGTAGCTTCTCTCAGACCCTGAGGAGGAAGATACAAGACTTCATGAAGAAAGATTCTGAACAATGAGACCACTGTTATTACCAGATACAAAATAAACACACTGCACCTAAAGTTAACTGATCATTGCCACAGGTTACCATTTGTTTTGCACTTTTCAAGACAAGCACAACAATGTCACATTTTAAACCATCGCAACAATCACTTGAAATTGCAGCTTACAGCAGAACCTCATACAAAACATCCCAATCAATCTCAATTTGTGTGAGCCAAGTATAATTTAATATACAAGCACTTCCAATTCCTTCATGAGCACTGCTAAATGTCACTGATTTCCTGTGTTCCATACAGTCCAGTCCATGCAATGAAAACCTGTTAGATCCAATTTATTAACATTCCTCGTTTCAAGTTTTCAGCTGATTCGGGCTGTGATTTTCTCTGACATTGCGTATTTAGGTCAGTGTTCCAAGTTCCCACAGCTTGGAATCCAGTCCCCAGCACAGGCATTGTATCTGTGATCAGTGCAGGGCAGGAACTGGGTCAGTTGTTGTGCTAACAGATTCACGGAGGCACCATGTCATGAGCAAAGCCACTAATTCAGATAGGAAAACTTACATTTTATTCAGCATCTTTTACAACTTCAGGTCACCCCAAAAGGTCAATTAAGTACTTTCGTTTGGCCAACATCACAAAGTAGGAATTGTGAATGGCAATTTGGGGTCAGGGAGGCTCCAGAGTGGCAGTGTAACAACTTGTTGAGTGTCTTTGACCTTTAAGACAGAGGAGAATTCCCCTGCCCTTCTTTAGAATAAAAAGCACCCAGCTGAGAGGGCAGATGCTTAATGCCCTTTCTGAAAAACTGCACGTCCAACACTCCCTCAGTCTTGCATAGGGATGTCAGGCTAGATGTGAACCCACAATCTTCAGACCCAGAAAAGGACCATTCATGAAAACTTGGTCATCTGCCAGCAACTGAGATAGTTGATTATGAAAAAAAAAGCCTTGTAACTGCTTTACCTTCATAGGAACCTCTGGCTGTGCTTTCACAATGTTACTTTTCACATCCTCAGGAATGGCAGAGCATAGAGTACCAGCTGCGTTCTTGAGGTCCTTGCCCAACAACTTCAAAGTTTCCTCCTGATACAAACAGACAGCATTTTAAAGATCAAGAAGCCTTTCCAGAAACATACACTGTGTGGACACTCAGTACTGGAGGCAGCCTCATTTAATATAGAAACAGATACCATCATTCAAGTAAGAATTTGAATTCAATGAAAACAAAAATCTGGAATTAAGAATCTACTCACCTCCATGACATCATTGTCAATTGTCATTAAAAACCCCTCTGGCTTACTAATGTCCTGCAGGGCAGAAAATTGCTATCCTCACCTGGTCTGACCTACACACAACTCCAGACCCACAATAATGTGACTGACTCTCAGTTGCCTTCTGAAATGGCCTAGCAAGCCATTCAGTTGTACCAATCACTACAAGTCTCAAAGAAACGAAACTTGACAGATCACCTGCCATTAACTTGAGCAGCGGAAAAAACAATGGCAGAAACAGCTCTATCGACCCTACAAAGTCCTCATGAACATTTGGGGACTACTGCCAACATTGGGAGAGCCGTCTCACAGACTGATCAAGCAACAGCCTGACATAGTCATACTCATGGAATCACAGCTTACAGACAATGTCCCAGGCACCATCACCATCTCTGGATATGTCCTGTCCCACAGGTAGGTCAGACACAGTGGTATACAATTGGGAGGGGGTTGCTCTGAGGGTCTTCAACATTGACTTTGGTACCATGAAGTCTCATGGCTTCAGATTAAACATGGGTAAGGAAACCGCCTGCTGATTACTACATACAGTCCTCCCTCGGCTGATGAATCAGTACTCCTCCATGTTGAACGAAGCACTGAGGACGGCAAGGGCACAAAATGTACTTTGAGTGGGGAATTTCAATGTCAACCTTAAGTGTGGCTCAGCAGCAGTACTACATATCAAGCTGATCAGGTCCTAAAGGACATAGCTGCTAGACTGGGTCTGCAGCAGGTGGTGAAAGAACCAATGTTAACATACTTAGCCTCATCCATACAAATCTGCCAGTTGCAGATGTATCTATCGATGAAAGTATTGGTAAGGGTGACCACCGCACAATCCTTGTGGAGACCAAGTTCTGCCTTCACACTGAGAACAATCTCCATCGTGTTGTGTGGCACTATCACCATGTTAAATGGGAGAACAGATCTAGCAACTCAAGACTGGGCACATCCTTGATGTGCTGTGGGCCATTAACAGCAGCAGAATTGTACTTCAGCACAATCCGTAACATCATGGCCCAGTATTTCCCCACTCAACTTTTACTGTCATGCCAGGGGATCAACCCTGGTTCAATGGAGAGTGGAGGAGGGATGCAAGGAGCAGCATCAGGCATACCTGAAGATGAGGTGTCAACCTGGTGAAGCTACCAAAGAGGACTACTTGCATGCCAAACAGTAGGAGCAGCAAGTGATAGAGCTAAGCGACCTCAAAACCAAAGGATCAGATCTAGGCTCTGCAGCCCTGCCACATCCAGTCATGAATGGTGGTGGATGATTAAACAATTCACTAGAACAGAAACCTCATTGGATGTATGGGAGAATGTGAAAATAAAGCGCAGGCTGTGCAACATAAAGATTCTCCACAGTACGCATTTGGCCCCAGAATGACTAGCAATATTTAAGAAAGGAGCATCCCCAAGATGTTCTAAATACAAAACAGACAACGGTACACTCACACACTGCATCTGCTCATGTCATAA
This sequence comes from Hemiscyllium ocellatum, assembly GCF_020745735.1. Taxonomy (NCBI): domain Eukaryota; kingdom Metazoa; phylum Chordata; class Chondrichthyes; order Orectolobiformes; family Hemiscylliidae; genus Hemiscyllium; species Hemiscyllium ocellatum. The sequence goes on along the minus strand of NC_083407.1, from coordinate 21,533,509 downwards.
GATCTGTAGGTACTGGGGTGTCATAGCATATGTGTTGGAGAGGATCTTGGGGACAGACGTTAAGACGGATCCCGTATCCTTCCTTCTGGGATTGCCGAATCTGCCTTTGCTAGATGAGCATGGAAAGAGACTATTCAACATTCTCACGTATTGTGCAAGGAAGAACGTTCTAATGAGCTGAATCTTGGAAAACCCCCTGGGTCTTTTGGGATGGCATAGGATAGTGGCAGAGCATGTCCCCGAGACTTTCTTAACGTGGTGCACAAGAAAACAAAGCTTTTATTTTAGAAGACATGGCGGCCCTTTTTGAATCATATAGACGTGGATTCGTCAGCCATACTGATTAGGGCTTTTGTATAGCCACAAAGACTGGATTTGGAGGTCCGGGGACCCTGAGAGGAAGAAGTCTGAATAAATATGGGTATATTAACTGATGTTCCTGTTGATGAGAGCTTCAATGGTGGAGCATTGAGTGGTGAAACTAAACCAAGCTAGTTTAGTTCAATTCAAGTTAATTTAATTTGTTATGTTTAATTATTTATTGCATTATAATGTGGAAAGATTGTTCTGTGTCTTTGTGATAGTTTTGTTTTTTTCTGTAAAGTAAGGTAGTAGGTAGTTTATTGTTACTGTTGTACCATAAGATTGTTATATTATCTTTTGCACTCTTACAGTTTTGCAAAAACCTTTCTCAATTAAAAAAAAAAGCTGTTGGAAGCACTGGATATTGCAACATTCAGGCAATCGTACTGAAGACTTCCCATTCCCCTAGCCAATCCGTTCCAGTACAGTTACATCACTGGCATCATTTACTTGACAATGTAGAAAATTGCCCAAGTATGTTCCTTTCGCAAACAACAGGACAATTCCAACCCAGCCAATTACCACTCCACCAGTCTACTGCTGATCATCAGGAAAGTGATGAAAGACGTCATCAACAGTGCTATCAAGCATCACCTGACAAGTGGCAAGTAGCATTTGTGCCACAAGAATGCCAAGCTATGACCATCACCAATAAGAGACAATCTTGCCATCATCCCTTAACATTCAATGATGTTACCATCATTGAATTTCCTCACTATCAACATTCTGGGATTTATCATTGATCAGGAACATAACTGGACTCACCACATAAATTCAGCGGCTACAAGAACAGGTCAGAAGTTAAGAATACCGTGACGAGTAACTCACCACCTAACTCACCAAAGCCTGTCCATCATCTATAAGGCTTGTGTCAAAATTGTGATGGATTACTCCCAACTTTCCTGGATGAGTGCAGCCTCAACAACACAAGAAACTAGACACCATCCAGAACAAAGCAGCCCGCTTGGTCAGCACTGCATCCACTCCTGCCACCACTGACACTCAGTAGCAGTAGTGTACTATCTACAAGGTCAGATTGGAGTAATGTGTGCAGGTTTGGGTCCCATATCTCAGGAAGGATGTACTGGCCCTGAAGCGTGTTCAGTGGAGCTTTACAAAAATGATCCCAGGAATGAAAAGCTTAACATATGAGGAACTTTTGAGGACTCTGGGTTGATACTCGATGGAGTTCAGAAGGATGAGGGGGGATTAGATTAGATTAGATTACTTACAGTGTGGAAACAGGCCCTTCGGCCCAACAAGTCCACACCGACCCGCCGAAGCGCAACCCACCCATACCCCTACATTTACCCCTTACCTAACACTACGGGCAATTTAGCACGGCCAATTCACCTGACCCGCACATCTTTGGACTGTGGGAGGAAACCGGAGCACCCGGAGGAAACCCACGCAGACACGGGGAGAACGTGCAAACTCCACACAGTCAGTCGCCTGAGTCGGGAACTGAACCTGGGTCTCAGGCGCTGTGAGGCAGCAGTGCTAACCACTGTGCCACCGTGCCGCCCATAATTGAAACTTACAGAATACTGAATGGCCGGGACACAGTGGATCTTGGGAAGATGTTTCCATTGTAGGAGAGTCTAGGTCCTGAGGGCACGGCCTTAGAGTAAAGGGAAGACCTTTTAGAATGGAGATAAGGAGAAACTTCTTTAGCCAGAGAGTGGTGAATCGATGGAATTCATTGCCACAGAAGGGTGGGAGGCTGGGTCGTAGTTTATAGATAATCCTCTTGATACTCAAGAACCTAAGGGTTACGGCAAGAAAGCAGGAGAATGGGGTTGAGAAACTTACCAGCCATGATTGAATGGTGGAGCAGACTCAATGAACTAAATGGCCTAACTTCTGATCCTAGAAGAACATATAGGCCCTAACAGGGAGAAAACAGAGGATTTGCACTAAGTGGATTGCTCATTGGGAAAGCAAATGCAAACATAGTGGACCAAGTGGCCTCCTTTTGTGTGATAACATCATTTCAGAGTTCACCATCACCAGTACCTTTGTACACTTCAACAACAGAAAAGGGATGCTCATTTGATATAGGTAACTCATCTGAAACCATGTTAAAGCTGCCTCTAGAGTCATTCTTACCTGACCATTCACATTCAGAGTGAGGTTTATGTGGGGGTTGGTCCCAGGAGCAGGACTGCTCTCTATGTGGAGCTGCTTCAGTTTTGCTACGACTTCATCCAGCGCTGAAACAAGGAACGAGGCAAAAGAGGTCAGAATCTGTTAAACAACTAAAGTTTGAATACCCATTGCAAATGCTTTTCATACAAGGAGTAAAAACAGTAGCATCCCCCTCTCCCATTATCACTAGACTCTTGATCCAGAGGCCAGGTCATGCTCTGGGGACTCAGGGGTTCAAATTCCGTAGATGATCGCATTTAAGTTTAAAACAAATTCTGTAATTAAGAGTCTAATGATGACCACGAATCCATCATGAACTGTTGTAAAAGTCAATCTGGCTCACCGATGCCCTTTAGGGAAGGACGCGGTCATCCTTCCCCAAACTGGCCTATACCGTGACTCCAGACCACAACAATGTGGTTGACTTTCATCTGCTTTCTGTGCAATAAATGCTGGCCTAGCCAGAAGCACTACATGTGAATGAATTTAAAAAAAAAGAAAATCTGGCCAGATTTGGGACAGCTGAGAGATCACAGGGGGCTACAGCATTTGAGGCGGTTACAGGGATATGGAGGGGGTGGGGGGAGAGCAAGGCTACGCAAGGATTTGTGGGCACAAAGCTGAAGTCTTCTGTCTAAATGAGGATGGTGCAAATACCAAACATAGAAATAAAAGGCAAAATAAGTAAGATTATTTGCATTTCAACATTTGCCTATGCTTTGTAGGGAACACAGCCTTAAAATTAGAGGGGGTCAATTCAGAACAGAAATGCGGAGACATTTCTTCAGCCACAGAGTGGCGGACCTGTGGAATTCATTGCCGCAGAGTGCAGTGGAGGCTGGGATGCTAAATGTCTTCAAGGCAGAGATTGATAAGATTCTTGATGTCTCGAGGAATTATGGGCTACGGGGAGAATGCGGGTAAGTGGAGTTGAAATGCCCATCAGCCATGATTGAATGGCGGAGTGGACTCGATGGGCCGAATGGCCTTACTTCCACTCCTATCTCTTATGGTCTTATGGAAGTTGAAAGTCCTAGAGGTCTCAAGGAGGTTGACCAGAGCTTGGCAAAAGGTCTCCAAGAACTCTTCTGGGAGTGGAGCAAGATTAGTCACTTGTAATGGAGCAATGTGCAAACATCATTAATGGCATTGTACACACCAATTAGGACAAGCATCACCACTGCCCTATTATCACATCAGCAGGCAGAGTGGTCACCTCTCACCTGCTGAATCTGGTTTGTCACATGCACTCTCGTTTGTTTCAGCCAAGGTCAACCTTTGAACCGAAGTGTCTGAAATCCCTGCCGCTGTCATAGAAACAGGAACTGCTATGACTTCATCCACACAGGTCTCCAAGAGCTCTTTGGTATCCAATAAATCTGCTATTTGCGCACTGTGAATGGCAAAAAAAAACCAAAATAAAAATCAGCAACATCGCTTGAAACATGGTTTCAGTACTCGAACATTCAGGAAAACTTCTTTAGTATGTTGAATGAACACCCACATGCAGATTAGCTACAGAAGGAAAAGAAAGCAACACCACCAGATTCTCAGCCAGCCTATTTCAAGATTAATGCTTCTGTTAACCCTTTGAGTCCTGACTGAAACTTTAACATTTCAGCAAGGCTTCCTTCCAAGCTGCAGTAAATGTTCTCTCTCAGTACTCAAAGGGTTAGCAATTGTTAAAGGGGCACTGCCTCCACAAGCCTATCATAAAGGAGTTACTTCAATGTTTAGCTGATGCCAAATGCAGCAGTAACACACCCACCATGTGAGCACATTGCATTCATTGTCAGCAGGTCAACCTGCAATCAAGTTACAAAACTGACAGGCCATTACCTCCTCACCCACCCTCCTGAAGACTGTGCCCTTTTAAACATTGATTCAAGAGTCAACTTGCTGATTTGGTCGCACTGGCATCATTGAAATTCCCAGTCCAGTACTGGAAACACTGGGAGCAAAGATTAATCAAATCATCACGGCCAACAATTCGGGATTTCAAAGAACGCAAAGCAAAAAGAATGCAACCTTTGAACCACTAGTAGGAATCACATCTAACTTGAGAAGTTAACTTTAAGCCACCAGAAACTGCCGCTTCCCACAATCAGTTTGTTCATTTCAGCGCTGAAAATCAAAGAACTGAAGCAATTTTGGGCATAAGCCTAAGGCAGCCGCAGGTAGATGCAGTCATTAATTAGTCTCAATTTTCAGTGAAGCTGTTTCAGGCTTTATTAGCCACATCACACGGACAATCTGGTCGTAGCAAACATTCAACAAAAGCACAGCTTCATGGCCAGAAAACCAAATTGCTCAGACAGATTAGATAGGCCTCAGCAATCTATACCTTAGAACAATTTCTGCGCAGTTATACAAACCACTTTACCTGGTTCAATTGCAACAGATGCAGGATCAGATTTTCAACAACCTTTAAAACACTTCTAAAAATGAGATTAGCGTTTCGACTTTTCTACAAAACTACTAGGAAGCACAATGTATCAGTCCATTAATACAGCACCCGATGGTAGGACATAATGAGAAGACTGTTTTGATTTTCACAGGAGACTTGAGGAAGCACCAGGATAGGATCAGAGGAAAAGCATGAATTAAAATCAAGCAGAAAAGCAATCCCTGCCAAAGTACAAAATGCAAACCACATGGAGTCACAGGTAGGCAAACAGAAAGGTTTCACACCCGGTTGGTGTCGAGTTCTTGGGTAGGGCAAGATTGGCAAACAAAATAGGCACTCATCCACCACCTCAAAAAAGAACAGGCTGGGACGCAGCAGTAAATAATCTGGGAAAGGACTCGGATTGGATTCCAACAAAATTGTTAAACACATACCCAGCCTCTCAGGTCTTTAACTAAGGTACAGAAGGACCATTGGCAGGGTATGATGAGATGGCTAGACTATGCAACTGGAATTGACCTTTAGGAATTTGAGTTAGATAAATGAAAATCATCTCTTCAGCTGAAAGTATTCAACCAGTTTGTAATCTAATGCAACCAAACATTGTATACATTGCTTGTTCACTTGTTTGTTTCTAAATATCTGCTTGACTTGACTTACAGAAGATTTTCAGCATCAGGGTTTCAGGCTTCCCACTTCCAGAAAGTAATCTGGTCTCCCACCTATTGGAAGAATATTGTGAAACTTGAAAGGATTCAGAAAAGATTTACAAGGATGTTGCCAGGGTTGAAAGATTTGAGCTATAGGGAGAAGCTGAACAGGCTGGGGCTGTTTTTCCTGGAGCATCAGAGGCTAAAGGTGACGTTACAGAGGTTTATAAAATCATGAGGGTCATGGATAGGATAAATAGACAAGGTCTTTCCCCTGGGTGGGGGAGTCCAGAACTGGAGGGTGTAGGTTTAGGGCAAGAGGGGAAAGATTTAAAAGGAACCTAAGGAGCAACTTGTTCATGCAGAGGGTGATACATGTATGAAATGAGCTGCCAGAGGAAATGGTGGAAGATGGTTAAAATTATAACATTTAAAAGGCATGTAGATGGGTATATGAAAAGAAAAGGTTTAGAGGGATGTGGGCCAACTGCTGCAAATGGGACTAGATCAGGTTAGGATATCTGGTCGGCATGGATGAGTTGGACCAAAAGGTCTGTTTGAGTCCTGTACATCTCGATGACTAAAGTGTCAAAAATAAACCCAATTCCATTTCCAACCCATAAAGTGTGTACAGCTCTGAAGTACTGTTTAAAAACTTATCTTCAGTTATATATTATCAAGACTGCCATCCTTCTATTGCTGTGAAAATCTAGTATCATAATTCACAGGTTTTAGGGAATAACTTTTATAGCTGGATTTTCTTAAAATCAAAATGAATGTCAACATTTTGGCCATTTGATCAGAGTAAAGACCACAGAGAGTTTTTCTAACTGGAGGGCAGTAGACAGAGGGGTTGACCATGGTATAGTTGGATGATGACTGTCACAGAATGGTTGTTGTTGCAAATGAAGTTACAGTGGAGTACCACAGACAAAATCCTCTGGCAGGAGTAGATATAAGCATTTGCAGATAAACCAAAATATCTGATGAGAAACAGGTTAAACACAGCTCCGATGTAACTGCAAATCAAACAAGCCATACTTAGTTACAGTTAAAAGGAAACCTGTACTCAGTCAATAAGATCAGAGTTGATAGTGAGAAACTCCAACAATAATGTCCTATTGTTGAGTTTTTGATGGAGAGTCATTTTGAATGACACCTACAATCACTCCAGAATAGTATCAGGTCATAGAATTGTTATTGGCACTTTATTTAATTTATTTTCATACATCGTAGCAATTGGAATTTTCTGGTGCAGTAGTCTCCAACTTTACAGATACAAGTCCCATCTGCTCCAATAGTTTGTCATGATATGTTAAATTAAAATATCCATAATGGTAAAATAGTTTATTTTGGTTTAAAAGTGAAGTCTTACAGCTGAATTATTTTAGTTTGTCACTGGTTACTCAAACTGTTCTTTAAGCACTGCTGTACAGTAACTCTAATTTCTAATTGTCTCTTAATGGAATCATTGTTTCTGGGATTTTATTCTCAACCAATTCTAACCCTATGCAACAACTTCATAGTCACTTAAACACAGTATCATTGGAAATTTTAGCTGCGTTGTAAATAATACATCCCATATTAAAGAGGAACAATTATTCAGTGCAATCATTCAATACATTAACCAAAACATGTAAGTGCTGCAAGCAATACATCTTGGATGATTTGCTTAAGAAAGCAAAGCAAAGCAATCCAAGTAACAGAAAATAAATTCTGCTCTGTTAAGTGCACATTCATACTTTTTCCAAGTTTATCCATCACAATCAAATTGTTGCTTGTGGAATCCGGAGTGGAACATCAGTAAGTAGTCACCTGCTCCAGTCCCTGGGAAGTCACCTTAACCCATTTTCCACTCATTTTTTAAAAAACCTTTCAAGATTGAGATATTTGTTCTCGAGCACAGATATCAAAAAATCTTACACACATGGAGATAACTACAGACTTGACATTAGAGGGCCACTTTCATGGACCACATCTTCTGATTAATAATATCAAACGATAAAATCAATTTCAAATAACACAGTATTTGTTGTTTTGGCTACTAACAACAGTCCATGGAGGTTGCTAAAGATTTATTCAGGATAGTTTATCCATTGAATCCATTAAAAAGTATACTCTTAAAGAGAAGGACTGGCTAATATTTCACACAGCAGCCTTTAAGAATTGGGCAGCAAAAGGGAGGGGGGAAACTGGAACAAGAAGGAGTCACAGAGAAAATGGTTCCCTCAGAGCAGAAAGGCAACAGAGACATAACAGTTCCAATGAAGGATCATGACAACAAGTGTTAAAAAGGGCATGTTTTCCACCTGGTCCTCTAGTTCCTTTGAGGTTGTGAGCTACAGAAACTCACCAAAGCTCCTTCAACAATACCTTTCATGACCACTACTATCTAGAAGTACAAGAGCAGCACAAATTGATGGGCATCACCATTTGCAACTTCCCCTCCAGATCATTCACTGATGGGGCAGCATGGTGGCTCAGTGGTGAGCACTGTTGCCTCACAGCACCAGGGGCCTGATTTCGATTCCACCCTCGATTCCACCCACTTCCTCCCAAATTCCAAAGATATGCAGGCTAGGTTGAGGAGTAAGGGGAGGGGGTAGGTCTGGGTAGGATGCTCTTCAGAGTGTTTGTGTGGACTTGATGGGCTGAATAATCCGCCTTCATACTGTAGGGATTCTATGTCAGTTCTATGCCATTGACTTTTTTTTTTAAGATTACTTACAGTGTGGAAACTGGCTACACTGACCCTTCGAACAGCACCCCACCCAGACCCATTTCCCTACATTTACCCCTTCACCTAACACTATGGGCAATTTAGCATGGCAAATTCACCTGACCCGCACATCTTTGGACTGTGGGAGGAAACCAGAGCACCCGGAGGAAACCCACGCAGACACGGGGAGAACGTGCAAACTCCACACAGTCAGTCGCCTGAGGCAGGAATTGAACCCAGGTACCTGGCGCTGTGAGGCAGCAGTACTAACCACTGTGCCACCGTGCCGCCCTTGGAGACTTGCCACTTCCCATAGAGTCTGCAAAGATCAACCACTTTAGCAGGGAGTGAAGGTAGTGAATGGATTTTGACAATAGTATTCATAGGATGCAACACCGATTCAGCAGATTCACTAAATATAGGACACTCATCAGTTTGCATGCCTTCAGAGGCATTGCATGTTTGATTGAAAGCATTTTCATAAGGATTTCATCTGGGAATTCCCATTGAATATCTGCAGGAAAATCTTCCCTTCTTGGCCATACCATGGAGTGAGAGAGAAAATCTTGCACATCCCATTGCTTCAGTCTGATTTAAACACCAGACAGTCATCCCATCATGAGGTGTTTTGAACTAGTCAGACTGTGTACAAAATGCAGCAAATTTGTTTTTAAAGTATAGAGACTCATACAGCATAGGAACACAGCCTTTGGTCCAACTAGTCTACACCAACCACATCACCAAACTAAACTAGTCCCTCTTGCTGTGTTTGGCCATAACCCTTGAAACCTTTCCGATTCATGAACATATACAAATGTCTTTTAAATGTTGTAACTGCAACTGCATCCATCACTTTCTCTGGCAGTTCATTTCACACAAGAACCACTCTGAGTTTTTTAAAAAATGGTTGCCCCTCCTGTCCTGCTTAAATCTTTCTCCTCTCACCTTTAAAAATATACCCCCTCGTTTTGTGCTTCCTCAACTTCTGGAAAAGATCCTTGTCATTCACCTGATCTGTGCCCCTCATGATTTCATAAACTTCAATAAGGTCACCCCACAGCCTTCTGCAGCTCCAGTGAAAAAAGTCTCAGCCCATCTGGTCTATTTTTAAATCTCAAACGCTCCATTCCCGGTAACATCCTGGTAAAATCTTTCTGACCCCTCTCCAGCTTAATAATATCCTTCCTATAATAGTGACACCGTATTCCAGAAGAGGCTTCACCAATATCCTGTGCAACCTAACATAATGTCCCAAGTTATACACTCAGTGGTCTGAACAATGAAGGCAAGCATGCTAAATGCCTTCTTAACCACCCTGTCTGCCTGTGATGCAAGGATTTCAAAGAATTATGTACCTGAACCCCTAGCGCTCTCAGTTCTACAACCCTACCCAAGGGGTCTTACAACGTTTTGAAAAAAAAATGCTTTAGGAAGTTTCTTATTAATCAGTTCAGTCGGGCATCAGTAGATAAATATATAAGAATCCCTCTGCTGACATCTCACAACATCAACATTACGTTAAAACACAACTTGCCAGGTCCCTTGCAGTTAGGTTTTATTTTGCTTCCATCATCGCGCTCCACTTCTGTTTGCAGAGGATTATTTTAGAAAATGTTTGAACAGAGGCAAAAATAAAATCTATTAATGTTTTATTTTCCATTTGTATTCATCTTAAGTGCTGTTCCAAGCTAAAACGTCATGAGTAATTGTGTTCTTCGGCACAGTAAATGGTGATAGATATGTTTCCTCCCTTCAAGAATTTGAAGTTATTTCTTTAGCTAGGAGCCACCTGGCTGACTTCACCTTGTGGACAGGTTCATCATTGCACTGCTGCCCCGATAGACCTCCAGAGGTGAGAATCTGAGTGTTCTGTGAGCAGAAAGGTTTGCAAGCGTGTCAGGTTCCCTCAGGAACGTACTGCTTATGTTTGAGTGATGAATGGTCCAGTGTTTGTTTTCCTTTCCAGTTCACAGAATGTAGATGTTATTGACTGGGCCAGCATTTATTGCCTGCCCTTAAAGTGGTAGTGAGCTGCCCCCTTGAACTGCAGCAATCCATTGTGCTGTAGGTAGACCCACAATGCTGTCAGTGGAGTCATTCCAGGATCTTGATCCAATGACACTGAAGGAACGGCAATATATCTAATCCATTGCATTGTTCAAGAGGACATTTTATGTGTGACCTTCTACAGTTTAAATCAAATACAGTTCAATAGAAGGGACAAAGGAGCAAAAGCCTATCATATTATTGTTAACTTTTTTAAAAATGCATTCATGGGATACTGGCATCACTGGCTGGGCCAGCATTTATAGCCCATCCTTAGTTGCCCTTGAGAAGATATAGTGAGCTGCCTTCTTGAACTGCTGCAGTTCATTTGGTGCACATAGACTCACAATGCCCTTAGGGAGGGAGTTCCAGGTTTCTGACTCAGTGACAGCGAAGATATTGCAATGTATTTCCAAGTCAGGATGGGGACTGCCTTGGAGGGGAACAAGCAGGTGGTCGTGTTCCCATGTACCTGCTGCTCTTGCCATTCTTGATAGAAGAGGTTGTGGATTTGTGAAGTGCTGTCAAAGGAGCTCAGATGAATTCCTGCAGAGCAACTTATAGTCAATACCCACTGCGGCTACTGAGCATCGGTGATGGAGGGAGTGAATGCTTATAGACTTGGTGCCAATCAAGTGGGCTGATTTATCCTGGATGGTGTCAAGCTTCTTGTTGGAGCTGCACCTATCCAGGCATGTGGGGAGTATTGCTGAAAATGTGTTGCTGGTTAAAGCGCAGCAGGTCAGGCAGCATCCAAGGAACAGGAAATTCGACATTTCGGGCACAAGCCCTTCATCAGGAATGTGGGGAGTATTCCATCACACTTCTGACTTGTGCCTGGTAGATGGTGGACAGGTTTTGGGGCGTCTGAAGGGGAGGTATTTGCTTCAGGATTCCTAGTCTCTGACTTACTCTTGAAGCCACAGTATTTCTATACTGATAAATGTTCTTTTTTGTTCAAATGTTCTCAAACTGATGTCCCCAATGTAATCTCCCCCATTAAGACACTGACTACACTTAAATTTCTTAAGTGGAAAAGCATCTCAGTGGAGTGGCACAAGGATCAGTGCTGGGTCCACTACTTTTCACCACTTATGTAAAGGCTGCATGGTGGCTCAGTGATTAGCACTGCTGCCTCACAGCACCAGAGACCTGGGTTCGATTCCAGCCTCAGGCAACTGTCTGCGTGGAGTTTGCATATTCTCACTGTGTTTGCTCCTCATTTTCCCTGATGTGCAGGTCAGGTGAATTGGCCATAGTGTTAGGTACATTAGTCAGGGGTAAATGTAGGAGAATGGGTCTCGGTGGGTTACTCTTTGAGGGTTGGTGTGGACTTGTTGAGTCGAAGGGCCTGTTTCCACACTGTAGGGAATCTAATCTAAATGATTTGGATGTGAGCATAACAGGTATAGTTTGTAAGTTTGCAGACGACACCAAAATTAGAGGTGAAATGGACAGTGAAGAGGGTTACCTCAGATTAAAACAGGATCTGGACCAGATTGGCCAATGAATGTGGAGCTGTCTGGACCATTATTGTTAGAGCCAACAATCCACATGGGGAACTTTCAAAAGACCCGCACTTACATAATGTTTTTCATAATCTTACAATGTCCCAAAGCAAGTTTTCAGCCAATGATGAGCTTTTTGAAGGTGTGGTAATGCAGGAATATTGTTAGGAATGTCACTGTGGAGAATTCTCCTGAAAAGTCATGGGAGACAGGCTAGAATTCCAACTGGGTTCCATTTCTACCCTAAAGAAAGTCCATCGGTGCAATAAGCACTAGATTTAAATGAAACAAAGCAGATTGTTCTGCCTTAGCAAAGAGTAAAAGTTGCTTCTGGAGAGGGAAGGTTGAGTTTCTATTAGAAGGGCTGAGGTGAGATCAGTCAGTCAATCAGTAACCAGCTCATATGATCTAGCTTTTGCTATAAAACTTCAATCTGTGTGTGCTTACAACAACCCGTGTTGAGCAGGTGCAATCTAGCTCTTAGAGCTCAGGTGACTCCATCCAATGTTTAATTAAAACCTCTTGCTTGCTGGTTTGTGCATGTTGAATTTGTCAGGCCTCTTGGAATTTTAACTGTTAGAATTAACATTCCTGAGATACATGCAAATCAATGGTAAGCAGTCAGCTGAAAAAATAAGCTGAAAAAATAGCTTCTGTTTTCCTGCTCTAAAGCTGCAAAAGAAATTCAGCACAGTAATTGAATATAGTTGCAAAACACACTTTATAGACATTAGACAAACTCATCACACTACCTCAATATTAAAAACTGAACTAAAGTCAACAAAGTAATAATTACAATTCCTAAAACCTTTAAAAATACTTATTATGAAGAGCAAAATAGGATCAAGAACAACATTTGATTAGTAAATACTAGGCACAGTTAATAAGACCTTAGTTAATATTGTACCCAATTTGTGTATCACCCAGCTCATGTACAAATAAAACCACAACAATGTATTTCTCCACCTTTCTTCAAAGCCTGACTTGCTTTTATAAAATGTGAAGCACCATAAACAGCTGCATGTCCAACAGGGAGAGCAGCAGGTCCTCTGACAGAGCACACAGTTGGGGGTCAGTTAGCTGTTTGGCTCTCAGGGTAAATCACCACCAGTTGCTTCTCTTTCTCTCTCTAAAGAGAGAACTTTACAGTCTGGTGGCACAGTGCTGTGACCCCCACACTGCAACATCCAAGATGCAGCCTTTAAAATAAAAATCAATAAACAAAGGGTCTGAGGAAGAAAACACCATTCATGTTCTGCTTTACTGCTTCACCTGAAAAACGGCAGATAGTCACAATTTCCTGAAATTCAAGTGACAGAAAAGCATTGCTTTGGAAGAAAACCACTCTAGACGTTTTAAAGTTGAAAGAGCTGCACATGCTGGAAATCAGAAACAAATACAGAAACTGCTGGAAAAGCTCAGTAGGTCTGGCAGCATCTATGGAGAGAAATCAGAGTTAGCGTTTCAGTTCCAGTGACCCTTCTTCAGTTCTGATTTCTCTCCACAGATGCTGTCAGACCTGCTGAGCTTTTCCAGCAAATCCCCCTCCTCCCCAACCCCCCCCCCCCTCCCAAACAAGCCCAGGGATCCTTCCACATCCGACAGAAACTCATCTGTACCTCTTTCAATGTCATCTATTGTACCCGATATGGTCTCCTCTACATCGGAGACATAGGACACTTTCTTGAGGATCGTTTCAGAGAACATCTCTGGGACATCTGCACCCACCAATCCCACCACCCCCTGGCTGAATACTTCAACTCCCCATTTCACTCACTCAAGGACATGCAGGTCCAGGGCCTCTTCCACCATCAAACTGATATCACCCGATGCTTAGAGGATGAACACCTCATATTCTGCCTTGGGACCCTGCAACCACACAGGATTTCAACAATTTCCACATTTCCCCTCCCCCACATTATCCCAGTCCCAAGCCAACAACTCGGCACCGCCCTCCTGATCTGTCCATCAACTTTCCCATCTATCCACTCCACCCTCCTCCCCGCCCTATCACCTTCCCTTACCTTCATCTATCTATTGCAATCTCAACTATCTTCCCCCCAACTGTACATCCTCTCCCATTTATCTCTCAGCCCGGGCCCACAAGCCACATTCCTGATGAAGGGCTTATGTCCAAAACGTTGATTCACCTGCTCCTCAGATGCTGCCTGACCTGCTGTGCTTTTCCAGCACCACCTTCTCGACTCTGATCCATCTGCAGTCCTCACTTTCTCCTGGGAGTGGGTGAGAACAAGAGGCACAGGCACTGCTGAACATTGGGCCATCAAATTGTAATTTTCAGGAAACCATACCTTTGAAAACCCAGGGCTAACACAAGGCTGTTATTGAAGTTATAATTTTATTTTCTGTACAGTCCGCCTGCTCAATACCAGAGTTAAAACATGTCTAACTGTTATTCCCCCACCACCCGCTCCACCCCCTCCACTTCACCCCAGGAGGCATCCTGTGGACATTTAAGATTGAAAATAGAAATTATTTTTCCCCCCGAAATCCCAAAAAAATTTTGTGGTTGGAGTCTAGGTCTGGACAAATCACCAAACATGGGAGGGCACATGAAAATTAATTGTGGAGCGAAATAATTCTCTAAACAAGTCTGGAGTTTGATGAAGGAAGGTACATTTTCTACAGGGAGAGAAAATAAAGCATTTAATTCTGACAAAACCACTTACTTCCTCTCACCTGGTTTGAGTGCTGGTTGACGAAAAGGAAATGCATATAGCATTTATTTTTAAAGACAGGAGCATGTTACCAGGAGATTCCAATGAACAACGCACTTTCTAACCCCGCACCCCCGACAGATCCTTCCCGTACCCACTCTCTTGTACAAGGCACTTGGCGTATCGGCACTGGACAAGTCTTCTATCCTCCCCACCCACCCCCCTCAGTTTGCAGTCGTTGTGTACTTATCACTGAGGAGCAACAGCTCAAAATGTCCTCTCCTTCAGCTGGCAATACAAAGGCTGGCACTGTTTTTTTTTACTGCTCTGCTGCGTTCTTCAGATTGTACTCATAGATAAAGTCGGTGTAGTTTCTGTCCGAGGCAGTGGGCACAGTCTGCGAGTTCCACGATCGTCCTGTGGGTTGTGAGCCATCATCCTGGGCTGGCCTGGGCCGTGGAGCAGAGTTAGTGAGTTAGCCGTGGGCACACATGGTTGGAATTGGAAACAAGAGGCTGCAAGCAGCTACAGGAGGGTGGCAACAGTGCAAGGTTACAGACAGTGGAAATGAAAAGATTTTAAAAGCATTGAGGTCCCCTTTAATGGCTTTGTACACCCTTATTTCAGAATTTATCTTCACTTGCAACTCGCTCAATTCAAAGGCTACTCAATGTCTAATGAATTGATATTCTATAGTATTTGAATGGCAAGTATTGAAAAATTGATAACTACTTTTAAAAGGAACCTATTGTTAGTTCGAGCAATAACTTCTCTCTCTCTCTTCAGAGGTCCTCTTCTTTTAAAATGGTCCATCTAACCTACTTGCATTGACCATGTTAGTGGCTATCTGTTAAGTCTCTTTCTTTAGCTTGATGCTCATATTTTTTAGTCTGACTGTGAAGTATCAGGCTGCTTAACTATGTTATTCAGAAGCTATGCAAATCCAGGCGTGTACACCACTTTCCAAAAGGTTTACAGAAGAGTTTTAAGAAACTCTGTACCAGCAGCCCAACCCTTCCAGAAGAGTTCTCCCACTCCTGGTTAACATTCAAACCCCAACTTCTTTCCCCAGCATTCCTACTCACTTACAGCACTTCACAATTTCCTGTTTCGGCCACTAGATGGGAATGCTGCATTAAAGCAGTGCATTATAGTGTGTGTGTGTGTGTGTGTGTGTGTGTGTGTGTGTGTGTGTGTGTGTGTGTGTGTGTGTGTGTGTGTGAGAGAGTGAGAGAGAGTGTGTGTGTGTGTGTGTGTGTGTGTGTGTGTGTGTGTGTGTGTGTGTGTGTGTGTGTGTAGAATGAGCATGAGGAGGGTGAGAGTGGGGGATGGGGAGGTGAGGGTGACTGTGGTGGTGTTGGTGGGGAGCTGAAGTGTGAGAAGACAAGGAACTTGACCACAGACCAAACATTCTTCAACTACGGCCACTGTTGGCTGACCACATGCAACATCAATGACAGTTATCATCGAGGCAAGTGAACACTCTCCTCAACCAGGAAAAGAACACAGAGAAATTAATCATTTGACTAAGTCTGATCATTTGCCTGAACTCGAAGTTCCAACAACAAACCATCATGCACAAAAGATTTGATTCAATGAGCACAGTCAAATAGATTGTGGCTTTTTCCAAACATTGTTAATGAAGAGACAGGCTCCTAATAATCTTTGCTCAGTGGTAGCACACTTGCAAGATAAGCAATGAAACCTATCAACGTCACTATGGTAGCAGCTCATTGGGTGGTTCTGAAAGAACATTTCAAAATTTAAAAAAAGCAAAGGGTCATAGTCAAAATTAAAATTAAGCTCTGATCAAGAGTAATTGAGACTCAAAACATTAGCTTGCTCTCTCTCTATGACCCGCAGTGATCTCCAGCATTGGTTGTTTTCATTACAGATTCCAGCATCTGCAGTAATTTGCTCCTATATTTAAAAAATAATCTTCCTTAACAATATTTACCCTTCAACTATCATCATTAAAACAGAATAACTGCTCCTACTTGCAATAATGCTGCTGCTTGGACTGCTACATTTCCTACATGATAAAAATGATTGCATCTCACATGTACCTTGTTGGCTCCAAAAAACCTTGGATGGTCTTGGGACCACGAAAGGCACTGTTATGGATAACAATCACAATCATGGGCTGGTTCCAGAAGAGGAGGCCATGTGGCCCATTGTGATCATACTAACCCGCTCCACAACAGTAACTCAGCTGGCTCCACTCACCTGCTCTTTCTTGGAAACTTCTCTCTCTCCAGGTGCAAGTCCCTCAGAGTCATAGAGATGTACAGCATGGAAACAGACCCTTCGGTCCAACACGTCCATGCCGACCAGGTATCCCAACCCAATCTAGTCCCACCTGCCATCACCCAGCCCATATCCCTCCAAACCTTTCCTATTCATATACCCATCCAAATGCCTCTTAAATATTGCAATTGAACCAGCCTCCATCACATCCTCTGGCAGCTCATTCCATACACGTACCACCCTCTGTGTGAAATAGTTGCCCCTTAGGTCTCTTTTAGTCTTTTCCCTCTCACCCTAAGCCTATGCCCTCTAGTTCTGTACTCCCCGACCCCAGGAAAAAGACTTTGCCTATTTACCCTATCCATGCCCCTCATAATTTTGTAAACCTGTATAAGGTCACCCCTCAGCCTCCGACGCTCCAGAGAAATATAGCTCAAATCCTCCAACCCTGGCAACATCCTTGTAAATCTTTTGTGAACCCTTTCAAGTTTCACAACATCTTTCCCATAGGAAGGAGACCAGAATTGCACGCAATATTCCAACAATTGCCTAACCCTTTTGAAAACGGTGATTGACTTGGTCTCTACCATAACATCAAGCAGCCCATACCAGATCCTAACTACTCATTGCATGAAGATGTTTTCCCCTTGTTTCACCTCCAATTCTTTTTAATAATTACTTCAAATTGAAATCCACAGTTCATGAGCTTTCCAATGAGAACAGATTCTCCCTTTCCATCTCTCCCTTCCAACCAATCTACTCCACCTTCTCTACATGACCAAAAAATTCACTTAACCCCAAAAGTACAGCCCTCAATCGAACTGTCCACCAGAGCATGTTTTCTTTCAAATCTTTCACTGACAGATACAACCTACTTTTTCAAAAAAGCAGTTTAAGGTTTAAAAACGCTCGCATCATGACACACAGATCTTATTCAACATTCAAGAGCATTGTTGAGTCAGATGTACAGCACAGTAACACACCTTTTGGTCCAACTTGCCTACACTGTCCAGATATCCCAACCTAATCTGGTTCCGTTTGCCAGCATGTGGCCCACATCCCTCTAAGCCCTTCCTATTCATATACTCATCCAGATGTAGTTTAAATGTTGTAATTGTACTAGCCTCCACCACTTCCTCTAGGAGCTCATTCCATACATGCACCACCTTTTTCATGAAAAAGTTGCCCCATCGGACCCTTTTAAATCTTTCCCCTCTCACCTTAAACCTATGCCCTCTAGTTTTGGACTCCCCTACCGTGGTCTATTCACCCTATTCATGCCCTTCATGTTTAGCCACGGCATCAATTCCTGAAGCCCACACCGCTAGTTTAGGTTTTGCAATAGGCTAAGGTGAACAGACACTGCTCAATACTGCCTGTGTGAATCAGGCCACATGCCCTTTCCCCTACTGTCAAAAACTGCAAGACTCCTATTCCCAGGTCCCACCTGACATTATTAAACAACCACAGAGTCACAAAGACTCTGAAATCCGGCCCAGAATCTCCCATTTGTTTTTGGTTTATTTTACATTAATCTGTATGCGTCTGTGGGGAAAATGCAGAAATTTGTCCAGTACACGACAATACAATTGAATACAAGAGACATCAATGCTTTCAAAATAACACAGGTAAGAAAATAAAGACTTCAAGTACAGTAGCGAAGGGCAATGATGGAAGTCGAGAATGAGAAACAATGCACAGTGAGAGATTAGCAACATTCAGAAAACTCAGGATGACAACAATTTGATCTTTTTCCTAATAATGACATTGGAGTAAAGCTGCTCTCGCTGACTTTAAAATGCCAAGGCTGCAAACTCTGCCAGTCAGTCTTCAGCACTGCCACAAAGTAAAAAGGCCATTGTCTTCATGCAGTTGTTAATTCAGAGCAGAGCAAAGCAGCAACATGCAGTGTTAACAAAAGTGCTTCAGCACTTCCTTGAAGCTGTCTCACTCACTCTTCCTTTCACCCCTGAGCAGAAGAATACTCATGGGACATACTCTCCACAGAAGAGGTAAGATAACATCCCACATCAATTCCCTTATTTTAATAAGTTGCCGGACTGTCAGTAACTTTGCTCAAATACAAACAAATATTGGTTATTATCTACGGTTATGGGCCAAGTGCTAGAAAATGGGATTAGTATAGTTCGGTGATTGGTTTTGACTACCTGCACTCTTTCCTGCACTATAGATCTCTATGACTATCGCTATTAGCTATCTCTGTTCACAATATTGGGTTCTGTGAGATAGTGAACAGACAGGAACCGAAAGCACTGCAATTCAGAAGCAAAACAGAAGTTGCTGTAAAAGCTCAGCAGGTCTGGCAGCATCTGTACAGAGAAATCAAAGTTAATGTTTCGGGTCCACTGATCCATTCTGAAGGAGGGTCACTACACCAGAGATGTTAACTCTGATTTCTCTTCACAGATGCAGCCACGCCTGCTGTGCTTTCCGAGGATTAGGTCGGGATTGGAATGAAGTTACAGCTGGGTAAGAATGTTTCAACTCAAGTTGGAAGTTTAATTTTAAATTCTTTACAATAGTGACAATTTGCATTAGTTGCAACAATATTAATGCATTTATTTAATTTACAAAGGGGAACAGATCTTTGAAAGATCTGTTTAGATTCCCTACAGTGTGGAAACAGGACCTTCAGCCCAATAAGTCCACACCGACCCTCCGAAGAGCATCCCACCCAAACCCATTCCCCTAGACTAATGCACCTAACACTACGGGCAATTTACCTGCACATCTTTGTGACTGTGGGAGGAAACCGGAACACCCAGAGGAAACCCACGCAGACACGGGGAGAATGTGCAAACTCCACACAGACAGTTGCCCAAGGTGGAAAATTAACCCAGGTCCCTGATGCTGTGAGGCAGCAGTGCTAACCACTGAGCCACCAAGCTGCCCCTTTATTTTTTACTTTTGTCTTGCTGAGAAATGAAGATAGCTAGGACTATCATTGAATTCCTATACAGCAGAAAGAGGCCATTCAACCCATCAGATCTGCACCAACCTTCTAAACAGCATCCCACCCTATCCCTGTAAACCCACATTTACTATGGTTTACCAACCTAGCCTGCACATCTTTGGACTGTAGGTGGAAATAAAAGCACCTGGAGGAAACTCACATAGACACAGGGAGAACGTGCAAACTCCACACAGTCACCCAACGTGGAATCGAACCTTGGTCCCTGGCACTGACAGTAGCCAGTGGAGAGGTTGTCACTTATGGGCATATTTAAGCTTTCCCATTCTCAGTTAGACCATGCCCTTACTGCAATTAGAATTTTACTGGACAGCACTGTTTTTAACAGCTTCAGAGAGATGGCGATCTGTTCCTAACACCCATTTGTTATTAGCTGCGTCAATGGCAACAGAGAGTGGAGTGTTGAACCAAATATCACACAAGTGCGAGGACTAGATGATAGATAGCACTAGAAACAACTTGGTCAGACTCCTGAATTGCAGGACTTGGAAGGTGCCACCAAGGAAGAGCAACCTTACCAGTGTTAAGCTGCTTACTTTAGAAGGGCAGGTGGGTCGAGTTGAATACACAAGAGGAAGCATTACACATGGCAACTGGAGGGAATGGCCAAGCATTTGTAGATCACCATGGCTACTTAATGTTCAACTCTCTTGCAGTCAAACAAGTTAACAAAGCAAGTTTGATTCCTCATTTTCTTCTCCAGTCACTGCTGGCAACTTTCTTAATAACAAATTGAACTTGAACTTCATCCTTTGTAATTTGAGATTAACTGCCAATTTACTGCTAAATGTTAAGTTTTGCAAGACCAGAAAATGTCCTCAGAACAGCTCACAACAATCTGCAACCAAACCTAGTGAATTCTACCAAACCAAAATGTTAAAAATACCCTTCCATCCTCTTTACTTAGAATCTCACAGCACAAAGGCCATTTGTCCCATCATATATGTATTGGCCTCGAGTTTGACATTTGCCCTCAACTCTGAAATTAGTTTTCTTCAAAGGCAAAGGGACATAAACCCAAAGCATTAAATTCTAAGGCCCCTAGCCTCCCATTGAATGGTGGCAAATCAAATAGACTTATTGACTAAACCAAGTTGCTCACACTGTTATCGTTGACCCAGCAGACATTGAGTTTATGTGATAACATTCAAATCTATTCCAATCCAAAGTGTAGTTTAAGTAAGTGTTGGAACAAGAACAAAATTACAAAACAGGCAGGGTGATATGCACAGGGGAAAAACTCAATAGTGGTGGTGTAGGGTGGGTAGGTGTGTGTTTTTTTTTCACCTGGAATGAGATGTGTGTCCTATATTATGATGGACCTATAACTCTCCAGAATGAGAATGGAAACATATAAAATTCTTGGAAGAGGCTGTATGGGAACCTAGCTCTAGCGTAATGGTCACAGGATAAGGGGTTGGCCATTTTTGCACTGAGCTGAGGAGAAATTTCTTCACTCAAAGTTGTGAATATTTGGAGTCCTCTACCCCTTTTGACATTCAGTTATTGAGTATATTCAAGATTCAGCGCGATAGGTTCTCCAGGATTAAGGGATAATGGGACTCGACAAGAAAGTGGAGTTGATGTAAATGTTCAGTCAGGAACGGCGTAAACACCAAGGGTTTATAACTACTCCAGCTCTTGTTTCTCATGTTCAAATCTCTCATTCACTCACTTGTACACACACACAAAAAAGTTAATTCGGGGATTTGCGAAAGCAAGAGTGAGTACTTTCTCTCTCTCTTCATGACCAGAAAGTAAGGCATGCAGAAAATAGTCCTTCAGATTCATCCGGTTATGGTTAGTGCACCCCAAAGCCCAGCCGGATCTCACGCAACAGCAATCAGCTCAAAAGAGGAAAAACTGTCACCCACCACCAGCGGGAGAAACAACCGCATTCAACGGTTCCGCACTACGTCAAGCACCGGAGTTCCACCACCTTGAGCATTTACAGTCCAGAGACTGAGCAGATCAGAGATGAGACAAAAATTCAGAGAAACTATTTGATTCAATTGCTTTGATTTGGAGCTGCAGACCACAGCAAACACAGCAGCAGGTAATGCCAAAACGGAGGCCAGCAATACTTTTAGTGACAGGTAGGCAGACAATGACCTTGATGAGAAGCCCACCTTCTGACACTTGCTTTAAGTATCATAGAGTCAGATGTTGCACGACACCAAGCTATAGTCCAACAGGCTTATTTAAAATCACAAGCTTTCAGAGTGCTGCTTCCTGATGAAGGAGCAGTGCTACAAAGCTTGTGATTTTAAATAAATGTGTTGGTCCAGAACCTGCTGTCATGTGACTTCTGACCAGTCCAACATCAGCAGCTCTACATGCTTAAAAATCACTAACTGCACAAAAACCAAGATAAAAAGGGGCTGTGGAACCTCATTGTTACCGACTCTTAGATGTTAACATTGCTGCTGTCTTCAGGGGTTATCTTTTCCAGTTGGGACTTCTTCCACTGAGATTAATGGTGCTTCCACAGAAGGGGAGTCAGAAACACTGAGGTTCCATGTATTTGTCTGCCTTCAGGCCATTTCTCCAAAACCACTTCTTTGAACCAGGGTTCATCTTCCCCAAGGAGACAGTGAGGTCTGCAGATGCTGGAAGTCAGAATTGAGACTGTGTTGCTGGAAAAACACAGCAGGTCAGGCAGCATCCGAGGAGCAGAAAAATCGACATTTCAGGCCTGATGAAGGGCTTCTGCCTGAAACGTCGATTTTCCTGCTCCTCGGATGCTGCCTGACCTGCTGTGTTTTTCCAGCAACACACTCTCAACTTCATCTTCCCCAAGCCTGCAAACGGCTTTCCCGTTGACACTTCACAACATATACACAGGCTTGGTCATTGTTTTAATTACTGATAACAGGGACCAAGCTCTGTTATTCATTTGAATGGTGGACAGATGGGCTTTGTCTAGTCAGATTCAAATAGACAGTCTGGTCCTGCAAAAGGAGGACTTTCCAGCCCTGAGCTCTGAGGGTTAGGAAACAATCAATTCAGCCCATATTGGTTTTTGGACTGGTGTGGTACACGTTTACCCAGTAAGAGCTTCCACTGTATAACAAAAGCCTTACCTCACAGAGGAATTTCTGATGCAAACATTTTTGTATTTGAAGGTCTTTGTTGGTAAAGACAACTTTCAAAATGATGTTCCTTCTCATTAAAAGAGCATTCAATTTGGAAAAGGAAAGCATTTCTGTAGCTGAGGTTGTGGACTGCTCGGACTTGCAGTCACAAAGGAAATTGGCTTGAATTGTTTCAATATGTACAACTTGCATGGAAAACAGCTCCTTGTGTCGATGATGGGGGTGGGTTGGGGGGCGGGCGGGGGGGGGGGGGGGGGGGAAGGGGGATTTGAAAGCTTTTTGAAAAATAAAAACAAAACATTGAACTTGTGGGGATCTTGGGAATTCAGTGCCATCGTCAACATTAGAAATCTGCGACTTGCAAATTCTAGATGACAAAAGTCCCATTAATAACCTGCCACATCAATGTAAGGTGACACAAGGTCTCTTCATTCTTCAAAGCAGTACACTAGCCATTTGGGTTCAAATTTTTTGCTAGCCATTGAAGATGACACTCACCAATATGAAACATTTTATTTGACTTTTGAATTTCTGGTATGCCACAAAGATGCAATGAAAATTGTCAATCGTAAATCACATTCACAAAGTTTGTACAGGGAAATCATTGCCTTACATTGTCCTAAAAGTTATATAATCACATTACTTTGGTTAATGCCTATTAAGGGCCAATTACTCTTACCTCCTCTTCTCAGATTGGTTGAGGCCTGGGCTTCTGGGAAGGTTCTCTATTTCAATCGGTCCAGTAGCACTGGGTAACGATGCTGCAACAGGAATGGCTGATCTCACCATCGCAGTCTTCAGAGAGAAAAATGAAAGCATTTGATTACATGCAACATAGGACCAAACCACAAACACACTAGGAAAGTATGTTCCTTGCCCCATGACACAGAGGTCAGAGGCACAGCTGGAAACACACGAGATGGTCCCCAAAATATTCCCACCCACAGGAAACTTTACCAGGGATTCCCACCAGTTAAGGTCAAGTACCCACTGAGGTACAATGTTACAGCATTATCAGAAATTTCCAACCTGCAGAGAGGCACCATGACAGCTGAAGAGGCATGGAGACAGATGTTCCTTGTGGATCTAAGGCCACAAATGTGGTCTCACTCAATCCAGCAGAGCTCCAAGATCCTGACCCAGCTGAGAGTTGTTGCTGCCTGTACTCTGTGCCAGCCAATGACACCGCACTCGCATGGAGGTGCCCGCACAGGTGCCTACCTACCTCAGCAGTGACCATCTTCTCCTCCCCCTCTGACCAGCTGGTGCTACTGCCAGGCTGGCAGCCATGGGAGCCCACAGACCTTGCCCAACAGGATGCCAAGCAGACAGGCACCTCTTGGAGGACACCTCCTGGATGCTTGTGCTGCCGATCTCAGTGTGGGGCTCCATGACCCCATTTGCTCCTATAGCCTTCAGGGGAGTCCACCCTTTCCTCTTCACATTGTAACAATACAACTCACCCCAGCCAAAACTTGTGCCCTAATATGCTCAGCTATTTCCACAGGCGTTCAAATTTATTTTCAAAATTATAGCTTCCCATCATGCCACAACAGTTCAAAAAGGCTTCAAGAATATTTGCCAAGTCATCCTGGGATTATTTTGCATTAGTGTCCAACATAGGACTAAATCTTCGTGCTCATTTACAATGAGAGAATGAAGTACAAATCTGCCTTGATTTAACTGAATGGCAAAATAAGACAAATGTTACGACCTCACTATCAAGGAAGCACTGCCCGAGGTGGGCGATGCTGAGATTGAACTGTTGATCTGATTCGATTCGGTTTATTATTGTCACATGTATCTAAGTGCAGTGCAAACTTTTGCTTTTTGTGCTGTACAGAAACAAGGATCATTGGGTGATAGAACAGAGCGAGGAATACCAAGTTGCAGTTACAAAGGTGGTGCACAAGAAGCAAGATTAACACCAGATTTGAAATTTGAGGTGTCCATCAGTTATTTGGGTGGAACTGAGAAATAAGAAAGGGATGACCATCTTACTGGGATTGTACAATAGACCACCCTATAGTCAACAGAAAATTGAGAAGCAAATTTGTAAGGAGATCCCCATCATCTGTGAGAATAACAGGGTGATTATGATAGGGGATTTTAAATTTCCCAAATATCAACTGGGATTGCCATAGTGTTAAGGGTTTGGATGGAGAGGAATTTGTTAAGTGTGCACAAGAAAATTCTCTGATTCAATATGTGAATGTACAGACTAGAAATGGTGCAAAACCTGACCTATCCATGGGAAATAAAGCTGAGATGCCAGTGAGGGAACTAGTGACCATATTTCTACTAGTTTTAAATTAGTGATGGAAAAGGATAGACTGGACCTAAAAGTTAAATTCTAAAATGGAGAAAGGCCAATTTTGACAGTAAGAGGCAAGAACTTTCAAAAGTCAATTAGGGGTCGATGTTCACATGTAAAGGGCCTGCTGGGAAATGGGAAGCATTTAAAAATGGGATAATGAGAGTCCAGAGACAGTTTGTTCCTGTTAGGGTGAAGGGCAAGGCTGATAAGTGAGGGGAATCCTGGCTGACTGGAGAAATTGAGGTTTTATTCAGAAAGAAAGAAGCATATATCAGGTATAGATACCAAGAAATGAGTGAATCCTGAGGAGAGTATGAAACAGTAGGAATATAATTATGAGGAAAATCTGGAGGGCAAAAAAGACACGAAATAGCTTTAGCAAATAGGGTGAAGGAGAATCCAATAGGATTAGTGCAAAAGGGTAATTCGTTAGAGATCAGAAAGACCATCGACATGTGGAACTGCAGGAGAAAGGTGAGATACTAAATGAATATTTTGCATCAGTATTACTGTGGAGAAGGAGATGGAAGATATTGAATGCGGGGAAATAAGTAGCAACATCTTGACAAGGTGCCGGATGTCTTAAAATGCATAAAAGTAGATAAATCCTCGGGACCTGCTCAGTTGTACCTGAGAACTCTGTGGGAAGTGATTGCTGGGCTCCTTGTTGAGGTATTTGTATCACTGATAGCCGCAGGTGAAGTGCCAGAAGGCTAGAGGTTGGCTAATATTGTGCCAATATATAAGAAAGGTAATAAGAAAAAGCCAGGGAACTATAGACTGGTGAGCCTGACATTAGTGGTGGGCAGGTTGTTGGAGGGAATCTTGAGGGACAGATACCTACTTGAGAAGGATTGATTAGGAATAGTAAGCATGGTTTTGTGCATGGGAGCTCATATTGCACAAACCTGATAAGAGTTTTTGGAAGAAGTCACGAAGAGGATTGATGATGGCAGAGCAGTGGATGTGATCTATATGGCTTTCAGTAAGGCGTTCGTGGTAGACTAGTTAGCAGGGTTAGATCACATGGAGTAAAGGGAGAAATAGCTATTTGGATACAAGACTGGCTCAAAGGTAGAAGACAGAGGGGGGTGGTGGTGGAGGGTTGCCTTTCAGCTGGAGGCCTGTGACCAGTGGAGTGCCACAAAGATCGGTGCTGGGTCCACAACTTTTCATCATTTATATAAATGATTCGGATGTTGACATCGGAGATATCGTGAGTACGTTTGCAGATGACACTAAAATTGGAGGTGTAGTGGACAGCAAAGAAGATTACCTTTGGGTACAAAAGGATTTTGATCAGATGGGCCAATGGGCAGAGGAGTGGCAGATGGATTTAATTCTGCTAAATGCAAGGTGCTGCATTTTGGAAAGGCAAATCAGCGCAGGAACTACACACTTAATGGTGAGGTCCTGGACAGTGTTGCTGAACATAAAGACCTTGGAGTGCAGGTTCATATTTCTTTGAAAGTTGAGCATAGATAGATAGCATTTAGTATGCTTGCCTTTATTGGTCAGAGCATTGAGTATAGGAGGTGGGAGTTCATGTTGCAGCTGTACAGGATATTGGTTAGGCCACTTTTGGAATATTGTATGCAATTCTGATCTCCCTCCTATAGAAAGGATGTTGTGAAACTTTAAAGGGTTCAGAAAAGATTTACAAGAATGTTGCCAGGGTTGGTGGATTTGAGCTAGAGGGAGAGGCTGAATAGGCTGGGGCTGTTTTTCCTGGAGTGCCAGATGCTGAGGGGTCACCTTAAAGAGATTTATAAAATCATGTGAGTGCCTTGTTAGGATGAATACTCAATGTCTTTTCCCTGGGTTAGGGAGTCCAAAACTAGAGGGCATAGGTTTATGTTGAGAGGGTAAAAGATATAAAAGGGACCTAAGGGACAACATATTCTCGCAGAGGGTGGCGCATGTATGGAATGAGCTGCCAGTGGAAGTGGTGAAGGCTGGTACAATTACGACATTTAAAAGGCATCTAGATGGGTATAAATGCCAGCAAATTGGACAAGATTTATTTTGGATGTCTGGCTGGCATGGACGAGTTGGATCTATTTCCGTGCTGTATGTCTCTATGACTCTCTGAAGCTGTACTTAAAACTTGTTGATGCATCTGTTTAACCTTTTGTATCTTTTACCTGAAGGAAGAGGTCGGAAGTGATCACAACCACGGTGGGAGGGGTCTTTGATTATGTTGGCTAACTTCTAAGGCACCAAGAAATGTAGATGGAGTGAATGGATGGAAGGTTGGCTTATGTGTACATTTTGGGACATTGACTGGATCTACTGTTTCATTCTGACATGTCAAAGCAATGTCCACATCATTAATTTATTGCAAACTGAGTCTGCACTTTGAATTTCCCAAGAGTAAAGTGAATGTTTACTCACAAACAAAACCATTGCAGGCCTCCAGGAAGCAGAGGAGTACAACTTCTGGATAGCACTTTTAGAGCTGGCCTAGGGATGAGGGGCTGAACCACCTCCGGAACAGTGTAATTCAACTAATGCAGAGAGTCTGTCACTGCCACTGGATACTGAAGCTGAGAGACCATCATCTCGTAACTAAGCACAAATCAGACAGAGACCCACTCTCTCATTTTCAAAGGTTTCTGCTATCGCTTCCATTAAAGACATTTACAAAAGAATTTAACATTTCCCCAGGGGTATGCAGTTGCCTGTGTTCCAGGGCCAACAACAAGACAGCGCATGATGTTCTATAGCCTCAGAGATCAAGGTAAACTGTAATAGAGATGGAGCCAAATGCACAACAATAACAGGCACGTACCTGGGAAGTAGGTTTCTGGTTTGCTGCATTAATAGGAGAACTGGTTCAAAAAGACAACAGAGAAAAGAATCATCTCATTATTTTTTGAAATAAAAAGCAAGTGGTAAAATAGCATTTTAACTATGACTGTAGCCTTTTAGTATATTGTGCACCAAATGCTTCAAACTTGTTGTTTTTCTTTTTGTAGTGATCTCAATGGCTTAAAACAATTATTTTGCTACGTTAAGACAGTGGTAACCATGACTATTACAACAATTAAACTCAAATGCAACAAATCATAATTATAGAATCATAAATCTACAGTGTGGAGGCAGGCCATTCGGCCCATCGAGACCACATCGACCCTCTGAAGAGCATAGGAGAAAGTGCAGATGTTGGAGATCAGAGTCAAGGGTGGGGTGCTGGAAAAGCACAGCAGGTCAGGCAGCATCCAAGGAGCAGGAAAAGTGATGTTTTGGGCAAGAGCCCTTCACCAGGAACGAGGGGCTGAAGAGCATGCCAACCAGATCAAACCCCGCTATCCAATCCTTGTAACCCTGCATTTCCCTTGGCCAATCCACCTAACCTGCACATCTTTGTTCTGTGGGAGGAAATGGATGCACGTGGAGGAAACCCACACAGACACAGGAAGGATGCACACAGTCGCCTGGGGGTGAAACTAAATCCGGGTCCCTGAAACTCTGAGACACTGTGACACAGTGGCAATAGATCCATATCCTGAGTATTGTGTTTAAAGCCAGTAGAATGAAAGCCTCCACATCATCTTAGCCACATCATCATTCAGGCTGGCTTGGCATCTGCCTTGCAAAGGACCCTCTGAAAAGGTTCAATGGGACCTTTCTTACCACATGTTAGAGGAATAATACCTCTTCTGATCAAGCACCCTACAGTCTTTAGGACTCAACATTGAGCTGAACAGTTACAGAGCATGAATACTCTGTTCTTTGTCTATCACTTACCCTCACACGCCCAGAGTCTGTCTCAAATTGTGTTGCTTTCGGTGCAGCCAACCCATTTTGATTACTTACTAACCCATTATCACTTATCTAGCTTCTCTACTTCCCTGACCTACTATCAACAATCCCTTTGTCTGCCTGCCCTTTTCCCTTGGTCTCTTTGGACTTCCTCTCACCACCGAGCCCCACCACCCCTCCACTCTCCATCATCTGCATAAATACCACTATTTCCCAGTTGCTTCTGGTTCTGAAGTGGTGACATTGGACACAAAATGTTAACTCTATTTTCTCTTTGCAGATGCAGCCAGATTTGCTCCATTTCTCCAGTACTTTCTGTTTCTGTTTGTTTCAGATCTCCAGCAGCAGCAGTTCTAGGTTTTATTCCACTCAGGGTCCTGACTATCGCAGGACCTTGTGACATTAACTAGGTAAAAACAAGGACCGCAGATGTTGGAGACCACAGTCTAGATTAGAGTTGTGAGGGGCTTTTGCCCGAAACGTCGATTTTCCTGCTCCTCGGCTGCTGCCTGACCTGCTGTGCTTTTCCAGCACCACTCTAATCTAGACCTCGTGACATTGTACTGCTGTTTCACAGTCTTAACACCGCACTTGTGTAGAGGCTACACACTAGAGTTCAGAAGAGTAAACAAAAAAATGTTCGGAATTCTATTTTCAACCAACTTGATATGAATTCACATCCCCATCTAGTTGCATTTAGTTAGCTCAGAATGGGAGGCCCCTTTAAAAGCAGCACTTCAGCATAAATGCACTGAGCACCAAACAGGAGGACTTACTTCAGCACTGTGATAAATGAGAACAAATTGTATTCAGCAGGAGGAGGGGGAGTGGTTTATCCTCCTCCACAGGCAAACTGGGAAAACAAATGATGGATTTAAAGAGGCATGGAACTTTCTAGATTAACAGCAGCACAAAAAAAGTCTTGCCAGACCTTCAAGCAAGCACAATGAAACCACAGCATTGTTATATTTACCCTCTTAGAATCATATAATTATACAGTATAGTAAAGGCACTTTAGCCAATTACGTCCTATACCATCCAAAATACATCACTCCTTGCTCGAGTGCCACAGCCTTGAATGTTTGGACACTTCAAGTGCTCATCCAAATACCACCCTCCCAGGCAGTGCATTCATGACTCCCACTACCTTTCAGGTGAAACAACATTTCCGGAGATCCCCTCTAAACCGGCCTTTCACTTTAAAGAAGTATGCTTCTTGTTCTTGATCCTCTGGCTTAGGGGAACAGTTGCTTTCTATTGATCCTGTCCATGCCCTCTATAATCTTATTACACTTCAATCAGGTCCCTCCTCAACGTTCTCTGCTCCAGAAAAAACAACTCGAACTTGTCCAGCTTCTCCTCATTGCTGAAATGCTCCATCCCAGCCAACATCCCAGTGAATCTCCTTCATATCTCCTCCAGTGCAATTTCAGAAGTTCATTAACAAGTACTCTAACTTGTCTTAAACAAGTACATTAGTAGAATCTACTACAGAGGTCAGCAATGCCCACATGGAATATACAAGACAATTAGAAGATCTTTTTGAATCTCTACAACATTAGTTTCATGAGAATTGTGAGGTATGAAAGCCAGCAAGTCCACTTAATACAACATACACAGCAATTAGAAGTAATATAAACTGACATACAGTCAAGTAAAGTTCTTCTCTTCAGACAAAACCAATTCTTTCATGCTTCAGAAAAGCCACAGAATCAGGAAACACACTCGACAATACAAATTTATTTACCCTCTTGTGGATTCAATCCGGTTAGCAAAATGCGATTTCAATCTGCACCTACCCGCTCCACCACCAAGAGCGTCCATTCCCTCCCACCTGTGTAATTATATCCGGACTCTGGCCTTGCTTCAGATCACCATCTGCTGAACTCCTCACAACACCCACTCGCACTGACTATTTTGAGAGCAACCACCACCCCCTCGTGCCCTCTTACTTTCCACCCTCTACTTAAAAAGAGTCATAGGAAAGGGAGAGCATGACTCCTAAATGTGCCCCAAGTGCTATTCACTCAAGACTCACGTTCACTCAACTTGCATTGACCTGCAGGCTTCAAATGTTCCAATTTTAAAATTCTCACCCTGGTTTTCACAAATCCTTCCGTAGCCTCACTTATCTCTTCCTCAGTAACTTCCAAACTGTTTTAATTCTGAAGAATCTGCATTTTTACTCACATCTCCACTGGGGATGACTTCATTTCCCAAGGACCTTGTCTCTGTGAACTTCAGCACTCATTTCTCCTTTAATACATTCTCTTAATTCCTTACAACCTGTCTCTTGGATCCAAACTTTAGTTCACTTGCCCCAATACCTTCTTACATGGCTTGCTGTCCATTTTGTTTGATAAAACTCCAAGAAGCACCTTGTGACATTTTACAATGTCAAATGACAATATATTTTGGATGTAGGTTTGCTTGCTGAGCTGGAAGGTTCATTTCCAGACGTTTCGTTACCCTACTAGGTAACATCTTTAGTGGGCCTCAGGTGAAGCACTGCTGAAAATTCCTGCTTCGCCTGAGGCCCACTGAATACGGTTCCTATAGGGTGATGAAACGTCTGGAAATGAACCTTCCAGTTCAGCGAGCAAACCTACATCCAAAACCTCAACCCGAGCTAGAAATCTTCTCAAACCTCGCTATGACAATATATAAATGCAAATTGTTGTTGCTGGGTTAACAATCCTATGTAAGCGCACTGGAATTGGCATTGGTATTTTGGACTCAAAATTACTATTTGTGGGTACCAGTGCAATTCACCAGTTACAATTATGAATCAATGTTGTCATGTGTGCCCATGATTGCTTACCATGGACAGAACCAGACTTCGCTATAATGACCTCCAAGCTGAACAGCTTACTCACATTGATTGTCAACGCTCATGAGCAGCAACAATCATATCCATGTTATTCTTATCGAGTCCAAACAGCAAAGAAATAATCTTACTTGTATCATATTGAATGCCAGAGACCATTAAAATTACAATAAAAGTAATACAAAACTATACTCTTGTCCTATAGTTAAAAAAAACAGAAAATGTTGGAAATACTGCACAGTACTTCCAGCATTTTGTGGTTTTATTTCAGATTTACAACATTTGCACCATTTTGCTGTTGATTTGTAGATTTTCCATGTGGTCTGCAAAAACAATAAATTAAAATCTTCTCAATAGATTCCACCTGGTCAGTCACTCTCAGTCACCTTTTGGCTTGAATTCAGAAAGACATTCACTTACCTTGTTTCCAAGTTTCTGTTGAAAGGATTCGCTGCAAGATTACATGAACAACAGTAATCAGTAGCTTTCCAGCAACAGTAATATTCAACACATTATTTTGGTACAGAAGGATAATATATACAGCAATCCAAAGTCAGTTTGAAACTAATATAGATATATAACTGTTTATTCAGCTCAAACCATAGCCCACAGAGTTCCAAATGCTGCTAATAATGCTGAAAATGCATACCCACTGCCCTCAAACACCAACAACAATAGAACATCTGACTCAAAATAAGAGGTCTTGCCAACCCATTTACGTCCAACCTCCCTGAAGTAAACGCCTTCACATAGTGTGTGCAAGGTCAGTGATTTCTATACTTTCCCAATAGCTCATCTTGCAACACTATAACAGTCAACCACTAACCTCTACACACACAAAATCTTGAGAGATTGTCACCATGTAAGTGAACAGCTTTGTGGGTGGGAGATTCTTTCTTTATAAATGCTGACCCCATTCACAGAGGGGCCCCCCAGCTTGAACTCGCAAGAGATGAGTATCAATTAGATTACTTACAGTGTGGAAACAGGCCCTTCGGCCCAACAAGTCCACACCGACCCACTGAAGCGCAACCCACCCAAACCCCTACATTTACCCCTTACCTAACACTACGGGCAATTTAGCGTGGCCAATTCACCTGACCCGCACATCTTTGTGACTGTGGGAGGAAACCGGAGCACCCGGAGGAAACCCACGCAGACACGGGGAGAACGTGCAAACTCCACACAGACAGTCGCCCGAGGCGGGAATTGAACCTGGGTCCCTGGTGCTGTGAGGCAGCAGTGCTAACCACTGTGCCACTGTGCCGCCCCAAATAACCTGAAGGACAGCAGGTGGTGTGCATCTCAGGAGCGCAGGACAGCAGTAATTATGTGCAATAATTAAAGATACATCATGATCTGAAATGCGCTGTCTGAAAAGATGATAGAGGAAAATTCAACAGTGACTTTGAAGAAAAACTTTGCTTAACTATGGAGAAAGAGCAGGGGAGTGAGACCAAAGGGATAGGGATGTCAAAGAGTTAGTGAAAGCCTAATAGTCTGAATATCATCTTCTATACTGCAAGATCCTATGACAGGACTGCAAAAATCTGCTGACCAATGTGGAGATGTTCCTCCTACCTACCCAGACCATTCTGAGACTATCCTGGTCAGAAACTAATCTGAAGATTACAGCAGGTAATAAAGGAGGCAAATAGAATTCGGGCATTTTTAACTGAAGGAATAAAAATAGGGAAGTGTTACTGCAATACTGTATAAGAAATCAGTGAGATTGTACCCGGAGTACTACAATTTTGGTCCCCATATTTGAGAGAGGATATATTTGATTTGGAGGAAGTTCAGAAGAGATTCACTAAATTGATTTCAGAGATGAGGGGTTTACCTTATGAACATAGATTTCGCAGTTTCAGCCTAT
The DNA here is from genome assembly GCF_020745735.1 of Hemiscyllium ocellatum. Classification (NCBI taxonomy): domain Eukaryota; kingdom Metazoa; phylum Chordata; class Chondrichthyes; order Orectolobiformes; family Hemiscylliidae; genus Hemiscyllium; species Hemiscyllium ocellatum. The sequence goes on along the minus strand of NC_083407.1, from coordinate 21,499,871 downwards.
ATTTGCTGGAGTTTAGCAGAATGAGGGGAGGTCTAATGAGGTATGGAAGATGCTAATGTGGATTGACAGAGTGGAAGGATCTTTCCTCGCATTGGGTAACCTAGACTAGGATATCACAGTTTTAAGCGAAGGGGTGGCTGATTTAAAACAGCAGAGGAATTACTTCACTCAAAGGGTCGTGAATATGTGGAATTCACCACCCGAGAGTATGGACACTGAGTAAATTTAAGGATGAGACAGACAGATTTTTAATTGTTGAAGGGGTATGGAGAGCAGGAAGGAAAGTGGAGTTGAGATTAAGATGAGATCAGACATGATCCTATCAAATGGGGGAGGCAGGGTTGAGGGGCTGAACTGCCTGCTCTTATGTTCTCATGATAAAATATTTTGTCATTTTGCACAGAACAGAGACACTGGATATGTTTGATCAGTCATCTCATCAAATTGTTTTAATTGCCTAAAAGTGAGGAATGTTCCATTGTTGTTTCTCCTAAAATTGACCTGAGAGTTTTATCCCTCTCAGGATTTTGGATGCCCTGTTCACTGGGCAGTGTCATGATCAGACACTAAATTAACTAGAAGCCATTTCCAGGTCTCTCTTCACTCAGGGGCCCACTTTAACAGTCACATAATTACCTCTCTGCTGTGTTGATCTTCTCGAGTAGCGTCTGCTGGGCCGTCGCTCGAAGGACACTTGCCGCCGTGGTTTACTGACTTTGGTGGTCTGGTATTCCGTTCTGCCACTGGAAATCAATCACTTCAGAAATTAATTCCTGAAATTGCCAGAGTGGGGTAGAAGTACCAAAATGTCTGGTTGCTTCTGATAACTGGAGTCATTCTGCTTTAATCACATTGGTCCCTCCAGCTATCAGCAGAAGCATCCAAACAGAAAAAGCCCATTTTGTTTTTATTTTGTCAAAAGACATGTTAAACTTGAAGATATCTTAGAAATTTACTAGTATTGCCAAGCTATAAATGTGTGGCTGACACAACCAAACATTCTGGGTCATAAAGCCTTATGAATTAGGTTTCAAGTAAATGAAAGATCCATAAAGATCTCTTAGCTCTTCAGGTCAATGCATTTTCAATCTCTGATCTGTGCTGTCAGTTAGACAATGCCCAACTCAAGCTTAGAAAGAAAACACTCAGACAAAATGCATTAGGACATGAGGGTGGGACCTCTATTAAGGTCAGTTTTTATCTCATCTTTTCAGTCCGTGGATGTACAACCCAGTCATGCATCCATTGAACAGTCACTAGGGGGTAAGAGTGCCCACAGAAATTGAACTCCAATCGGAGTCAAAACCGTTAAAGAAAATGGAAGGAAAGAGAATGTGAGGGAACAAAGCTTACAAAAGACAATCAAGGAAAAGATGGGCTGTTTGATAAAAGTTAAAGGATGTCATTAAGATGTTTGTAAAGGGGTCATGTCACTGCAGATTGAACATTATTACATTTCACCACTTTTCTTAAAGGGATTTGCTTCCTTAGACAAGGAAACATTTAACTCAAGTCAATTTTAGAAGTAACACAATCCAAATAATTAGTGCTATATAACACAAGACAACTCCAGAACAAAGTGGATCAAACTCTAATGCAGCTATCCTATGGTTATGGAGAAGTGTGAAAAGACAGTAGTGGGATAAATTTTCTATCTGCACTGATACACAGATTACTCAATCATATACAGTTTGATACACTCACTCAAACCCCCTGTTATATTGCACTATAGACCACTTAATCTGTATTAGTTTTTACGTTCCACAAGTCTCTTTAAAACCCTTTTCCTCTAATTATATCAGCCTACTGATAAGTCTCATATAGATAAGTCTCCTGGGCCTGATGGCATTTACCCCAGGATCCTATGGGAAGCTAGGGAGGAGCTAGCAGAGCCATTGGCCTGGATTTTTATGTCGTCATTGTCTACGGGAATAGTACCAGAGGACTGGAGGATAGCGAATGTGGTCCCATTGTTCAAGAAAGGGAGTAGGGATAGCCCTAGTAACTATAGGCCAGTGAGTCTGACTTCAGTGGTGGGCAAAGTCTTAGAGAGAATGGTAAGGGATAAGATTTATGAACATCTGGGTAGGAATAACGTGATCAGGGATAGCCAGCATGGTTTTGTGAAGGGCAGGTCGTGCCTCACAAACCTTATTGAGTTCTTTGAGAAGGTGACTAAGGAAGTGGATGAGGGTAAAGCAGTAGATGTTGTGTATCTGGATTTTAGTAAGGCGTTCGATAAGGTTCCCCATGGTAGGCTAATGCTAAAACTTCGGAGGTATGGCATTGAGGATACATTAGAGGTTTGGATTAGGAATTGGCTGGCTGGAAGGAGACAGAGGGTAGTAGTTGATGGATTATGTTCATCTTGGAGCGCAGTTACTAGCGGTGTACCACAAGGATCTGTTTTGGGACCATTGCTTTTTGTTATCTTTATAAATGATCTAGAGGAAGGACTTGAAAGCTGGGTAAGCAAGTTTGCGGATGACACAAAAGTCGGTGGAGTTGTGGATAGTGAGGAAGGAAGTGGTAGGTTACAGCGGGATATAGATAAGTTGCAGAGCTGGGCGGAAATGTGGCAAATGGAATTCAATGTAGCTAAGTGCGAAGTCGTTCACTTTGGTAGGAATAACAAGATGATGGATTACTGGGCTAATGGTAGGCTACTTGGTAGTGTGGATGAGCAGAGGGATCTTGGTGTCCATGTACACAGATCTCTGAAAGTTGCCACCCAGGTAAATAGTGCTGTGAGGAAGGCATATGGTGTACTGGGCTTTATTGGCAGAGGAATTGAGTTCCGGAGTCCTGAGGTCATGTTGCAGTTGTATAAGACTCTGGTGAGGCCTCATCTGGAGTATTGTGTGCAGTTTTGGTTGCCTTACTATAGGAAGGATGTGGAAGCTTTAGAACGAGTGCAGAGGAGGTTTACCAGGATGTTGCCTGGAATGGTAGGAAAATCTTATGAGGAAAGGCTGAGGCACTTGGGGCTGTTCTCATTGGAGAAGAGAAGGTTTAGGGGAGATCTGATAGAAGTGTATAAGATGATTAGGGGTTTAGATAGGGTAGATACTAAGAACCTTTTACCGCTAATGGAGTCAGGTGTTACTAGGGGACATAGCTTTAAATTAAGGGGTGGTAGGTATAGGACAGATGTTAGGGGTAGATTCTTCACACAGCGGGTTGTGAGTTCATGGAATGCCCTGCCCGTATCAGTGGTGAACTCTTCTTCTTTATGGTCATTTAAGCGGGCATTGGATAGGCATTTGGAAGTTATTGGGATAGTATAGGTTAGGTAGGATTCGGTCGGCGCAACATCGAGGGCCGAAGGGCCTGTACTGCGCTGTATCCTTCTATGTTCTATGTTCTATGTACTCTTTCTGTTCCTTTCTCGCTCTCAATCTTTTATCTAACTTCCCCGTAAATGCAGCCACACTAATCATTTTAATTATTCCTTCTGGAAGTAAGCTCCTCATTTTAACCAAACTTTGGGGAATGAAAATTCTTTCAATTCCACCCTGAATTTGTTATTAACTATTTTATATTCTGGATTCTGATTTTGGTCATCCATACATTTTATCCATCTATATCATAGAATTCCTACAGTGTGGAAACAGGCCCTTTGGTCCAACAAGTACACGACAGCCCTCCGAGACCCATTCTCCTACCCTATTATCCTATATTTACCCCGACTAATGCACCTCACCCACACATCACTGAACACTTTGGGCAATTTAGCACAGCCAATTCATTTAACTTGCACATCTCTGAATTGTGGGAGGAAACCGGAGCATCCGGAGGAAACCCACACAGACACGGGGAGAACGTGCAAACTCCACACAGACAGCCGCCCGAGGCTGGAATCGAACCTGGGCCCCTGGCGCCGTGAGGCAACAGTGCCAACTGCTGAGCCAGTGCCACCCCTAATCTACTTTTATCAAACATTGCTTTCTTTAAGACCTTTATTAAGACATGACACAAATGAATTATTTTCCAAATGATAAAACCCAACTTGTTCAATCCTTCCTGAAAATCATCACCCTAACGACCTCACCATTAGACCAAAGGTCCATGGATGTTTATTGTCTCATGAGACAATTCAGAAAATAAAAAACTACCACCTTCTCCACCCTATACAACCCCATTTAGATTCTTGTTCCACATGTGACTTATTCACGTGCCAGGCGAATGAAGGGGACACAATACCAAATGGCAAAGGAGTGGAGATGTAACAGAACTGCCTCACACATCAATAATATGAAAAAAAGTGCTTCATCCAGACACAATAGTCACAGTTTAAATCATACCTACAGATGTTCGACCAAAACTTCTACATTTAGGTTCAACTTACTCAAAAAGAAGGTTCTAAATATTCTAATCAGCAATGTTTGGGGATTGCAGTATCAATAAAGGCAATCAAGCAGAACGTGCTCATTTATTGCTCTCAGAATGAACAACTGCTCATCATGGATAGCATAATTAACAGCTTCCATAAAAGGCCCTCCCACTAACTGAGACGGTGTAACAGTGACTGAGGAAGGATTTACACAGAGTCAACATGGGTAGTCAGGACAAAGTTCAACAATCAGGACTAAAACAGGCCCTCATATGAGCTGTCCATTATCTCGCTAGTGCTATAAACATCCCAAGACAAATATGGGGAGGGTCAGCTACTTAAGGCTTGAAGTCCAGTCTGTGCAAAATCTAATCCCACATTCACCAGGAATCCCAACTTCAGGACATGTCTAGTCATTCACTGTAACACAGAAAATGAACCTGTACCTACTAACCAGGTACATTTGTTGGTGACATCTAGCAATTAACATATTAACTTCAATTTGCAAAGTAGACTCACAACGAGGATAGCAGAAGTGTGAAATTATAACCAGTGCTAAAGACTGAAGAGGTCCAATCAAGACTCAGTGGTCTGAAAGGGAGTATTGAGGAGTCTGGACATATCTGATCGGGAAAGAAAAACTCTCCCTGCTCTTCTAAGGATTGATAATGAGAGGGGCACAGATTTTAAGATTGATAAATGAAAGAAAAGCAATATAAGAAAATAGTTTTTCGACATAGACAGTGATTAAGGTCTGGAATGCACTGTTTGAGACAGTGTGATTCAAATGAAACTTTCAAAAGAAGATGAGATTGTTACTTGAAAATGAACAATGTGCAGGGTATGCAGATATGTCAGGGGAATGGGAATAAGTCAAATACATATGCAGGGAACAGGTACAGATGAGATGGACTGAATAGCCTCCCACTGCACTGTAACCATTCTGTGATTCTGTGAAGTCTTCAAAATCACGACAGGGGTATAATAGATTGGATGCAGCGAAGCTGTTTTCACTTGTGGGAGAGTCTGAAGCAGGGGGTCACAAACAAATTTATTTTGTCAACTGAACAAAAATTTTTTTACCTGGACAGTTGAACTTGCCATTGAGTGGCTCAGGTTAACAGCACAGTTGCATTTAAGGGGAAGTTAAATAAGTACCTGAGGGAGACAGGAAGGACAAGTTCTATTTACAGGGCAAGCTAAGGCAAGTTGTGAGGAGGCTTATGTAAACTATAAACAGGCACAGACCAGAAGGTCTTTGTGTTGTAAATGTATATAATATCCACAATGTGAGCTGAATTTGTATTATCCTTGTGGAAATCCCAATTGATAACATGGACTTAAAGGTATACAGGAGAAAGTGAGGACTGCAGATACTGGAGAGTCAGAGTCAAAAAATGTGACATTGGAAATGCACAGCTGGTCAGGCAGCATCCGAGTCAATGTTTCGGGTCGGGTGTGTGTGTGTGTGTGTGTGTGTGTGTGTGTGTGTGTGTGTGTGTGTGTGTGTGTGTGTGTGTGTGTGTGTGTGTGTGTGTGTGTGTGTGTGTAAATGGGGGTGGGGCTTGGGGGCAGGGAATGTGGCATGATGATAGGTGGAGGCAGGGGAGTGTGGTAACTGTGATAGGTTGGTAGGGAGGGTGGAGCGGATAGGTGGGAAGGAAGATGTCCCCTCCATCCCCCACCTCCAACTCTCCCATTCGGCAACACCTCTTGAGCTGTTCCATCTGTCCATCTTCCTTCCCACCTATCTGCTTCACCCTCCGCTCTGACTTCACAGGCTCACGCTCCACCTGCATCCACCTAACACTCCCACCTACCTGTCCCCCGGCCTCACCCCACTCCTGTCCCCCTCACCCTTCCCCCCCACCTCTATATTCCTGATGAAGGGTTTATGCCCAAAACATTGATTCTCTTTCTCATCAGATGGCTATTTCCAGCGCCACACTTTTCAAATTTAAAAGGTATATACACTTTAAACTAACAGTCACATCCTTTTATTATTCAAAGATCAAGCCCCTATCTACAATTGCTTTCTCGACATTAACACATTTTCAATGAGTTTCCATTTTCACTCTATCTGCCAATCACCTTCATAGACTCTTCCACCCTCCTGCAAGCATGCTGTCAGGTAATTTAACAGATCCCTCCGTCTCTTACCTGTATCTGAACCTGGAGCCCATCCGCACAAAGGCTATCTGGTTCGACTTCTTCTGGACAGGTCCCCGCAGACGGAAAAACGCATGGTGTTCCACAGCACATTTCCAGAGGTGTTTACAAGCCTTTGGGTGATCCAGTCGGAATACAAAGGTGTGTTCTTGTTCTTTCCCCTGGTGGGGTGGAAAATAATCATGTTCAAGTCATTCACTTGCTGGTCTCACTGGGTTTTGTGCTGTTCCTTATCGTAATGGATGCCACATGCGACTTCTTAGCACACAAAGCATTCTGAAATTTTTTTTTTTGTTTTACCATGATTACCATTCCCTCACTCTCCCAATGGAAAATAAAAATGCATTGCTCTGTGCAATGCAGTTCCAGGAAGTCCCAGGTTTCCCTCCCACCCATTCGGGACTTTTACTGAATTCAAATTCCACCATCTGCCATGGCAGGATTCAAACTCAGACTCCTCAGGCCATTATCTGGGTCTCTGGATTAACAATCTAACAACAATGTCATTCAGCCATTGCCTCCCCATTCTAGACCTTCCCATGAAGGATGATAATTTGCAGCAGATCATGCCAAGTGACCAGAGACTACAGGGTGGATTTTATGCTCACTAGCATAAGGTAAAGTGAGGGCTCATATCCTGTGACCTGCCCACTGCTTACCCTGATCTGGGAGCTACTGAACGAGTAGGTCGCCCACTCGCCCTAAGGTTATCTGAGGCCCTAGAGTTGCTAATTAATTGCCTCAGCCCAGCCCTGGCCAGTGGCCACTATTTTGCCTGTGGGTGGAGACAGGGTGTTGTAGGAGAACTCCATACTACTTGGAGAATGACTGGTGTAACGGTGGCTCAAAGTGCCATCTACAACCTCCTGTGTCGATCAGAGAGCACCCCGCCCCCACCTCCTCACAAACATCCTAAGCATTATCAAATCCTCCAGCATCTTTGCCCTCGATTCTCCCCAGCCCTTCTGATCCCTACCCCACCAACCTTCCAAATCCAGTCTTCACCATTTCTCCCACTCCACCGACCATAGCTCCACCTCTCCAACACTCTGGGCTCGGCCCCAGAAATACCCTGGATTTCCCCAGGTCCAGGTGCCCTCTTTGTTAGGACTGCCTGCAGTACCAGCTATGGACACTATTCTAGCCCGCTGCTGATGCCATGAATACAGGTGATTGGCCAATAGTTCTTAAAAAGGGAGGACAACTCACTCTAAAGCAATGGTGAAATATTGCAGAGGGGATGTCGTCACTATGGTGGGTGGGCTTGTCACCAAGGTTTCTGCCAAGAGATGGAGACCCCAAAAAATCCAGGCCTTAGAGAATCTACCAATAGGTCAATTTCACAGACAGATTACAAACCTGGCCTCTTGAGATTTAAAAGCATCTGATAGCAATTTAAATTAATATCCTATTCACGCAAACTGGAAAAAGCAATGTTAGGAAGAGAATAGAATTTTTTTGTTAAACAGAGTATATTACCACCAAAGAAATAGCAAATTCCAGTTTTAAAAAATATTCCCTTTAATATCTCCCTTTTTTCTATCAGAAATTATTTCGGCCACTGCAAATTAAAGAGAATTCCCACAAAGGCAAAAACTGCTGCCTCAAGAACAAGGGCAATTGGAATTTAAAGCAAGGCCCCAGACTTTGTGCAGTTGAAGGGAAAATGTAGAGAAGAAGAGGTAAAACCAGAGATGAAGAGTAAAGAAAGGAAAAATTGGCATTTATAGAACCTCATTTCACTATATCAGGGAGAGCCAGCATGCGTTAAAGCCAATTCAAAACAAAGCAACAAGGGAAGCAAAAACTGTCAATTTACACACAGCAAGCTCCCACAGGCAGCAATGAGGTAAACAAATGGATAATCTACTTTAACTGCAATGGTTAGGAATAACATTCACCAAAACTCTTGACAATCTCTCCACTTATGTTTAGAAAAATGTTGTGGGATCTTTCACAGGATCTGGATTTAAAGTGTAATTTGAAAAGGAGGCATCTCTGACAGTGCAGCACTTCCTTAGCATTTCATTGAACTGACAACCTAACTTCCGTGTTCAACTCTCTGGAGTTGGACTTGGGATCCAAAACCACTGACCGTGGAAAACAGTGATGAGCCAAGACTGTCACAATTAAATATGGGGTAGGAGGAAGAGAAGAATAAACATATGGAAACTGGATCCTGACAAAACCTACACACCAAAATGTCAATCTCTCCCCTAATTTGAAATCGATTTACAAAATTATGAAAGCTTCTGTTTGGAAAATAAGTAAAAAAAAAGGGTTAGGAGATGGACAGATAGTTATCAGCCAGTTAGCTGAATATCTGCTATCACAAAAATTTTAAAAGAGTTTATTAACTTTTTAAGAGTAAAATGAGGAGAGGTTGAGCAGGTTCAGCTTGTATTCTTTGGAGTTTAGAAGAATGAATGCAAAGAGACATCATTGAAATTCTTAGGGTCTAGAAAAGATGGATGAGGACTGATTGCTCACCTGTGAGAGAATCTAGGACCAGATGGTAGAATCTCAGACTAAAGGGACACTCATTTAAGATAAGATGAAGAGGAATTTCTTCTCTTCCAGGATAGTCAAATCTGTGGAATCCTTTACTGCAGAGCATTATTGAGGTTATGCCATTCAAGGCCGGGATATAGACTTGTAGTTAATAAGAGAAGCAAGGTTTATAGGGAAAAGGCAGGAAAAGTCGAGTTGAGGATTATCAGATCAGCCATGATCTCACTGAATGGCAGAATAGACTTGAAGAGCCAAATGACCTATTTCTGCCTTGATGTTCTATTAGTCATTCCACTTTAAGCCAATATTTAACACAATTATCAATGTTATCGGTCATTCACTATCCTCAGCTCCTTCAGCCATCAGTCCTATGAAAAGCCTCATGTAATTTATCTTTCATAATTCATAGAAAGGTATAACCTGACTTTTCCTCTTCACTGTGTAGTTCTATAATTTTCAGCTTCTCTTTCTGACTTCCAGCATTTATTTTCCTTAGGGGTTTGAAATATTTGGGCACTAGCATATTCAAATATGTAGTGGTATAGTGATGGTGTTGCCCCTTTAACAAGGTTATGATGTCCTTGGTTTTTTTTCAAGAGGGGTTGTAAAGTCAGTGGTGCCAAAATGGCTAACTCACACTGCTTAAGTTAACAATCAGAGGAGACTTTTAGGGTTTTTAAAAAAAACAGTTGTACAATGAAAGGGGAGTGGCCAGTTCTCCCAGTTCAGGTTGCTTCTAGTTTGGTTTAGTTTTAGCAAACAGTCAAAAACTGCTGGGAAGCTTGAGAAGCAACTACAGTGAAAAGAGGTTCCATGCTTCTACAGAAGTCTTGCCTGCCTGTAAGAACCTGTGTATGAATTTACTTTTTGCCAAGGACCGTGTTGATAGGATGTTGCTGGAATTGGAACAGCATCATTACGATGCAATTGAGTTGGCTGGGTTTCAAATAAGTAGTTATTCTAAATTCTGTTTTCTTTGTTTCCGTTTCATCTGTAGTGTGTAAATACATTTTGTTTTGTTTAAAGCCAAGTAGTTTGACCAGGTGCATCACTTCTGGAATATCTATCTCACATCTGGCTAAAAACAATAAAATGTGAGGGTCTGGGCTACCTTCTTCAAACATTTTGAGGGGGTCTGACCTGGTCCATAACAGTGTCAGTTCAGTGGTGAAAGGTAATCACTTACCAATTGAATTCTACAACATCTGTAACTTGGGAAGATAAGGTTTCAATAGGAAGTGCTCAATAACCTCAGCGTTCGATAGCTCATGGCATAACATGGCCATTTGGAGTCATACAGATAAAGGAAGTTTCAGATCAGGGATTTAGTGTGTGTGTGTGTATGTGCATGCGTGTGTGCTGCAATTAATCTCAGATTTGTTTTGTGCCATGAAGGAGGAGGAGGAGAAGGAAAAACACTTATGACTGTTGTTAGGGCATCCCGACACTTATCGATCAAAGAAACACTCAGCAATTCCTTGTGATGAAATTTCCTGCTAACTTACACTGCAGGCTTGATTAGTCTCAAGAGTGAGGCATTGGAATGATGGCAGCAACTGTTGAGCTAAAACTCCAGTGCAAGCCCTGACTTTTAGGAATGGGTGAGGATATAAAAGTAATGATGTCATAGATCACTGGCCCCAAACCCTGATACACTGAGAAACACAATATTGTTCCTATCTTTATTTGTAAAAAGAAACTGTCTCATATAAAACTACTACAATCTTATTCAGCACTGCTACCTTATCCTCTTCTGGCAATGCAATGGAAGGTCACCACAGCACTGCTATAGGTAGCTTTTAAGAACTCCATAAGCAAATGCCCAACTCTTGTGGAATCTTTCCAATCCAGCTTGTGTAGCTGCCCAGATAGAAAGGCAGCCCACCATCTGGATATAAGGCTGCAATAAACATTATCAGTGGAATTGGGCTTTCTGACAACACTGGATGAAAATATACTTAATGAATCACACAAACCTTCATATTTCAGCAGCTTTTGGATACTGTTGTAATAAGTTACTTCAGACGTGACCTTCAGGAGAAGGCACAATTTGCTGATGTCACAGAGAATTACCTGCACATCAAAAAATAAATTTGCAGCATCTTTTGGAAAAAAACCCAGCTAATTTGATCAGGAAATTAGGAAAAATCCCTAATTTTCAGATGCTGCTCACATACAGCATATCAATCATATTCAACCAGCTTAGTTAGTTTTTGGTCTACCACATCCTTGGGACAGAAGCCTCATCTAGCAACAAGCCTGCGAGTTGCAACTTCTGCAGGTCTCTCTCATGCAGGTTGGGGAAAAAAAAAGGTCCTCCTCACAATTGAAAAAAGGATTCTCGACACCTTAACTTAGATAGGGGTTTACCTCAAACAACCAGTTTTAGTTGTTGTGGTTCTGTTCGCCGAGCTGGGAATTTGTGTTGCAGACATTTCGTCCCCTGTCTCGCTTTAGTTTTAGTTGTGTAGTTTGTGTTGTGGGGTAAAATATCCTAAGGCCAACCATGGGCGTGTAATCAAATAAGCCACTCACACCTAGTCTTCTAAAGATATATCAAAACAGCTGACCGAACTATTTGGTTTTAAGGACTGCCTTAAGAGAGAAATATACAGGCATGTAGTTTTAGGGAAGGAATTACAGAATTTAAGGCCTGGACAGCTGAAGGCATAATCAACAGTAGCACTGCAATATTTAAACTGGGTATGGAGAATTGCTGAGATCTAGAGAATGCTGTAGGTGGCTCCAGAGATAGGCAGGAATAATGCCAGGGGCAATTATAAAACAAATGGTCAGAATTTAATACAAAAATGTAATTGATGAAGGTGAACCTAACTTGATGCAAAGAATGGCAAAGGGAGCCGAGACTTGGATGAGCTCAAAGCCAAAAGCCACAATTGGAACTGCTGAGGCTCGAGGTGACAAAGGAGCAAAGATGATCTAAACATATGCTTGCTTTTTCTATCAATTTACTTTTCTTTCTTGGCAGATTTTCTGCCCTTCTCTCAGAGTCTGTAGTTGGGCTGCAATTACATGTGTTAATGCTGCAAGTGCTTAATGACTGTTAAGATGGAAACCTCCCTTAGTTGCCTAATTACAGTAATCAGATTCTAAATGATCACACATTTCATGCTCATGTCTTCACCTGAAGGCACCAGTCTGGGCAATTGCTACCTTGCAATAGCTCACCCAAGTGGCCACCTTTCTTGTATGAATCGAGGAAATGAATATTCACCAGTAAATCAGCCACAGGCAAGCACCGCCTAGCCATTACTGAGATGCCAAGTCATGTGCTCACTTGGAATAATTCCACATGTTCACTTAAAGCAGACAACACAACATTTCATTAAAATCTGGCGCACACATATAATTTTGAACTTCCACAGCCTTGGAGTAGTAACTGTGTGGAGTGCCCATCAGAGTATGCGAGCAAGAGCAAGGGAGTGAGCTCGGGAAAGAGAGAGCGTGAGCAAGTGTGAGGGCGGCGAGAGCACGAGCGTGAAAGAAAGAACGAACAGAAGCAAACTAAGTGGAGAGAAAGAAAGAGAGAGAACTAAACTATTCTGTCTAAGGATGCAGGAGAATGTAGATTTTCCATGATGGCACAGTTTAGACACACATTATGCCTCACAAATTTAGAGATTCAAATGCAAGTGAGTTGACTGCATTCAGGTGTACAATGGTATGGACTTGACGCACAGCAACAATGAGAATGCAAGTGAAAGTTGAAGGAGCAAAAACAATGAAAGGGCTGCATTAGAATATAGCTGTCATGATTTGGAGTTGGACTGGGGTGTACAAAATTAAAAATCACACAACTCCAGGTTATAATCCAACAGGTTTTAATCGAAAGCACTAGCTTTCGGAGCGCCACCCCTTCAACACACAACCACCTGATGAAGGAGTGGCACTCTGAAATTTCGTGCTTCCAATTAAACCTGTTGGATTATAACCTGGAGTTGTGTGATTTTTTTAACTTTGCATTAGAATAGAGGAACAAAAATACTTCAGGCTTTGGTAGAGCTTAAAATGTTTCCGAGCCCAGCAGCAGCCTTTACCACAGTTGAAGAATCAAGCTGTTGTGGATATTCTGAAACAATCTGTTATTCTGTTGCAGCACAGTAGCAATGTCCCTGCCTCTGAACCTCAAGACATGGGTTCAAGACCCACTTGTTCAGGTGTGAGCCACATTTACAATAATCTTGGTATTGCTTATTCAACACGACTCTTTTACTTAGATTGGAGAAGGTGGATATCCCAATTCACACTGGAGCACTTCAGGTTTAAAGGAAACCCCCAACACACGTGTCGCACTGTGGCTCGGTTATTAGTACTGCTATCTCACAGCACCAGGGACTCGGGTTTGATTCCTGCCTCAGGCGACCAACTATGTGGAGTTTGCACATTCTGTGTCTATGTGGGTTTCCTGCAGGTGGTCCGGTTTCCTCCCACTATCCAAAGGTGTGCTGGTCAGGTGAATCATGCCAAATTGTCCATAGTGTTAGGTGCACTTGTCAGGCGTAAATATAGGATAGGGGAACGGGTCTGGGTGGGTTACTCTTCGGCGGATTAGTGTGGACTTATTGGGCCGAAGGGCCTGTTTCCATACTGTAGAGAATCTAATCTAACAACACATGCAAAGTGAAGCTAAAAATAAGGAACATGTATGAACATAAGTAAGTAAATCACGATCTACCGCTGTGTGATGGGTCTTGAAAAGATGTTATGGACTAAGGTGTTCAACAGGAGAGGTGGTTGACAACAGGCTTGTCCTCCAATCCACAGCATGACATCCCTGCAGCGGATCAGCTATAATCTCACTGAAACAGTGGAACAGACTTGATGGACTTAATGTCTCATGGTCAATTGCAATGCCCGAGAACCCATTTGCCATCCTTCATTGGGTTGGCCAATTGGGTAAACCATGGTGGAAAATATAAATGACAGCCAAGTAGCTGTTGTCACAGGTTCTGATCACATTTTAGTCTGACATCCTGAATCCTGCAGCAAAATCCTGCCTACACCACAATTCCCAGCATGCCCGATGAGATGCAAGCTAGTCCTGACCAGATAAACACAATCACTGCTAAAACTCTGCCTTACCTGCTCATCATCTTCCACTACCACAAGAGTTAGCTTGCTTTTCTTGAATTCCAGTTTGATGATCTTAGGCCTGAAAGTAAGGAGAATGAAACATGAGCCACATACAATGCCAAAGTAACTGAAGCAGCAGGAGGTCTCCCTCTCCAGATTGAAGCACAACCTGTTAACTTTTCTAACACTTACTTATTGCTACCATAGCAATGGGACAGTGATCATTCTCAAATATAACACAGATGAAGCCACTATACGCCACACACAATTGACATATGCATGTAAAACATCAGCCCAAACATTTCAGCATATGTAACAGAACACCTCAACTGCATTACAACACTCCAATCGAATAGCTGCTTTATTGGAACATGGTTAGCTCTGATGGTTAGAGCGTGGTGTTAATAATACCAAAGTCATGGGTTCAATCTCAAGCTGCCAATGTTGCTGGCTTCAACTTCAGACTTTATTTCTGGCAATGGCCTACTGTTATTATCACTAGACTATTAAGCAAGAGACCAGGTAATGATTGGGAGACCTGGGTTTGAATCTTGCCACAGTGGAATTTGAATTCAATAAAAATCTGGAATTAGGAGTCTAACAATGACAATTAAACCATTGTCATTTGCTAAAAAAAACCCATCTGACGACCTTCAGGGAAAGAAATTGCTGCCCTTTATCTGGCCATACAAGTAACTCTATACTCACAGCAACATGATTAACTCTTAACACCCCACCCCCTAACCCCCCACTCACTGAGTAATCAGGCGTGGGTAGTAAATGTTCACAAACTGTGAATACATTTAAATAATTAAATACTGACATATAACCTTCAAAGCAATAGTGTTCCTTGACCTACCAAGTGCGTTCTTAAAAAGGTAGGCCCGTACCTTAGAAAGTAGGAGCAAGGATAAGCCATAAGGCCCTTTGAGCCTGCTCTGCTGTATAATATCATCATGACTGATCATCCAACTCTGTACCCTGTTTTCACTTAAGCTCCTTTGATTTCTTTAGTTGTAAGAAACATATTTCCTCCTTAATGGAAATATACAATATTTTGACATTGACTGCTTTCCAAGACAAAGAATTCCACAGATTCACCACTCTCTGGCTGAAGAAATTTCACCTGATCTCAGTGCTAAGTGGCTGAACCCATTTCCTCAACTATATTCCCCAACCCTGGTGAAATCATTAGCTTAGATGCGTTACAAAAGGAAGACTGAACTCACCAGAAAAAGAGTCCAATCTTTGTTTCACCTTCAAATACCAACACCCCTGTTGGGGTCAGGCCCAGGCTGTACTCATTTTCATCTCTTCCCTAATTATGAAAACAGGATTAAAAATTACAAAGAAAAGGCAAGTCTATATCTGTGGTAGAAAAGGGTTATCAAAAATGGAATGACATCACTGAAAAGATTGATTAGAACACATCCTAACTCCACCCAAAATTAAACTCAGCTTAAACTTGAGGAATGTGGAAACTGAATCTTGATTAACAATAAAAGCAGAAAATGCTGGAGAAACTCAGCATCTCTGAAGAGAAACAAAGTAAACACTTCTGAAGAGTCATATCACACTCTAATGTTACTCTCCCCTCACAGGCTGGCTGAACTTCTCCAGCATTTTCAGCTTTTTATTTCACATTTCCCATGTGCGTGGTTTTGTGTGGCCCTTTGTTCATTCTACTTGGAATTACAGCAGAGCGGGGAGACTGGGTCCATTTCCGAACACCATATGGGACCCTTGCTGCAAAAGCACACATTTGAGAATGAAGGCAGGAACAACTCAGCTGTGACATATGCCTGAAAGGTTGCTGAACTGGAAATTTGGGCTGGATTTTCACACCTCGAAACCAGGATTTGGTGGCGTCAGGCCTGTTCCCCAATATTATGGCCCTGTCTCTTACCTTGCAGGGCCTGCCCTCAGGGTTGGCTGGTTAAGGGAGGGGCTGGATTGTGGGCTACTGTTCCTCACAGCAATCCCAAGATGATAAGGGGGCAGGGGGGCAGCAGACAGAAGCTGAAACAAACAGGTTAAAAGGGCACCCCCACCCACTCTGTTCACTGGGACACCCACCCAGTTCTAGAGATGACCACTCACACTTCCACCACCTCAGTATAGTAAAAACAATCCCCCAACTTCATTTCTCTCTTCAAAGATGCTGCCTGAACCCTTTGCATATCTCCAGCACTGTTTGGATCTCATTCACATCCAAATCTAGATTAAATTCTGGAAAACAGTGAATACATCCATGACAGCAGCATTGTTTATCTTCCCAAATTCACCCACTCCTTATTTTGATCCAACAAAACCAGAGAAAAACTCAGCAGGTCTGGCAGCACGTGTGGAGAGAAAGCAGAGTTAATATATTAGATCCAGTCACCCTTTTATTCAGAACTCACTCACTTTGACCTTGTGCATGTCCACTCCATACATCTCCAGCCATTTAGCTTTATTGAGATAATTTATTTCTGCTTGAGACGGTGACTGACCCCTGCAAACAGAGAAGATTTCTTGTAAAATTCCCCTGCTCATCACTATAGCAGGGTGGCTTAAAGCATTCTTTACTTAAAGCAAAGCACAACACCTGTTTGGAGTTACAACAAACCTCTAACGAGACAGGAGGCCACTTAACCTAAATGCCCCACACCCCACATCCCCCAAGAAAAGGAGGCAATATCAGACCTGCATTCTTTCCATTTCTCAAAGATGGCAAGCTCCATTTCTTCGGTCTGATTTGGCACAAATCTGAACTCTGATACAAAGTCTGGGCCATGCTCAGAGAGATCGCAGTCCCCCACCTCAGCTGTAATCAAACAAACCAGAGGAAAACGAAAATAGATTCAACTAACGAGATGAAGGTTTTGAACTACAGCATACCCCTACCTCAACTTTGTACCCCATCAATAAGAAGAACATTTGCTATTTGATCTAAGAACTGACAATAGCACTCTAAAGTCAGATTAATAGGAAGAGCAAAGGTAAAAGCCTAATGAACACGAGTGGACACTGGCAACATCATGTCACTAGCTAGTCCAGTTGCCTTCGCGACACCCAAGTGAACTTAAGAAATAGAGGCCTGTTCTTCAAGCTGATTTAAGCTTCATTGTTGGCAGGTCAAATTTCAACAATTCCCTACCTGGCAAAACTGTGAAGCACCTTGACCAGCTGGTCAAGGTAACAATAACTTCCCAAGGACAACTCAGGAGGAACATTAATCACCAGTCTTCAAATAGAAGGTTTTTAAAAAAATTCATTTGTGGGACTTGGGTGTTGCATGCAGGGGCAGCGTTTATTGCCTGTTCCTAGTTGTTGTTGAGAAGGTGGAGGTGAGCTGCCTTCTTGAAATGCTGCAAACCACCTGCTGTGGGTTGACCCACAATGCCATTAGGAAGGGAATTCTAGGATTCTGAACCAACAACAGTGAAGGAATGATGATATCTTTCCAAGTCAGGAAGGCGAATGGCTTGATGGGGAACTTGCTGGTTTAAGTGTTTTCATTTATCTGCTGTGCTTGTCCTTCTAGATGGAAGTGGTCGTGGGTTTGGAAAGTGCTGTCTGAGGAATTTTGGTGACTTTCTACAGGTCTTGACAGTAACATCACAAAAGGATTTAATTTTTAAAAAAATAAACAAGGTATAAATGGGTCAGTCCAATCTTTTTCAACAAAATTCACTGTACAGAGAAATTCCAGTCTTTTGAAAGTCATCCCAAATAATTCCTAGGTACTGCCAGAATAATATATAACTACCATTGTTCAGTCCACTGTCTCTCAGATCCCCTCACCTTGGTTATAGAGCTTTGGAGGCAAGCCAGCACATGATCTGGTTCTGCTCCAAAATAACCCCCATCTGGAGCAGAGGAGTACGCTTGGAAGGTACTGCAAGAAATCTCTCAATCCATACAGCACTACAAAATTATAACCACCAGAAGCTCGAGAACATGATACCAGCCTGTTGATCCATCGGTCATAAGATACCATATTCACCATTTCCTGCTTTTGAAGTGAAAGGCGAAACACTCCAGATGTCATACTCATCAAACATCATCCCCAGAGTCTTTCTGAGGATTATCTTACCTCAGCAGGGCAGAGTCACAGCAGTAAAATAAGGTTCAACCCAATCTTCATTTGAAAAATAAAATACACGTGACTTTTTAACCTTTATGCAAAAGCAAAATAATCAGAATATCTCACCTTGGATGGCGTAGGCTGACAGCTGGACAGATGTGTCAAAAGGGCATTCTAACCTGGATAAGTGAAAAAGAAACATGTTTAGTTTACAATAGTAAATGCAAAATTAAGTCCTATTCAAGACACTAAATGGCACAATGCCATAAGGCGATGTGATTTGATTCTGTGCCCACAATTCACCATCCAAATGCGGTTCCAATCATTGTTTGGTTTCAAGACAGCAAGTGAAAAGGTACCCATTTTCCAACACACAAGGTCAGATTAACCTGTATAACATACCTTTACTTCTAAGTGAACAGGCTGATGGGATTGACACACAAACATCATAAACTGATGGTATTGAATCACACTAGTTCAGGTTTTGAAGTATACATTACTTTGTTTTTGGTAACGTATCATAGTACCAACCCTCAGCCTAAATGTCTTAAATGCTGAACCACTTTTCTTTGAAGTACTTTAGCAGTATTTGTAGGAATGAATGGTACCTGTCTATTTGTCTTATGACAGTACAGCCTCCTCAAGCCTGCTCCACCATTCAATAGGACCATGGCTCCACTTTACTGTCTGTTCTCCACAATCCTTAAATCACACCTTTGTCAATCCAACGTATGTCTAATGCAGCCCTGAATATACACATTGATTCATATTCAATGTTCTCTGTGCAGGCAAATTCCAAAAGCTTACAATATTTGGAGAGAAGAAATTTCTCCTTGCCATCCTAAATTACAAATATTTATTTTTATATCTGCCCTCTAGCTCATGAAACCCCAATGAAGGGAAGCATCCTCTGAGCATGTACCCTGTTAAACTAGCTAAAAGAAAGGTCAATATCCCACATGCCTCCCCATTACTTGCTGCACATACCTACTAAGGTTTTGTGTTTCATGTAACAAGAATATTTATGTTCCAATGTACCACAGCATGCCGCATTCTCTCCCCAAGTAAATATATTCCACTTCTCTATTGTTCCTGGATGAGTCACAGCTTCCAGAAACTCTCAGGTGAGAGCAGCAACATCAATACCCTCTCAATTAATACAGCACGGGGCGGCATGGTAGCACAGTGGTTAGCACTGCTGCCTCACAGCACCAGGGACCCGGTTCAATTCCCACCTCGGGCAACTGTCTGTGTGGAGTTTGCACGTTCTCCCCGTGTCTGCGTGGGTTTCCTCCGGGTGCTCCGGTTTCCTCCCACAGTCCAAAAAATGTGCAGGTTAGGTGAATTGGCCATGCTAAATTTCCCGTAGTGTTAGGTGCATCAGTCAGAGGGGAATGGGTCTGGATAGGTTGCTCTTCGGGACTTGTTGGGCCAAAGGGCCTGTTTCCAAACTGTAGGGAATCTAATCTAATCTAATCAAAGCACCCTGGCTTGGGATAAATCTAATCCTTTCTTCTTTCCTGCACTAAAAAATCTCCCAAACCACACCTTAAGAAATGCAATAGTTCAATGTGAAATAGGTTGTTTTGGCAGTAAGACTAAAAAAAGGAGAATATTACTTAAATGGAGAACAACTGCAGAATTCCAACGTACAAAGGGAGCCAGGTGTTCTTGTGAACAAGCCACACAAAACGTATTGCTTCCTGTACTTGCATATTAAAAGGAATCAGGCTGGGCCCACAACTATTTACAATATATAATTAATGACTTGGATGTGGAAAGTGAAGGTACTTTCTCAAAGTTTGTGGATGATACAAAACAGGTAGAGTTGCAAATGGTGAAGATGACAGAGCCTGCAGAACGACATAGACAGATTAAGCGAGCAGGCAAAAAATTTGGCAGAGTGAATATAATCTGGGGAAATATAAGATTTGGCAGAAAGAAGAGGAGCTGAATATTGTTTAAATTCTGCAGAAAGCTTTGGGACTGAGGGATTTAGAAGTCCTTTTCCATGAATTACAAAATGCTAACATTCCAGCCCAGCTTAGGGAAGACAATTGGAATACCTCAAAAGGGAATGGAGAATACAAGTAGGAAGGTTGTGCGAAAATTTTCCAGGGCACTGGAATACTGTGAACAACTTTGGACCCCTTATCCATGGAAAGATATACTGGCATCAGTGGCATTCCAGAGAAGGTTCACTCGGCTGACATGTGGTATAGAGGGACTGTCTTATGAGGAGAGGTTTGAGTAGATTGGGTCTGTACTCGGGATGCAGAAGAAAGAGAGACAACCTAATCGAAATATACAAAATTCTTACGGAACTTGACAGAGCAGATACAGAAAGTTTGTTTCCTCTTGTGCGAGAGTCTAGGACCAGAAGGCATAACCTCAGAATAAGAGGTCCCACATTTAAGACAGAGATGGGAAGGAATTTCTTCCCTCACAAGTAATGAAACTATGGAATTCCTACCATAAAGAACTGTCAAGGGTGGGCCTTTAAGTATATTCAAGCCTGATACAGACAAACGTATAATCAGTAAGGGAATTGAGGGTTACAGGGAAAAGGGAAGGAAAGTGGAGTTGATGGTTATCAGATCAGCCATGATATCATTGAATGGGAGAGCAGACTTAATGGGCAGAATGGCGTACTTCCAATCCTGTGTCTACGTATCAAAGGCAAGCAGAATGTTATCCTGTTTAAGAAAGGAATTCGTCATAAAAAGGATGTTTTACTTCAATAATGCAAGACATTGGTGAGTCTCTATCTCAATTACTGTGTGCAGTTTTAATCTCCTTATTGGGAGAAAATTAATTGCCTTGGAGGCCATTCAGAGAAAAGTTACCGGATTGATACCTAGAATGAGCAGTTTGCCTTCAAAGAACATAGAATAGCGAACATTACAGTGCAGTACAGGCTCCTTGGCCCTCAGTGTTGCACTGACTTGTGAAACAAATCTAAAGCCCATCTAACCTACACTATTCCATTCTCGTCCATATGCTTATCCAACGACCATTTAAATGTCCTTAAAGTTGGCGAATCTACTACTGTTGCAGGTAGGGCATTCCATGCCCCTACTCCTCTGAGCAAAGAAACTACCTCTGACATCTGTCCTATATCCATCACCCCTCAATTTAAAGCTATGTCCCTCATGTTAGCCATCACCATCTGAAGAAAAAGGCTTTCACTGTCCACCCTATCTTATCCTCTGATCATCTTGTTTGCCTCTATTAAGTCACCTCTCAACCTTCTTCTCTAATGAAAACAGCCTAAAGTCCCTCAGCCTTTCCTCATCAGACCTTCCCTCCACACCAGGCAACATCCCGGTAAATCTCCTCTGCAACCTTTCCAATGCTTCCAGATCTTCCTATAACATGTTTTCAGAGAAAATGTTGGACAGACTGTGTTTTTTTTGTTGCGGTTCAGAAGACTAGAGGAGGAAGTTTAAAAGGTCTTAAGAGATCTTGCCAAAATAGTGTGGGAAATATTATGTCCAACTGTGGACGAGTCCAGAACTAGGGGGCACAGTTTTGAAATTAGGGACTACCCTTTTATGAGAGGAGAAGATTTCCAAGGGGTGGAACTCCCTGCCTCAGGTGGCAGAGGAGTCATTGAGTATTTTAAGCCGAAATAGGTTCACTCCCCTCAAGTTCCTCTAAGGTCATTCAGGGTGGATGAGAATGTAGAATTTGAAACAGAATCAGATCATCCATGATCTTCATCAATGGCAGCGCAGGTTGAAGGGATGGCCTTTTCCTTTAAATTTGCATGTTCATATTTTACAGGCATCTAGCATAAGGACAGCAAAAGAAATTTACAACACGTTAAGAGCACATTGCACTATTGATCATCAGTCTGGAGAACACCAATGTCGCAGAATGTCATAACACAACATTGACAGATGGGGGTAGGGGCTTTTGGGGCAGACGGTGTAAGAGGGGTTAAGGATTATACATCTCCACCTGAATAGAGGGTAAACAGCTCACCTACCACTTCCACAGGAAGAGGAACTGGCCATTCAGCCCCTCGAGCCCGTGCCACCTTTAGGTGAGGGAGAAAATACAATTCACAGAACTCAGAAATAAGCCACTAGGTACAAATCCCACCTGAGTTCATCGGATCCACCAGCATATCCACCTATCACTTCCTTGCACCTCTCCAAACCCTGAAATGCATGCATGCTATCTGCCTCAACTATCCCAACAAGCTTCACATCTAACCACTCAGAGTGATAATAATTCCTCCGCATTCCAAAGTGGACCCATCTTGGACTCAAAACGTTAACTGATCCTCTCTCCACAGATGCTGCCAGACCTACTCCAGAGTTTCTCCAGCATTTGGTTTTATTTCAGATCTCCTGGTATTTACAAGATTTTGCTTTTGCTCTTCTGATTTTTCTCATTGGATTAGTGATAAAATTGCAACGTAATATCAGTGCAGTCGAGGTCATTGAAAGGCTTATTTTCAGCTCTCCCCACCTTCTTTAAAGGCACGGACACATGCTGCAGTAGAGCTCTAGGAGTGCTGGCTCTCTCCAGTTCCTAGGCCAGTGGCCATCTATTGCCTCACAGCCAGGGATGCATTCCCACGCTAATTTCCCATGGGTACAACCAACTGCAGAACCTGCTGCTGTTCTCATCCAGAACTCACTTCTATTCCATTTCTTAC
Source organism: Hemiscyllium ocellatum (assembly GCF_020745735.1). NCBI lineage: Eukaryota > Metazoa > Chordata > Chondrichthyes > Orectolobiformes > Hemiscylliidae > Hemiscyllium > Hemiscyllium ocellatum. Next base: position 21,477,026 of record NC_083407.1, on the reverse strand, counting down.
AGAGGTTAATGAAAAGCAACCAGGAGCACTGAACACCTCCACCACCACCCCTACCCCCACAATCCCTCCCCCACGTCCGGCTCATTCCTCAACCAGCCTCTGACCAGCAACACTAAAGGTTAACCACAGACTGGGCTTTGAGCCAAAATATTTACAGTTGGTGCTACTCGGCCTCTCACTAGTCAAGGTGTAAGTAACTGCAAGCATCGCTAACCCATGAAAATACGTCATGTTAAAAGCCAATAACTTTAAATGTGTGTTAAAACTGACCGAATATAGTGTTTATAGTTTCAAACCTCCCTGGTACAAAGTAAGAATTGGGTGCTTGTTTTCAACTGTTAAAATTCACACAACACCAGGTTATAGTCCAACAGATTTATTTGGAAGCACTAGCTTTCGGCGCGCCGCTCCTTCATCAGGTGAGTGTGGAGAATAGGATTGTAACTAAAATTATATATTGAAAAAGAACCGGATAATTTGTTACATCTTTCACCTTTTAGAATGACCATGTTAATTTCAGTTTCATCACACTGTAAACTTTTGCTATAAATTCTGTGTCTTACGATCTTTTTTCCACAATCGGCTGATGAAGGAGCAGCGCTCCGAAAGCTAGTGCTTCCAAATAAATCTGTTGGACTATAACCTGGTGTTGTGTGACTTTTAACTTTGTATACCCCAGTCTCCAAGTCATGTTTTCAACTGGTGCAGGAATGATGAACCGAAGGGCCCTTTTCTGTGCTGTAGACCTCGATGACTCAAATACGAAACAATACTTACTTGCCACTCAGGATGTCCTGCTTCAACTGAAGTACAAATAGGTACCTGTAGATAAGCAAGGAAGCACAGTCAAAACTTTAACCAAACCCACTGGAAGGTCATTTTATAACCTGAAAAAAATACAGCAAGTTAAGATCCAAAATGGCACTGACTGCATGAGGATGGTGGAATCAGATTCAATAATAAATCCCATAAAAGTAAATAAATAAATGCACATAGTGAACAAAGAACCTTAGAGCACAGCAACAGGCCCTGTGGCCCACCAAGCGTGCGCCAATCCAGATCCTCTATCTAAACCTGTCACTTACTTTCTAAGGATCTGTATCCCTCTACTCCCTACCACATTCATGTATCTGTCTAGATACATCTTATGGTTGGATTATTATTTCGAAGAGCTACCATGGAGAAGATGGGCTCTTCTGGCCTTCTTCTGCACAGACTACAGACGCAAGACAAATCGACAGGCTGCATGCTTAACCCATGCCAAATGCTTAGGGAACAATTCTATATGCAACCTAAGATAAGAAAAGAAAAGGTCACCCTCACAACGAGAAACTACAGGCTGATTTGCTCTCTGACAACCAGTAGAGAAAAGAAAATCCCAGAAACACCATCAAACACAGAAAGGACTTTAGTGCTTCAAATCGATGTCATGGTGGTTTGATCAGGTGACTGAAGGCAGCTTTATCAAGGGTCAGTGTGTGACAGTCTTAATGTCACCCAGGGGACAGAAGCAGGCAGAAAGGTCACGGAAACTAGCAATCCAAAACAGGCCAGGTCATCACGGTCAATCAATCCATTTCATGGCCTAGTTCCAATTACCTCAAGGACTAAAAGCAGATTATTTGGATTGGATGCCATTACAGCTTTAATAGAAGATGTATCCAGGTAAATAAACATGATCAGTGAGTCAGTAAAAAACAGAAAAGTAGTCAAGAGGTTCAAACCGCATTGTTAAAAGGCATTTGCAACAATTTGAGCACCCCTCCACCCATTTGGATGAGTGCTGCAACCAGGCATATTTACCCTCCCAACACATTATTACCTCCTCTCCACTTGCACCCTCTACTGCTGCCCCTCAATGGTATCCTCACTTCTCCCGAAGACATTGCCTATGGATCTGTATCCTAACTCAAGCCAATGAAGGTCAGCCTTTACCCTCCCCACTTCTTCACTACCTTTGAACAAAGCACAATGTCCTATCACCTACAGCAGCACAGCCAAGCCCAATACTCACCTGGACTGGACACCTGTGTGTCTCCAGTGAATGCAATTAAGGCCAAGATTCCTGGATGATTACGCCCTGCATTCTCAGTCAGGCCCATGTCAACCCCAGAAGAACAGAGGCCAAGTGAAGCTTATTCTACTGCTGCCGCGCAATCAACTCAGCTCCATTGAAAAGGGGACCAAACCCAATAGCTTCTTGGAGTGAGAGTGTCAGAGGCATCTCGAACATCACAGATAGCAAAGCAGCCAAAAAGAGCATTACAGGCAGTGTTAATTTCCATTTGAGATTAATTTTGGAGACAAAGATTGCATGTACTTTCCACGTCCTTGGAAATCTTTCCCACTCATGAATGAAGCATCGCATTGTCAGGGACTGATATTTACATGAGAAAAAAAATCTATCGTGAACACCAAGTACGTTACCATTCCATTATCCCTCCCAGGTTTTGTTATTGCATGGAGATTTATGTTTGTTCTGTGCAGAGACTTAGCAGGCCAACAGGTTCCAGCATGTATATTTTTAAAGAGGCACTGAACTGTAGCTAGCACTGAACATTCTTGCATACACACTATGGGGGAATTGCCATCTCTGTACTGAACACACATTGCCCTCTGGAAATGATCCTGCTGGAAATTAAAGGCACCAAGTCCCTCAATACCATCATTTCCTTAAGACAGTTCTGCAAATGGGCCTTTTGCACACTGCTCCGGTTCCTACTGCAGACTTTACCAGACAGTAAGGAAAAAGTGAGGACTACAGATGCTGGAAATCAGAGTCTAGATTAGAGTGGTGCTGGAAAAGCACAGCAGGTCAGGCAGCATCCGAGGAGCAGGAAAATCGACATTTCAGGCAAAAGCCCTTCATCAGGACTGACTTTTGCCCGAAACGTGATTTTCCTGCTCCTCAGATGCTGCCTGACTTGCTGTGCTTTTCCAGCATGACCCTTTATCAGACAATATTCCAGTTACTGATCAGTGTACAACAGTCATCCAGAATTGAAACAGATCTCAGCAAGGGATCAGAAGACTCTCGGCCTCTAATTGGTTGAAGAGGTCTCCAACCTGATTGCCCATGCTTTGTGGCAATCACAAGTGGGTTGGCCATTAGACATTCTGCATTTAGCAAAGGTTGGAAAAAAATGGGGAGAAAGTGGATACAAGGGTTCCTACTGCTGATCAGTAGCCAGCTATTAGGAAAGTGAGAATCTGAGTGAGCTTGCCTTGGCGGCAAAGACTGTTTCAGAACATTGAGTATGACAGGAGTAATGGCTCAGCAACTTGCACCCCAATCAGAGTCTATGTTCTCTCAAGAGGAAGAGAAGCAAGAAAGTTTTTTTATGGAAATATTTGGCAACTGTTGCCATGTCATTCCAAAAGGCCTTTAATCAGATACGATCATTGAAGTAAAAGCTACAAAAACAAAACCACACCTTACCTTGTTAACTCTTCACGAAGATTATTTGGTTCAGAGGAGTAAAACTTCACCCGCAAATGAAGACAGTACGGTGAGCCAACTGCAAGGGGCATGTTAAAATTAAACAACTCCGCACATAAACCACAACAAAAATAATCCAACTTCTTAGACACTATTTCAAATCGGAGAAAACGCAACCACTCAATCTAATCATCCAAACAGAGAGCAGAAAAGGAGTTTTAACATTCACTAACCTATTCCTTTCTACACACAGAAGATTTCTGAGGTTCCTTTGTACAACTTCTGCAGAGCCAGCTGTAGCAGCGTGAAACTTTGTGGAATTTAAAATGCAAACAAGTCACAACAAAAAGGAACTTACTTGCCTTTTTCTGCAATGGGATCTGCTGGATCAACATCACCTAATCAGAAGCAAGCCCTACCTTCAAAACTGCTCACAAGGGCTTTTGGTCAATTTGATCTTCCAGGAACGGCCATCAAATTGCATTCACTTTTTAAAAACAATTTGGTGAATCAGTGCAACATAACTTGTGTGCTTCTGTCTAAGATGTTTTTTGATCTGTATATCCCTGCTTACTATGATCTGCCTATACTACTCATAAACAAAGCTTTTCACTGTACTGCGGTATACCTGACAAAAAAATCAAATCAAATAAAATGAATGGGAGATATTTTCATTCTTGAGGTCCTCCTGGCTCAATTCCCAAATGATTAGGTTTGTTTGCACTGCTCCTTTGCACTGATTCGTGCACCTTGCCCACTTTGAATTGATCAGAAGACACAAGCACAGAACTAGGCCATTCAGTGCACTGAGTCTCCTCCACCATGCCATGCGTTCATGGTTGATCTGATAACCCTCCAGGAGAAAGTGAGGACTGCAGATGCTGGAGATCAGAGCTGAAAACGTGTTGCTGGAAAAGCGCAGCAGGTCAGGCAGCATCCAAGGAACAGGAGATTCGACGTTTCGGTCATGAGCCCTTCTTCAGGAATGAGGAAAGAGTGTCCAGCAGGCTAAGATAAAAGGTAGGGAGGAGAGACTTGGGGGAGGGGCGTTGGAGATGTGATAGGTGGAAGGAGGTCAAGGTGAGGGTGATAGGTCGGAGTGGGATGGGGACGGAGAGGTCAGGAAGAAGATTACAGGTTAGGAAGGCGGTGCTGAGTTCGAGGGATTTGACTGAGACAAGGTGGGGGGAAGGAAAATGAGGAAACTGGAGAAATCTGAGGAATGAGGAAAGTGTGTCCAGCATTCTCTCCCCCCCCCCCACCTTGTCTCAGTCAAATCCCTCGAACTCAGCACCGCCTTCCTAACCTGCAATCTTCTTCCTGACCTCTCCGGCCCCCACCCCACTCCGGCCTATCACCCTCACCATGACCTCCTTCCACCTATCGCATCTCCAATGCCCCTCCCCCAAGTCCCTCCTCCCTACCTTTTATCTTAGCCTGCTGGACACACTTTCCTCGTTCCTAAAGAAGGGCTCATGCCCGAAACGTCGAATCTCCTGTTCCATGGATGCTGCCTGACCTGCTGCGTTTTTCCAGCAACACATTTTCAGCTCTAATAACCCTCCACCCCACATTCATACCTTTTCTCTCATAATCTTAGATTCCCTTAGTGATTAAAAATCTATCTCAATTGTGAATATGTTTAAGAACCCACCCTCAACAGCAACGCTTTCCATAGACTCACTATCCCAGAAAGAAGAAATTCCTCCTCACATCTCCATTTGACATCTGCGACCCCTTCATCTGAGATCCTGCCATCAATTCTTCAACTTTCCCCACAAAAGAGGAACAATCTTTCTGCATCTACCCTGTCATGTCTCAAAGAGTCTTGTATGGTAAATAACGTCGCCTCACATTCTTCCCTCTCTCCTATCCCAGATTGGTCCAGACACCCCGCGCTCTTCCACTATTTCTCCAGCCATGTACTTCCTCAACACACTAGCATACAGGCGCTAAATATAAAGATTAAAAAGAGGACCTTAAAGTTAGGAATGTCCTCCATGATGCCTCAGTGTCTGGCTGAACGTCAAAAAAAAACTTTCCCTTCCCCACATGGACCATAACGTCTGGCAATTTTATGTTATCGCTCCTCTGAAAATGTTCTGACCTTCTTAGTTACCTCTGGCATCAACACGTATTGATAAATGCAAAGGCCTTTCTAACCACATTAATAATGAATCCCCACTCCACCTCCACACTTTCTGGTGCTTGTGAATTCATTTGTCCCACACTGCTACAGACGTGCTTTAGACTGCAACCCCTGCCCCTCATCTGGGTTATCTGGTAGTCATCAAAACTGGTTTGAAAGTGCTACCCTCCCAAAGAATTCAGCACAATCCTTCCCCCTTCCCCATGGTTGGACAACCACCCGCTTCCTAATCCATTGATTTATGCTGCAGAGTGAACACGGCACTCCCAAAAATACCCAGCTTCTTGCACATCTTACAGTGATCTCAGCCACCACTTGGCTTCGGGTCTGAACAGTCGGAGCTAATTCCTGAGCCCGGGGTGGCTGACGCACACAAAGTGTCCGAGAAGCACCAAATACCAAGAGAGTCCCTTGCACAAGATTCCCTCACTCTCAGATCCTACTTCAAGACACTGAAACATTTACAATAGCTTTGAGAAAAAAAAAACTTACTTTTCACTTGCTTCTTAATGCTCTTGGTGTTATCCAACCAATGCTGCAACATAAAATACAGATAGACATAGATTATGTTCAACAAGACCAGCAGACCGTGTAGGAGCAGTGAGCAACCCTGACTTACTCGCCCACCATACAGAGGTGTTAGTGACCTGGTACCAAACCAATCTTGCTTCTTCTCATGAACGAAGTAGCGAAACGATTCAATGCACTCACACAATGACAATATTTTCAGATTCTGAAGTAAACATATGATATACTGAACACAATTGCTCAGTTTTAAATAGCTGTTAGAGCCCATCATAACTGACTGGGGCAATGAGCTGAAGGAAATAGATCATGTTGGGGGGTGGTGGGAATGTGGAAGTCTGTTTAATTCTGGCATAGTCAGTGGCACAGGAGTAACATTAAAACACTTTCAGACAATTAAATGACAGACACCCTTCCCTTCAGTCCACTGCTCTATCATTTTGTGATGTAGAAGATAGTCCTGAAAGGTTAAGTCTTTTCTCTTCTCTTTCCACATAAGCGCTGTCTGCCCTGCTCAGTGTTCCCAGCATTTTCTGTTTTTATTGTATCTTGCCAGCACCCGCAACAATTTACTTTTGCCTCACAAGTGGCTTCCCATTTCTGATGACGATGGGACAGGAGCTGGAAAATAGTTTCCCTGCTTTTGTTTTAGCTTCTCAAATTGCTGTCTGCACAAGGTCAGCATTTTGACATTTAAAGAGGAAGAAAACGAGTTTAAAATAAAGCAGATCGATATTGGTGCACAATATGAACCTTTCCAATCTGTTGATGAAAATAAGAACTGGAATGGGTGCTGCATGAGCAGGATAATCCTCTGTATCAGTTTACTTCCCAAATTATGGGAAAAAAGGTATTCCCAGTGGATCTCGGAAACAGGTACTATTCCACCAAAGAGGGACAGTGTTTAAGAACTTTGTGCATAATGCTAACCAAGGCAGGGAACTTATAGTAGTTGTAAAAGTTCAATCGAGGGTCTGGTAAATTATCTCTAAAACTATTAATTTGTTACTATTTGTTCAAGGTCTGAGGATTAAGAAAGAAAGAAAGAAAGAAAAAACAGCAGCAAAAATGATACAGGTTACTAAACTGTCCATTTCCTTTATCATCTCCCTTTTTTGCTGTTCAGGGACAAATACCGTTGCTTAGAACCAAAGTTGATCCCAGTAAAACCGTCAGATAGCAATAAAAAGATTGTGTCAACATTTCACGTCACGTGGCTATTTTTAAAAGGAATGCAGCACTGCCTGCAGCATTTCAAAGTGAAATCAACCTTTGGAAACAGATCTACTTCCAAAAATGTTTCAATAACTCATCAAAATAAAAATCAGTCTGCCCGCAAAAGCTCGCATCAATCAGATTTAAGTAACACTTACCAATCGTCCAATGTCAAGTGAACGCTTCAAATTAGAAGTGAATTCTGGTTTGGAGTTATAAACTATGAACTGTAACCCTGTGCCCAAGGGGAAAGGGTGTTCCAGAACCAGACATGACCTTATTCCTCTGCATCCCCTCCCCGCCCACTCATCACAGGCCTGTTTTCTTTCAGCTCCTCCGCATTCCAGCGCTGGACATGCAAAAGCTCTTAGCCAAGGAACAAATGTGCGTTTTGTTTAAAAAGCTACTGAAAGCTCAAATCGTCAGCTTTCAATCTTCTTACATGAAACAGCACCCTGCATTATCCCAGCAAAACAGAGAGCCAATATCTAAATATCCTCCTCAACACTGGCTGGCAAGTTAAATTGCTTACACAGAAAATCTGCAATTCCTTCAGAGAGAGAGAGAGAAAGAAAAGTGAGTTTTGCTTCACATATTTGTTTTTATTCACTTGTGTGATGTGGGCATCGCTGGCTGGCCAGCATTTATTGCCTGTCTTTAAGTGTCTTTGAGAAGGTGGTGGTCAGCTGCCACTTCTAAACATGGCAGTCTATTTAGTGTGGGTAGCCCCACAATGAGTTTGTGGAGGGACTTGCAGGAGTTTGACCTAGTAGCAGCGAAGACATCATAATATATTTCCAAGTCAAGATGGTGAGTGGCTTGAAGGGGAACTTGCTCGTGACGTTGTTCCCATGTATCTGTTGTCTTTCTCCTTCAAGATGGAAGTGGTCACTGGTTTGGAAGGAGCTGTCAGAGGATCTTTGACGAATTTTTACAGTGCATCTTGTAGATGGTATACACTCCTGCTACTGTGTATCAGCGGTGGAGGGAACGGATGTTTGTAGATGGTGTCAAGCATCATCTACACCATCTCCTGAGTCTTGTTTGAGCTGCACTCATCCAGGCAAGTGCAGAGTATTCCATCACATTCCTGACTTGTGCCTTGTAGATGGTGGACAGGCTTTGGGGGAATCAAAAGGTGAGCCCATCAGCACAGCATTCCTAGCCTCAGACTTGCTTTTGTTGCCACTGTATTAAGCTTCTGCTCAATGGTAACCCCAAGGATATGGATAGTGGGGGATTCAGTGATGGTAATATCAGTGAATGTGAAGGGGCGATGGTTAGGTTGCCTCTTATTGGAGACGGGCAGCATGGTGGCTCAGTGATGAGCACTGCTGCCTCACAGCGCCAGAGATCCAGGTTCAATTCCTGCCTCGGGCTACTGTCTGTGTGGACATTGCACATTCTCCCAGTACCTGAGTGGGTTCCTCTGGGTGCTCTGATTTCTTCCCACAATCCAAAGATGTGCAGTTCAGGTGAATTGGCCATGCAAAATTGCTCATTGTGTTAGGTGCATTAGTCAGTCAGAGGGAAATGGGCTGGGGTGGGTTACTCTTCAGAGGGTTGGTGTGGACTTGTTGGGCCAAAGAGCCTGTTTCCATACTGTAGGGAAACTATCCTAATGGATAAAGCCTGGCATTGTGTGACGTGAATGTTACTTGCCACTTGCCAGGCCAAGTCTTGATATTGCCCAGGATATTGTTGCATTTGAACGTGGTATCTGATGAGTCATGAATGGTGCGGACCACTACAATCATCCAGACATTTGACCTTATGATGGAGGGAAGATTATTGATGAAGCAGCTGAAGATAATTGAGCCTAGCACACTATCCTGAGGAACTCCTGCAGATATGTCCTGGACCTGAGATGACTGACCTCCAGCAACTTATGACCATTTTTCTCATGCCAGCTGAGAGTTTGTCCCCTGATACCCATTGATTCCAGTTTTGCTAGAACTCCCTGATGCTACACTTGGGTGAATGAGCCTTAATGTCAAGGGCTGTCACTCTCACCTCACCTCTGGAATTCAGCTCATTTGTCCACGTTTGAACCAAGGCTGTAATAAGGTCAGGAGCTGAGTGGCCGTGGTGGAACCCAAGCTGGACATCACTGAGCAGGTTATTACTGAGCAGGTGCTGCTTGTAGCACTGCTGATGACATCTTCCATCACTTGACTGATTTTTTGAGTATAGACTGATGGGACAGTAATTGGCTGAATTAGATTTCTCCTGCTATTTATGTACTGGACATATTTGGGCAATTTTCCACATTGCCAGGTAGATACCAATGTTGTAGCAGTACAAGAACACAGCATAGCACTGAAAGCCTTACCTGTATCAGGAACATAGAAGCACTCAAACCTGGCATCTGAACATTCAGTTAAATCTTTCACAGATCAAATGCATTAAAAGGAAACATCAGGAATTTAAATGGAAGTAGGTTTTCATTATTTTCCACTTCTTCTGTGCTTACTAAGCACTGCTCGGGACCTCACAAAGGGAGGAACTTTATTTCCTGTAGGTAGAAATGAAGGGTGGCACCATTTTTGGGTCCTGCACTCAACTGCAATGTGCCACTGAGGAGACCTTCCTTCAGCCACCTCCATCTCTGGAAGTGCTGTCCACTTGCTGCTCCGCAGGCACTAGCCCAACTATCAGGGCCTACAGTTTTGGGAGGACAGTGACAGCCTCACCGGCAGAGGCAAGCACTGCCACTGCAGGAGGGCAAATGTGTTGATGCATCTATCACGCTTCCCTTGAAGGGGCTTCAATGTTTACAAATACACAGGCTACAGAGAGATAATGTGAAAAATGTGATTACCCAAAAGCGTTTTTGGGCTATTCCTTGAAAATAAAGAAATAAATCTGAGCTTCCAGTACAGAGAATTCTCAACAAATAAATTACAAAACGCTGACTAAATAATCATTTTCATTTCACTAACTGCCATATATCTATGTAGACAAGACAAATTCTTTAAGCATCTTACCGCTACTTGGGCAGAATCCATGAACCTAAGGCCAAAATAGTCTTTCTCAATGATGTCGAGATGGTACATGATTTGCTCAAAAAGCTCCTGGCCTTTCGCTTTTTTCTAAAAAAACACAAGAAAACATCGAAGCAGAATGTTCAGCAACTCAGATTTGAATAGCTTCAAATTTCAAAAGGAACCTTTGTTTTTAAACCATAAATCAGACATCAAAATTGGTTTGATTCAATGAACAAAATTAGGACAGTAATCAATAAATATTACTGACCTTTCAAAAGGATGAAAATTAGCAATTTTTCTTAAAAGCAAGCCAACATAGCCTGAATGCACTAATAAATTACACTAATGACCAATTTAAGATAAATCGGTCAGGCTGGTAGTGTTAGAAAGGACAGATTCATAAGCAGTGACCCATTCTCTACAGACTGAAGGGATTTATTTGTTCAAGCTGTCCACCTTCTTTGAATAGCCGAGGAACTTGGGGAGGTTCTTATCTGGTCCACACTGCAGTTTCCTTGTTAATAACTTGGCCAATCAGGGATGACTGGCCTACCAATTAATATCCAACAAAAGTGGCCACCGACCTCCAGTTTGAGAATTACAATTGACCCAGTGTTCACAGGCACCTACGAAGAGCGCATTTCTCGATCCCACCCCTAAAATGTAAGTTCAAAGTTTAAGATTACATCCCTCTACTCCATAAATTAAACGATATGTGAAGGAAAAGGGTTAAATTAGATTTGAGCAGAAAGTGCGGAAACAGCTCAGCAAGTCAGGCAGTATCCGTAGGAACAGAGAGGGTTAACACATCGGGGTGTTCACCTTTCATCTGAATGTCCTTTCATCAGAACCATCAACGTGAAACATTGGCTATGTTTCCCTCACCTCAGGTTCTGCCCATCTGGCTGGGCTTACCCAGCATCCAAAGAAATTTGTCTTCATTTATAAATTAAATTCACTTCCCATCCATTTACTTGGAGGTCAATGATCAGAAAGTGGTAGGAATGAGGTTTAAGATCTTAAGAAAGACACTCATTGCAAATATAGTGTGAACATTGGTAGCAGCATTATTTTTGAGAATAAGAAACTCAAGAAAAACATTTGAGTATTAATCTGTAACTAAATTAAATGAGACACTGTGTGAATGAGTGTAAGTAGACAGATCGGAGATTGACTTCAAACAGCCAATTAGGATGAATTCTTAAAGAAGAAAATTCAGAAGAGTTTCGAAAGAGTGGACAGCCAAGCTATTAGATCCAGAGTGACCAACCCAGAGCTTGGTGGGCACACTGCTACCAACCTGGGTCCATAAACCACCTCCTATTCCAGACTTTCCATCGATATAGTCCTTTCCCACTCAGATATGTATTTACCTTTCCCTGAAAGTGTTCACATCACCCACTCCATGTGATAACAAGCTCCACATACTCAATCACCTTCTGGGTAAAAGTCCCTAGCTTCTTGCTGGACATCACTGATGACTATCTCATGCTGCAAGAGTGATTACAGTCTCTGTAACAAGGGTTGCTAGCTTCACTCTTTAGATAACCGCTTACTGCACATTATCTCGGGTTACTTGCAAGAAAGAAAGCACACATTTCTTTAAAAAAAGTTGCATACGTCCTGACTGAAACAGGAATCACATCAATCAATCAATCATGTCAGTTGCAGACTAACTGTAGCCTTTAAGCCAGCTTGCTTGCAATTGGCTGGATTTTGCAGACTGACTGTGATTTTGGGCTGCATTTTGAATTCTGTATTCCGCCTGCCTGAACATTTTAACAAGCAATGTCATGGTGTTGGACAGGCGGGCAGTGCCTTTCAACCCCAGGCTGATGTGCTCCAGTAGTGAAGCGATGACAGGCATCGAGATTACTGCTTACAGTCTTCAGTCTAATGGCAGCAGTTCTAGCAAGTCCAAAATACCATGGTGCAACTGCTTAATCTGAGAGGCACCGCCTGCCTATCTTCCTCTGCATGATAAAACACAAACACATTCTATAAAACAGGACTGTCACTGAAAAACTGTGTCTGGGTGCACAGGGCACTCTTTCTCATCATTAACTTTATCTCCTCAAACGGTGCCAGAAGCGATTGTGGCAATTGCCAATGGCACTGAATGGGTTAGTGACATTAAATAAGCTATTCTATCCATTCAGACGTTATGGGCGGGGAAGGGTGTACTGAACAATCATGCCTCTCATTGACAGATTAAAAGATAACATTGCATACCTCTGAAGCAGGTGGGACTTGAATCCTGGCCTCCTGGTCTAGAGTTAGGGATATTACTACTATGCCACAAGAGCCCCATTGCCTGATTTGACACTAACGCTAACTAGGTCTCAGCTGGAAATATTGTATAGTAACCAACAGCAGGGTAAAAGCATAAGGAATAACACTATTCAGCTCTTTGAACATGCTATAGAATCATGGCCCACCATCTACCTCAGCAACACTTCTCGGATAACACTTCTATCCCTCAATTCACTTCACATTTAAATTCTGACTACTCTCAAGCTTAGTATATTCAGGGACTGAGCATTCACAGCTCACTTCAGCAGAGAATTACAACGTTTGCAACATCTTGACTGATTATTTCTCATTTCACTCCTCAATGGCCGATTACTCGTTCCAAGACCTTAACCCCCAGGACCACTTTCCCTGAAAGAAACATCTTTCCAGCACTGAGCTGGGGGAAGATGGTGGCAAAGTGGTTTTAACAGTAGATTAGTTATGCAGAAGCCCAGGCTACCCAGCAGCTAGTGGAATTTAAATTCCAAGAATAATTCTGGGCGATGAAGCTAGTTCCAATAATGAAGGCCATGACATCTATCAACAACTGTCTTAAGAACCCATCTACTCCTCCAACATACTTTGAGAGAAAAAGTAGTATTTTTCACCTGGTCTGGCCTACATGTGATTCTGGCCCCAAAACAAATGTTTTTGACCCTTACCTACCCTCTGGAATGGTTTACCATACAAGCATATTTGAAACACAAGATTCTGAGGGATCTGGACAGGTTGAGCGTGGAGAGGATGTTTCCACTCATGGGAGAAACTAGAACTAGGGATCACTGTTTAAAATTAAGAGGGTCACCATCTGAAACAGATTAGGCAAAAAAAAATTCTCTCAGCAGGTCGGGTGTCTTTGGAACTGTCTTCCTGAAAAGTCTGTGGGAGCAGATTCCTTGAAAGCTTCTCAGGCAGAGATAGATAGATTCTTCTTCAGTGAAAAGGTGAAAGATTATCAGGAACAGGCAGGACTGTAGAATTGCGGTTACAATCAGGTGAGCCATGATCTTTCTAAGCGGCAGAGCTATCTCAGAGCTGCACAGTCCACTTCCACTCCATGCTTGTCAGTTCTTATGTAAGCCACTCAGTTCGAAAATTGCGTCAAATAAATGCTGTCTGCACCAGCAACATCCATATCCCATAAAACAGTGTCCTTCACCTTTAACAACATTCTATGTTCCAATGTTATCACCTCTCAATCATCTAAAAGTCTCGTCTACTCAATCCCTTTCAGCAGAAGAGTCTCCTCCACTCCAGGAATAAGTGTAATGAACTTTTGCATTAGTCAAAATATATCCTTCCATAGCTCAGGAGACCAAAACTATATTCAGTACTCCAGATGTGGTCTCAACAAAGCTCCATGCAATAGCAGTAAGAATTTACTATTATATTCAATCCCCTTTGTAATAAAGGCAAACAAGTGTTTTCTCTCCTTGCATGTTAAATAATTTATTATAGTCTCTGAAGCCTCAAAAATATTACTTGTTGCAATTCAGATGAGGAAAATAGGGATTCAAGTATAAATCATTATCTTTCTGGCATTCTTTTTTAAAGTGAGATTTCAACACATCTGTTTGATTTAATTTTATACAAAGTAATATTAGCACAGGTAGCACATGAGGAAGGGTGGTAAAATGATCCTCAATGAGTCACTTATTGGTGTAAGAGTGATATACCTGTGGAACTTGCAACCACAAGGAAGACTGAAACAAACAGCATGAGAAATATTTAAGGGGAAGCTAAAGATAGCTCACGAGAGATAAATGAATAGAAGGACATGTCAACAGAGGTTAGTGACCGTGTGAAGACCATCACAGATCAGTTGTGTGGAATTACATGCTTTGGTGACATAGGCTGTTGGGTAATTCTGGAACAATGTCACTTCCATTCCTCCTGAAGAATTTGTCTTCTCCTGGTGCCCCATTCTGGAAGCACAAAGTAGGCATTGCACATAATTATAAGTGAAACCAATTTTCCACAGAACACTCATGGTGCTTCAAATACCTCTCCCAAGCTAAGTTCAGCTGCTGCAAAACAGGCCAAAGATCAAATTTAATGCACCAAAAGGTGCGTGATAATTTCTGAATCAAGCAGAATAACAAAAAAAGTATTTTTCCATTCAGAAATCTCCTGAAAGATATTTCCTAATAATACAACCAGTCAAAAGAAGAAGTCATTACATTCAGCAAAGCTTTTCTCTTAAGATAAACACAAAAGAGTCCCTTAGATCGGTTGAATATGCAAAGGCCTCTCATATTTGTCCACTGCATAGAAACTCTGACAATGCTGCCGAAGTCTACACAAAAGCAGCATTGTAAAACCTAAATGAATGATGGGCCAAAGCTCACAGGAATCAGGAGGCAGATTTTCTTTTCTACAAAGAAAACTCAAGTTTCATTTCTTTCCAGCCACCCACGAGTCACAATAAAACATGAAAATTCAAACAAACCAAACTGGATGCCTTTAACCACCTGAGTGCCAGTGTATCACACCGAGACCAATTTGTGTTCAAACCACAGCCAGAGGAGGGGGCAGGTGAGAAAGCTGGCAGCCTTGTACATCTGCTACAAGATATGCGGGAAAGCACTTAACCATGACCGGAGGTGGGGTGGGGTGGGGTGGGGTGCATTTGTTCAGAAGAATTAAGGACATCTGTTCTTAGTGTCAATGGATCGGTGTAAATAAGATAGTAACATTTGTTCACTTGTGGAATGTGTGGCAGTACTTCCTCCTCACCCCGAGGGCTGGAAGCTGCGTATATTTCACAGTTGGAGGTTGGAAATTGTGGTTTATTTGAAGACTCCTAACAAAACTCATACTCAATAGGAAATGAACTTGTATTTTAATAAGCTGAGTGGAACATGCACGTAATAGGACAATCCTGATACATTTTCATGTATACCACACTGAGCAGATTTGAATGTATGAAGCTCAGCTCCCTAATCTTGACCTTCTGGAATGTGAATGCCTCATTACCCTTATAGGCTAGGAAAACAAAGGCTGAAACTGACACAGTAAGAATGTTGGAAGATGTTCATACACGTGTGTGTGTGTGTGTGTGTGTGTGTGTGTGTGTGTGTGTGTGTGTGTGTGTGTGTGCGTGCGCGCGCGCGCGCGAGAGAAAGAAAGAGAAAGAGAGAGAGAGACAGGCAGGATGGGAGCTGGTGGAAAGCCATCTCGAATAGGTACTTTAACACAGGGAGGGCCTCCGACGCTGTGTTTATGTTTGCAGAACAAATCATTGCAACAAAGAAAAGGCTCCAGTTTTAAAATCGAATAGTGCAGTGCTTGCGAACAAAAGTAAATGAAGTTTGATTCAATTACTAAGGAGCAGTGGACTATTTAATCCTCTATTGTGAAGTAGAGACGGAAGAGATGACACTTAAAAGGGAAGTCAGGAGGAAAAAAAGGGGACATGAGATAGCTTTGGCAAATGGGGTTAAGGAGAATCCAAAGGGTTTTTATAAATATATTGAGAACAAAAGAGTAACTAGGGAGAGAATAGGGCCCCTCAAAGATCAGCAAGGCAGCCTATGCATGGAGCCACAGGAGATGGGGGAGATACTGGAGATACTAAACGAGTATTTTGCATTTTTTACTGTGGAGAGGAACATGGAAGATATAGAAAGTGGGGAAATTGATGGTGATATCTTGATAAATGACCAAATTAGAGGAGTGGTGGTGCTGGATGTCTTGAAATGCATGAAAGTGGATAAATCCCCACGACTTGATCAGGTGTACTCTAGACAGCTGTGGGAAGCTAGGGAAGTGTTGCTGGGCCTCTGACTGAGATATTTGTATCATCAATAGTCACAAGTGAGGTGCCAGAAGACTGGAGGTTGGCTAACATGGTGCCGCTATTTAAGAAAGATGGTAAGGACAAGCCAGGGATCTATTGGCTAGTGAGCCTGGCATTGGTGGTGGGCAAGTTGTTAGAGGTAATCCATCAGGACAGGGTTTACATGTATTTGGAAAGGGAAGGACCGATTCAGGATAGTCAACATGGCTTTGTGCCTGGAAAGTCATGTCTCATAAACTTGATTGAGTTTTTTGAAGTAGTAACAAAGTGGATTGATGAGGTCGGAGCGGTGGATGTGATCTATATGGACTTCAGTAAGGCGTTCGACAAGGGAGACTGATTAGCAAGGTTAGGTCTCATGGAATACAGGGAGAACTAGCCATTGGGATACAGAACTGGCTCAAAGGTAGAAGACAGAGATTGGTGGTGGAGGGTTGTTTTTCAGACTGGAGGCCTGTGACCAGTGGAGTGCCACAATGATCGATGCTGGGGCCTCTACTTTTTGTCATTTACATAAATGATTTGGATGTGAGCATACAAGGTGCAGTTAGTAAGATTGTAGATGACACCAAAATTGGAGGTGTAGTGTACAGCGAAGAGGGTTACCTCAGATTACAACAGGATCTTGACCAGATGGGCCAATGTGCTGAGAAGTGGCAGATGGAGTTTAATTCAGATAAATGCGAGGTGCTGCACTTTGGGAAAGCAAATCAAAGCAGGCCTTATACACTTAATGGAAAGGTCCGAGAGAGTGTTGCTGAACAAAGAGATCTTGGAATGCAGGTTCGTAGCTCTTTGAAAGTGAAATCGCAGATAGATAGGATAGTGAAGGTGGTGTTTGGTATGCTTTTCTTTATTGGTCAGAGCATTGAGTACAGGAATTGGGAGGTCATGTTGCGGCTACTTTTGGACTATTGCATGCAATTCTGGTCTCCTTTCTATCAGAAGGATGTTGTGAATCTTGAAAGGGTGTTGCCAAGGTTGAAGTTTTGAGCTGAAGTGTGAGACTGAACAGGCTGGGGCTGTTTTCCATAGAGCATCAGAGGCTGAGGGGTGACCTTATAGAGGTTAATAAAATCATGAGGGACATGGATAGGTTAAATAGGTTTAATATTTCCTGTGGTAGGGGAGTCCAGAGGGCATAAGTTTACGGGGAGGGGAGAAAAGATTTAAAAGGGACCTAAGTGGCAACTTTTTCACGCAGAGGGTGGTACATGAATGGAATGAGCTGCCAGAGGAAGTGGTGGAGGCTAGTACAATTGGAGCTTTTAAAAGACATCTGAATGGGTATATGAATAGGAAGGGTTTAGAGGGATATGGACCAAGTGCTGCCAAATGGGACTAGATGAGGTTAGGATATCTAGTCAGCATGGATGGGTTGGACCAAAGGGTCTGTTTCCATGCTGTACATCTCTATGACTCTAAGTGAATCAAGTCGCAGAAATTTACCCTGCTGTGAATTAGTCCAAAAAGTAGGAAACGATTTAAAACCACAACAGGAAGTTCAGTGCAGATAAAGAATTCATGCAGGTGTATTTCAAATAAAAAAAAGAAAAACAATAACAATCACCATTCAATTGTGCCTTCCACAATCCCACATTTAATAGTAATAGAGTCACAGTGTTGTACTGCATGGAAACAGACCCTTTGGTCCAACTTGCCCATGCCAACCCAGATATCCCAAATTAACATATTCCCATTTGTCTGTGTTTGACCCATATCCCTCTAAAACTTTCCTATTCATATACCCATTCAGATATCTTTGAAATGTTGCAATTGTACCAGTCTCCACCACTTGCTCTGGCAGCTCATTCCATACATGCACTACGCTCTGCATGAAAAAGTTGTCCCTCAGGTCCCTTTTAAATCTTTCTGCTCTCACCTTGAACCTATGCCCTCTAGTTCTGGACTCACCTACCCTGGGGGGGAAGACCTTGTCTATTTATCCTATTCATGTGCCCTATTACTAAGCCAGTTTCTGATCCATCCTGCCAAATTTCCTTCAATTCCGTGTGCTTTAACCTTCTCAAATCAGTCTCCCATGTGAGATCTTTTAAAAGATTTGGTAAAATCCATATAAACTCTACATCAACTGAACTTTGCTCATCCACACACTTGCCCACATTTTCAAAAAAATTCTAACAAATCTGTTAGGCATGATCTCAGTCTGACAACGCCATGTTGACTATCCCAAATTAACCTATGCCTTTCTAAGTGGCTATTAATTTGCTCTTTCAGAATTCTCTCCAATAGCTACCTGACCACTAAACTGAAAGTCATCAATCTGTAATTTTCTGATTCGTCTCTACAACTTTTCTTAAAAGTGGACCACATTAGCTATCCTCCAATCCTCTGGCACCTTCCCCCATGGTTAGAGAGAAATTAAAAACTTGTATCAGACACCCTAAAATTTCCTGCCCTACCTCCCACAGCAGCCTGGGATGTAATTCATCCAGGCCTGGCGAGTTAGAGTCAGAGATATACAACAATGAAACAAACACTTCGGTCCAACTCTTCCAAGTCAATTAGATATCCGAAATAAATCTAGTCCCATTTGCCAGTATTTGGCCCAATTCCCTCCAAACCCTTCCTGTTCAAATACCAGGCGCCTTTTAAATACTGCAATCATACCAGCCTCCACCACTTCCTCTGGCAGCTCGTTCAACACATGCACCACCCTCTGCATGAAAAAGTTGCCCCTCAGATCCCAAATAAAATATTTCCCTTTCACCTTAAACCTTTGCCATCCAGTTTTGGACTCCCCCACCCAGGGAAAGGATCTTGGCTATTCACCCAATCCGTGCCCCTGATGATTTTGCAAACCTCGATAAGGTCTCGCCTCAGCCTCCGACACTCCAGGGAAAACAGCCTCAGTCAGTTCAGCCTCTCCCTATAGCTCAAACCCTCCAATCCTGGCAACATTTTTGTAAATCTTTTCTGAAGCCTTTCCAGTTTCACAACATCTTTCAGAAAGCAGGGTGACAACAGAAATGTCCCAAGACAATTTACAGAATAAAATAAAAAATATCTGATGTTGACCCACAATAGGAGACATTAAGGCAGGCTTGGTCAAAGATTATCCACAGTATCTTAAGGACAAGAGCAAAATGGGGAAGGAGAGAGATGCAGGGAGGAAATTCCTGAGCCAATACATCTGAAAACATTTTCATTCAAATGGTGGAATGATAGACATCAGGGATGCACAAGAATTCAGAATTAGAGGGGGAAAGAGAATCAATCGACTGGACAAGTATTAGAGTGACTAAAATCAATCGTTTTGCAGAGAAATTTGCCGGTGACACAAAAGGTTGGAATGCCATTGATAGTATCGAGGACTACTGCAGGCTGCATCGCGACATAGACAGGATGCAGAGCTGGGCTGAGAAATGGCAGATGGAGTTCAACCTGGATAAATGCAAAGTGATGCATTTTGGAAGGTTGAATTTGAATGCCGAATACAGGATTAAAGACAGGATTCTTGGCAGTGTGGAGGAACAGAGGGATCTGAGTGTGCAAGTACATAGATTCCCCCAAAGTTGCCACCCAAGTTGATAAGGTTGTTAAGAAAGCATATGGTGTTTTGGCTTTCATTAACAAGGAGGTCAAGTGTAAGAGCTGCAAGGTTTTGCTGCGGCTCTACAAAACCCTGGTGAGACCACACTTGGAATATTGTGTCCAGTTCTAGTCGTCCTATTAGAGGAAAGATGTGGAGGGTTTGGAGAGGGTGCAAAGAAGGTTGACTAGGATGCTGCCTGGACTGGAGGGCTTTTCTTATGAAAAGAAGTTGACTAAGCTTGAACGCTTCTCTCTGGAGAGAAGGAGGATGAGAGGTGACCTGATTGAGGTGTACAAGGTAATGAGAGGCATGGATAGAGTCAATAGCCAGGGACTTTTCCCTAGGGCAGGAATGACTGCTACGAGGGGTCATAGCTTTAAGGTGTTAGGAGGAAGTAGGTATAGAGGAGGCATCAGAGGTAGTTCTTTATGCAGAGAGTTATGAATGCATGGCAGGCGTTGCTAGCAGTGGTGGTGGAAGCAGAGTCATTCGGGACATTTGAGCAACTGTTGGACATGCACATGGACAGAAGTGAATTGAGGGGAGTGTAAGTTAGGTTATTTTATGTTACATTAGGATTAATCCTCGGCACATCATCATGGGCCAAAGGGCCTGTTCTATGCTGTACTTTTCTATGTTAATTGGAATAAGTTACATTGGTGTTGTGACACATTCTTTGACCAGAAATTCAGAGGGCTGGATCACCAGTTTGAAACTCATTATGGCATTGAAAACCGGTATCAAGTGGAAAAAAAACTGTAAAAATGAAAGTGACTAGAGGAAGCAAAACCAAAAACCTTTTTTTTCAAAATTAGTTCTTCTGTGAGATGTGGGCATCACTGATACGGCTGGCATTTGTTGCCATCCTTAACTGCCCTTTGATTGGCTTGCTAGGCCATTTCAGAATCAACCACATAGCTGTGGGTCTGGAATCACATGTAGGCCAGAGCAGGAAAAATGACAGACTTTCTTCCCTAAAGGGACATCCATGATCCAGGTATGCTTTTTGAAAAGTAGACATTTTTGTCATGGTCACTATTATGGATGACCACCTGATGAAGAGCAGCACTCTGAAAGCTGGTGCTTCCAAATACATCTGTTGGACTATAATCTGGTGTTGTGTGATTTTTAACTTTGTACACCATCATGGAGACTAGCTTTCCTATTCTAGATTTATCAACTGACTTCAAATTTCACAAGTTGCTGTGATTGGATTTGTACTCATGGCTCCAGAATATTAGCTTGGGTTTCTGGGTTAGTGGTGCCGTAGACTTGACATACATTACTGTCTCTGTCTGTCTGTCTGTCTGCCACCAAACTAGTTAGTTCATATCCTTTCGAAGTAGCCAGCCAAATGTGCCTGTAATCAATTCTTTGATTTCACGCCAACATGGCAGGATCTCAACTCTCAAGTTGCCCGATCGAGTAATTTTGTGCATTAAATGATTACGAGTAAGGACTGTGCCTGGCATTACTCAATGCATGAGGGCAGAGGACAAATTTGACCCCAAAGGCCTCAAAACACCTGGGAAATTTTGGTGATCAGAGAAAGTCACCATGTGTGTAGAATGGCCAAAATTGAAGTAGAGTTGCCTTTCCAATCACAGGTTGGCTGTGCTTGTTGCTGCTTTAGTTCATCCACAGTAAATGTGGGAGAAAAACAGTCTGTGACTAGCGGACCAGCAAATCAGGTAGGTATGAAAGGCAGGAAAGTGAGTGAGTGAATCACTAGGAAGGATAGCTGCTCAGGGTCTCTTTGAATCTTACAAAGACTCTGGCTTGGCCTTCCAAGTGATCTGAAGCACATCTTCAAACAGCCAACATCAAAACGTTGTATTTCAATATACCTAATACACCCACATGACCTAACAAGTACAGCTTTTGTGATCAGCCTAAATCTGTAAATTGTCCGAGGCATTCTTGTTCCATTCACCTCCCTCCTCCTTCCTTCTAGAGATGGCCCGGCTTTGACCTGTTCTGTTATCTTCTTTGCCAATTGTCTGATCAGACTTGTGTGAAGCATTTTGGGATGTTTGATGGCATGACGTCCCTGTATACAAGTTGTTGCTATTTTCGGGTAACTGGTAATTTTGCCAAACTAAATGGGTAACTCCTCCTGAGGAATGAAGACATCACGAGTATCTGATTTTTTTTCTGTTTTTGGTACACCATTCCTGGGTCTCCATGGCTGCTTCGGTACAACATGGAATCCCAGATATATTCCAGATTTCAGCAGACTAGATGGTACAATGTGCTTTTAATGGCTTCATTAACCTGCCCTCAACGTTTTAATGACCCCTTTCCCTATAGTTTAGGAGACTGGCTATGTTTACAACTGTAGATATTGAAGTATCAAGCTCGATCCCCAAGGGTCTTCAATCTGCCCATTCACATCTGCGTGATTCACATGAATAGCAGCCAGGTGAGGTACAGGAGAGCAATAGCTGTGCTGTGAATCTGGTTTCTAACATGGTGAATTTGGATTTGCAAGTTGAAAAATAGATTTTAAAGATGTCACTTTGGGGCACTGAAAACTAAAATAAAATTAAAACACCAAACAATAATTTTGAGTAGTCAACTAAAATCAGGAATGTGATGGAATGCTCCCCATTTGTCTAGATGAGTGTTGCTCCAACAACACTCAAGCGGCTTGACACCATCAGGGACAAAGCAGACCATTTGATTGGCACCACATCCACAAGCATCCACTCCCTCCACCACGAACACAGTAGTATGATCTACAAAATGCAATGTAGAAATTGACTGAAGATCTGGAGACATCACCTTCCAAACCAATAACATCTATCATCTAGAAGAATGAGGGCAGCAGATACATGGAACATCACCACCTGCAATTTCCCCAAATTCTCAAACCATCCATATTGTCACTCCTTCACTGTCGCTGAATAAAAATCTCACAACTCCCTTTTTAACAGCACTGTGGACATACCTGCAATCAAATGGACTGCAGCTGTTCCCAAAAGGCAGCTCATCACCACCATGTCAACTGGCCCAGCCAGCAAAGCCCAGATCCAAATGAATAAATACAAAAAACAAGTGATTTAATCTAAATAATTCACTCAATCAGCTTAACTGGTGAGTTAATTGTTGAATATTTATAATATTAAGTTTTATCATTCAGAATGAAATGGTCAGGGGCATCAGCAAGTTATCCTCAAGTAATAAAGTCATCATAGTCATACTGAGAATATGTATAGGGCATAAGCAGGTAAGGAAACAGTTAAGTTCTGAGTTTTGTGAAACAAGAGGCTCAGCTGAGCATGACTCAGATCAGATAAGAACTTACTGTTAACAATAGGGTGCTGGAGGCAGAGGGTAATAGGTTAACAAGGTGGAAAGCAGTCATTGCATAAAGCCATTTAACATCATTGGAAACATTCAGTACGCAAGGTCAACTAATAAGAGGATATGAATCCAGTTAACAAGGTTAATAACATTCAATATACAACAGTCAAGGGCTTGGTCTCGCTATTGATACTTGTTGACTGTCACATTCACCCAATCAATATGTTGCCTTATCTGGAAGCTCCTCCCTGTAAAATGACTAGATGGTTCATTGAGAAATTGCTCTTCCAGAAAAGACAGAGAACTCATGTCTCTGTGCACATGGGCAATCGCTCTCTCTCTCTCTCTCTTTCTTCAGGGCCCGGAATAAAGATGAAGGAGGTAAAACTACACTGCTTTTCCAAGTGTTTTGCTTCAACTGAAGGGGGAACAGTATGACAATACCAGACCATAGGGCTGCTCTCTCAGAAAGATGACTAGTGATGGTTTAACCCAAGGATCATCACATCTAAGGCAAGGGGAGAGGTCGAGAAGGACAATCTTTCATGGTGACTTCAGCCAATATGGGAATTGAACCCATGCTGTTGACATCACTGTGCTTCACAAGCCATTCAGCGAACTGAACTAACCAACCTCAAAGCAGAAGACGACACCATCCTGGCAGTAGGGCAGGCTGTCAAGATTAGAAAGAAGTATCTGAAACATCAAAGCTGGAAAGAAATCATCAGGTCACCAGGGCTTAAAGGAAGTCTTAAGCTCTTCAGCATTGAAGGAGAAAAACAGAAGGGACTTATCTGAGTAAGAAATCAAAAAAATGTTAAGATAGGACAGCAAAATGATTTGGATCAAGTAACTATAAAACAAGAGAAAAAAGTGGTTGAATCTTTCTTTTTGCTGTTTATTTTGAGGTCTTTCTGAACATTCACATATATATGTTCTTTCTTTTTCATTGTGTAATAACATTGCAAGTAAAATACAGAATACTGGCAGTCCTGTGTGAACCTGTTCACTGACTGACCACCATGGCAAGCAAACCATGAACTATAAAACATGATCTACTAAGGCAGGTTTAACTAAGGCCAGACCTGTCCTGTATTACCATCAGCTAGGGCCATGATACCACCCGTGGTACATAGTTTAGCCAGTACCAAGTGGATATTCATTCTGAATACAAATCCTGAAATGTTAAAAAAAATCAAATACCATTTTTTTTTCTAACATGAAGAAAGCTTATTGACCTATAAACATCAACTCTGTTTGTGTGTCCAGTTATGCTGCCAAACCAGTAAGTATTGCCAAAGTGTTTTGCATTTATTTCAGATTTGAGCATCAGCAGTGATCTTCCTATGGCCCCATACTATTTTCATCTCCAATTCTTACATGAGAGAAATATATAATTGGATACTTCACCTCACACTCACTTTTATACTATTCCAAGACCGGTGACACAAAGTCCAGTTGACTCATCCTTCACAGCCATTTTAAAAATTGGACTTCTATCCCTTCAGTGTCATTGATTCCCCAGGAATGTTTTTTAACCCCACTGACCTCCCTAGGGTCAGTAAGGACCAACAAACATAAAGTGTCTTGGTATGTAGCAGGCAACATTGCTGTCCAGGATCAGTCAAGATAGCAGACTGTTTAACATTCTTGTATAATGCTGCAATCATTATCACCCTTGATTGTAATGAAGGCAGGCAAGGAGGAGGAGAATGTCTCAACTGTACAAAGAGCACCATGAGCAGACTTCATATCAGTGCACACCCAATAAATTAAGCTGTTTAAAAAAAAAACTGAAGAATCTAAACTATTTTTAAACCTCCTTTGTATTTACTTATAAATTGTTGAAGGTGGAAGAGATAGTGTCAGTGCGTGAGAATCAGAGAATACCAGCAGGACAGCAAAAACAAGACAGCAACAAAGAAAAGGACAAGGCTTCACTGGATTTGTTTGGCAATTCAAATGCTAAATCTTTGAGATTAGTCACAACTAAGTCGACAATAGAGAGAGGGAACCCATTTGGGAAGATTTTCAACTAGTACTGAAATAGGGTTTGAAGACTTAGGTGGGTATTCTTGAGTAGCACAGATTCAATGAGCTAAGTACATTTAGATTGGTATTGAGAAAAAAAGAGCCATTAGTCCATGCAGTAAGATGCTGGATATCTTTGTAGTACTAAACAGAAAAAACATTGAGTGAGACATTGACTAAAATCACAAAAAAACATTTCAGGATAATAAACAGCATAATAAGAATGGAATTGAATTTATTGCCATGTATACCAAGGTACAGTGAAAAGCTTTGACTTGTGAGCAATATGGGCAGATCACATAGTTAAATAGCATAGATAGTAAATAATAGGTAAACGGCTGCAAAAAAAAACAGGTACAGGCGAATGTTGAGATGTAGGTGGTTTAGTGCTAATGCCATTATAGTAGTAACCCAGAGGTTCAGACTAACATTGGAAACATTCTATGATAACTACATTCAATTTATAAAAATCAGGAATTTAAAGCTAGTCTCA
This sequence comes from Hemiscyllium ocellatum, assembly GCF_020745735.1. Taxonomy (NCBI): domain Eukaryota; kingdom Metazoa; phylum Chordata; class Chondrichthyes; order Orectolobiformes; family Hemiscylliidae; genus Hemiscyllium; species Hemiscyllium ocellatum. Next base: position 21,451,234 of record NC_083407.1, on the reverse strand, counting down.
GATATGGTGACAGTGCTGACGGTTACTGTTCCCTTAAATTTAAAACAATCTGCAAAGCTCATCTGATCTGGCCTACATGTGACTCCAGATCCAAAACAATACAATTAATTCTTAACCACCCTGAGCAGGCCACTCAGGTGAAGGACAATTAGACACGGGTAACAAATGCTGACCTTGGCAGCAAAGCTCATATCCATAAATAAACCCACTTCTGAATTTACACCACAAAATAGAAATCCTTTGTTCTTTACGCAAGAAATTATAAACAGCGGCATTGAGACAGAGGATCAAGCATGATCATATTGAATGACATGGCAAGCTTGCAAGGTTGAATGGCTCTTAGTTTTTACAAATGAATTGTTGTGATTACAACGAATAGTTGCTGATTACAATAATTCATATAGGCGTTCTTTAAAGACTGCTTTAACTCTTGTCTCAGATTCAGAAGCTGTTGGGTGGTCCCACCACAGAAACCAGAGTACAAAAATATAGACAGACAGGTTAGGGAGTGCTGAAATGTAAATGACACGCTCCATGAGAAATTGTTAAATCAGGGCCAGGTCTGGCCTCTCAGGTGGATGCTAAAGATCTAATAATGGCACAATACAAAGAATCACAGGTGGGTTCAATGTGGTATCCTGGCCTATACTTATTCACAACCAACATAATTTAAAGCAAGCTATCATCAGATAGCTTATTACTGCATGTGGATCCGAGTGCAACACACTTGTCAATGATTTACATTTAAAAACAACCTGTTCAGCTACCTCTGGAATAGGTTGGATCTGAACCTAAGCTTCCTGGCTCAGAGGTATGGAGACTACCACTGCATCACAACAGAGTTGCTATGTTTTTTGCATTACAACTACACTTCAAAAAGAATTAAATTGGTAACAAATGCTTTGAGATTTGAGAAATCTTGCTGGAGAAATGCAAGATTGCTTTGTTAAGTAAAAGTTCCAAAAAAAACTTAACAGTATCCAAAATGCTGAAAGCATTTTAAGAAAAGAAATGCCATGCCAGCCTTTCCCTTTTAAAGATTTTCTTTTATATAATAAACTTAATGCAATTTAAAATCATCTAAACTGAGCAATACATTTCTTTTATCCACTGTATAGATAAAGCAATAAAATAAAATGGCAATAAGATTCCTGCTACAAGTTCAGCACCTCCAAAACCTCAGTCATCTATTCAGCCGTTCTTGGGTGGACATGTACTGTTCTCTGTCAGTGGGGACAGGAGAATAAATTTGACAGGGTCAAGAGTGCTTCACATTCCACCAAACTGAATGCAGTTTCTAAATTTGGACTCCAATTCTTCAGTGATATTGATTCTTTTAAAACCAAATGCACAAACCAACCTTTTCTTCAATATAATTTTCAAATGATAGGGCTACAGCGCAACTAACGTGCCTCATTCAACAATAGCTTAATATTTGCATAGAGACAACACGTCTGTAAATGTACAAGCTGTACATTTATTAAGTGTTGGAGTCAATTATTGGAGAGTTCCTGGAACAATTCATGCCCAAAGGCATTTTACTCATACGTGAGGAATAAGAGAATGATCAGGGAAAAGGTAGGGCCGATCAGGGATAGCGGAGGGAACATGTGCGTGGAGTCTGAGCAGATAGGGGAAACCTTAAATGAGTTTTTGTTTCAGTTTTCACAAAGGAAAGGGACCTTGTTGTGAATGAGAACTTGAACAGATCAAAGTTGATGTACTGGAAATGTTGGCAAACATTAAGATTGATAAGTCCCCAGGGCCAGACCAGATTTATCCTAGGCTGCTCCAGGAAGCGAGAAAGGAGGTTGCTAAGCTGCGGGCGAAGACCTTTGCCTCCTCACTCTCCACAGGAGTCATACCGAAGGTTTGGAAGGAGACGAATGATTTTCCACTTTTCACGAAGGGTAATAGGGAAATCTCTGGCAATTACAGACCAGTCAGTCTTACATCTGTGGTCAGCAAAGTTTTGGAAAGAATTTGGAGGGATAGGATTTATGACTATTCGGAAAAGCATAGTGTGATTAAAGGCAGTCAGCATGGCTTTGTGAGGGGCAGGTCATGCCTCACAAATCTCATTGAGTTCTTTGAGGAGGTCTCAAGACCAGGTCGAGCAGTGGATGTGGTATATATGGATTTCAGCAAGACATTTGATAAGGTTCCCCGGCAGATGGAGTTTAATTCAGGTAAATGCGAGGTGCTGCATTTTGGGAAAGCAAATCTTAGCAGGACTTATACACAATGGTAAGGTCCTAGGGAGTGTTGCTGAACAAAGAGACATTGGGGTGCAGGTTCATAGCTCCTTGAAAGTAGACTTGCAGGTAGATAGGATAGTGAAGAAGGCGTTTTGTATGCTTTCCTTTATTGGTCAGAGTATTAAGTACAGGAGTTGGGAGGTCATGTTGCGGCTGTACAAGACATTGGTTAAGCCACTGTTGGAATATTGCATGCAATTCTGGTCTCCTTACTATCAGAAAGATGTTGTGAAACTTGAAAGAGTTCAGAAAAGATTTACAAGGATGTTGCCAGGGTTGGAGGATTTGAGCTATAGGGAGAGGCTGAACAGGCTGGAGGTGGGGGCTGTTTTCCCTGGAGCATTGGAGGCTGAGGGGTGACCTTATAGAGGTTTACAAATTTAAGACCATAAGACATAGGAATGGAAAGAAGGCCATTCAGCCCATCGAGTCCACTCCGCCATTCAATCATGGCCGATAGGCATTTCAACTCCACTTACCCGCATTCTCCCCGTAGCCCTTAATTCCTCGTGACATCAAGAATCTATCAATCTCTGCCTTGAAGACATTTAGCATCCCGGCCTCCACTGCACTCTGCGGCAATGAATTCCACAGGCCCACCACTCTCTGGCTGAAGAAATGTCTCTGCATTTCTGTTCTGAATTGACCCCCTCTAATTCTAAGGCTGTGTCCATGGGTCCTAGTGTCCTCACCTAATGGAAACAATTTCCTAGCGTCCACCTTTTCCAAGCCATGTATTAATCTTGTAAGTTTCTATTAAGTCCCCCTTTAATCTTCCAAACGCCAATGAATACAATCCCAGGATCCTCAGCCGTTCCTCATATGTTAGACCAACCATTCCAGGGATCATCCGTGTGAATCTCCGCTGGAGACTTTCCAGAGCCAGTATGTCCTTCCTGAGGTGTGGGGACCAAAACTAGACACAGTACTCCAAATGGGGCCTAACCAGAGCTTTATAAAGTCTCAGTAGCACAACGGTGCTTTTATATTCCAACCCTCTTGAGATAAGTGACAACATTGCATTCGCTTTCTTAATCACGGACTCAACCTGCATGTTTACCTTTAGAGAATCCTCGACTAGCACTCCCAAATCCCTTTGTATGATATTAGGAGAAAGGTATAGAGGGGATGTCAGAGGTAGGTTCTTTACGCAGAGAGTTGTGAATGCAAGGAATGTGTTGCCAACGGTGATGGTGGAAGCAGAGTCATTGGTGACATTTAAGGATATGCACATGGATAGCAGTGAATTGAGGGGTGCGTACGTTGTTATTTTATCTTACATTAGGATTAGTCCTCGGCACAACATCGTGGGTTAAAGGCCAGTTCTGTGCTGTACTTTTCTATGTTCTAATTCACTTAAAAAAATACTATGTTGCTCACTGGGGAAATCATTTCACTCTAAGAAATTAGCACATCATTGTGCATTATCACAAATACTTTTCATACATTATACTTTTTTCCCCGCTACTGAAAAACAGCAGACACAGATCATTCAGTCCCTAGCCTGCCTCAAGATACAATTACATTCTCATTGATCTATAACTCAAGGATCTCTGCAAGAACAAAACCGCAATTCTACGCAACAATACAGACGGATGATTAAAATCTGTATTGACAGCACATTTCTCTCCATATTACATAATGGAAGATTAGCTTTGACTATCATCCAAGGCTCAGAAAATGGCACAGATTCAATGCATGCTGTCAAAAATTGGGCTCTCCCTTCAACCCTCATTTTAATCAAGACGGTTGTCTCTAGGCTGACCCACATTTTCTGTGACGACTTTTAAAACTTTTTGAGGCAAGGGGGGGGGGGGTCACATGACAACCAAATCCCCATTTTCCTCAGGCACATTTTCACAATAGAGATTGTGTTTACTACCAGTTATGTCCCACCCACTTCAGAAGTTGCACGATATCACATGCACAGAGTGGAAAATTCAGGCCAAGACCAACATCACATTTAGATGGAAGAATTCTAATTACAGAGAATGCAAGTAAAACAGGAAATTAATGTTAAACCAATTCAACAAAATACAAAGTAACTCTAAGTCTTTAACTTGCTTTGAAAAGCATATTATGCAAAGCTCAACGACAATAAAGTCTGTTTCCAAATAAAGAATTAAAAAAGCTGCCTTGAACTTCTTGTTACAATATTTATGACTGATGTCCTTTTTAACTTCAAACTCATTCAGTCAAATGACCACGTGAGTGACTGCAGGCTTCACATGCATTTTGAAGATGAAGGAATTTCAGACACAATTATTTGCCAGTGTACGCAATCACTTGCCACGAGAAAACATTCAGTTGGCCCTCACTTTCTTGTAAAAAGCACCCCCAATTCACCCCTCCCCCTCCGACAAAACTGACTGGAATTCTTAAAAATGAAATTGGATCAAAGTCACTGAAACATCTCTGGACATTGCATTTCGCTGTGATCTTATTTCAGAACCAAACATTCTGTATCAGTAGGTTGACCTATTTCACCCAAATAAATAAATTTGGCTTCTAGGCACAGTCATAGTTGGTAACAGAGTTAGTTCTGACCTTCCACAAAGTCCCATACTTTCAGACTGGAGTCAAAAGAAACACACCCATTTCCCGATGAACAATTCCAAGCAAAGAAAAGAGCAGATGAATATTTTGGCAGTGTCCTGACCATTTATCCCTCAATCAACACCAACGCCATTCAGTTGAAAATAAAGAAGTAAAGTTGAAAGTTCAAACCTTAGAGTCTTTCTTAAGTGCCTAGCCACAGGGGGACTGCATTTCAAGGAAGCAGAGAGACCGGAAGCCCATGTTGAGGCCACTTGGACTGACAGACCACCCTGCTGGGTCTACGCTGAAGCAGATGCCAGGAGAAAAAAGGAGAGGGGGGAAACAAAAAAAAACAAGAGGAAGAATAATAAAAAAAAATTTAAAAAAAGGAAAGGTAATGGACGGAAGGACAAGCTCAGTCTAAAACTTCCTACGCTGCAGCCACCATCTTGTGAAGGGAAGGGGGGGTTCAGGCTAAGGTGAGATCAGCCACTATAATACCAAATGGCGACAGCAGGTTCAAGCAGCTGAACTGCCTCCTCTTGCTCCTCATCCTTATTTTTTTTCGTTATTGCTATCACAGGGACTTACTCTGCACAAATGGATTGCCGTGTTTCTTGCATCACAACATTAACCATACTTCACTGGATGTCATGTGATTTTGGACATCCTGCAAACGTGAAAGGTGATGTTACATCTCATGCTTCCAGAATGCTGAAATAACTGCACCTTTAGGCACCTTGTGGCATTGCATCACATCCTGTGATAAAGCGTGCTGTATCTCATCAACATATCACAGAGTGAAACCTACTGAGAAATGAATGCCGAGTCTCAGACTGCTGTGTTATTGCACCACATTATCATCATGTGCCAGACGTGCCATATTTCACTTGTTTTGGTTTACAGATGAAACCCATTTGTGAACATCCCACTCTTGCACAAATAAACCGAGCTGCACATGTTCAAATGGTTTTCGCAATCTGCATCAATCCTGCTAATCATTATTACAACGCAAGCCTTCGCATCTCCATGTCTGCACAACATAACATATCCGAGTTTCTGACAAATTGACTGTACTGGGTCAAAGTGTCAGCTGTGGCTCACCTAGTGGTCACCCCTGTGCAAAGTCCGGGCTGACACTCCACTGCAAATCAGTGGGGCAGTGCTGCACTGTTGGATTTGACATTTTTCAGACAGATGTTAAAGCAATGCCTCAGTGTACTCACAGAAGGGAGGAGGGGACAATATCTCATTTCGCCCACCCTTCCAGATCCTGATACCTTCAGAAATGGGAGGTGATCGATAATGGAAACCAAAAGGGAAGGAGCAGGATGCAGCTAAGGGGCTATGTAGGCCCAGGGCAGGACATAACCCGCAGGTTGTAAGCATAAAGCAGCAGCTGTCAGGAGCTGAATAATTTATGCATTAGTCTGAGATGGAGTTCAACTGTGCCAAACAACAATCATGGTCTGACCCTATTGAAAAGCATTCAGCTTCAGACGGTTGTTGAAGTTCAGACTTGATGGAGATAAAAGGCAGCCTTAGATCTGTTGGCAAATTTTGGGTGGCACAGTGGCTCAGTGGTTAGCACTGTTGCCAGGGGCCTAGGTTCAATTCCCGCCTCAGGTGACCGTCTGTGTGGAGCTTGCACATTCATCCCGTGTCTGCATGGGTTCCCTCCGGGTGCTCCAGTTTCCTCCCACAGTCCAAAAATGTGCAGGTCAGGAGAATTGGCCATGCGAAATTGCCCATAGTGTTCGGTGCATTAGTCAGGGGCAAATATTGGGTAGGAGAATGGGTCTGGTTGGGCTACTCTTCAGAGAGGGTCGGTGTGGACTTGGGCTGAAGGGCCTGTTTCCATACTGTAGGGAATCCAATCTAACCTCATCTCTGGAAGGTCTAGGATTGGTACCTTCAGTGATACAACCATTTCTTTGATCAATTCTACCAAAGATCACCGACCTTTCCTTCTTTAACTACCTTCCTGAATACTTAATAGCCAAGAATAACAGGTTCCCAATGCTCCTCCCTTTTGCATCAAGTCTCTGTTAATGACATTCTATCACTGTGTCATGTGCCTGCAGCTCATTACATGCATGAGGAGTCAGAGAGATGCACAGTTTGGCCACAGACCCTTCGGTCCAACTCGTCCATGCCAACCAAATATCATGGCAGATCCATTCCTGAATTCGCCATCAATAAAATCCTTGCAGTCTAATTAATTAAGACACTTAACTGGGCCAACCACAGGTACAGTCATTATAATAGCTGGGAATTCTATGGCAAGTAAGTCACCTCCCTTCTCCCATAGCTTGTTGGCTATCTTTAAAGGCACAGTTAAAAATCACAAAATACTAGGTAATAGTCCAACAGGTTTATCTAGAAGCACTAGCTTTTGGCGTGCTGCTCTTTCATCAGCCAATGCTTCCAAATAAACCTGTTGGAGTATAATCTGGTGTTGCATGATTTTTAACTTTGTACACCCCAGTCCAACACCAGCATCTCCAAATTATAAAAAGCACAAGTCGGGAGTGTGATGGAATTCTCGCCACTTGCCTGGATGGGTGCAGATCCAACAATGGTCAAGAAACTTGACACATCCTGGACAAAGCAGCCCATTTGATTGTTTGTCGATATGCTGGCATTCTCTCTCTCTCTCTCCACCAGTGACACACAGCAGCAGCAGTGTATACCATTCACACAATGCACTCACCAAGGCTCAGAGGTTAAATGTGACTCTGTGCCTTAAGGGACTTCTGGGCTTAAATACACAAAGGACAACATTTGCAGATGACATGAAGTTTGGCCCTGAAATAGACGCTGAGAGTGTGGCAACAGATTAGTGAAGCGAGCAGACACATCACAACTAACATGTTGTGCAGAGAGTGTGTACAATATCATAGCAGGAAATGGTTAATGATATCCCTCAGGTGGGTACTGACTGAACTTGAGCATTTGCCCATTGATCAGAGCACACTGACACGGATTGTTGGGTTTGAAGGTGCAAGTCACCAGTATAGATCTCTGCAAATAAATAAATAAAACGTTTAGGCTACAGTTCCATCCTTCACCTTTTTTGCTATTTGGCTTCAAACAAATGAGAGGATGTATTTAAGGCAACTGACAAAAGATGACAGTTTCTAAAAAAAAGACTAAAATTGGCCAAAGCCACAGCATTATCATGAGAAAACACCTCTTTTTAAAACACAACAAGCAGTTAGAGTTTGGAATTTACTGCCTGAGTGTGCACACTGGGGGCCAATACACTTGACTTTCAAAAGATAACTGCAGATTGATCCGAAGAGAAGGAAGTTCGTGGGGCTGTGTGAGACTGGGTGAATCATCCTTGCCGAGGGACAGCACAAATACATTAGACCAGATCGCGTCCTTCTGTGCTGTAACCATTCCACTGTATATACTTGAAGGTGTAGGTGAAAACAGTTTGCGAGACTTATTTTATAGTTCTAGCTAAGAGTTAGCAGCAGCACAATGGATTGAATGGCCTCCTTCTGTGTTCTGGTAATTTATCATTTGGTAGGTTCCAGATGTAATTCAGCACTACTGTACAAAGCATGTCTCTCTTTGCTGAACCATCTGAGGCCACCAGATCTCTGCAACTCCCTGCCTAAACATTTCAGTTCTCCTCTAGGCCATTCATTAAAATCTCTGTCTTTGACCCAGTTTGAGTCACTGATCATAATATCTGCTATGTTGGCTTGACGTCAATTTCCACCTGATTTACACTTCTGCAAATTGTGAAGGGCCTTCAGATTATGTTAAAAATCATGATCTAAACGCAAATTTTTTAAAAAAACAGAAGAATTGCACTCAGAAGATATGAATGCAAACCAAGACTAAATTATTTCATGAAAGTTTGTTTAGAAAAGAAACCCATTCTGCTGTCTGCAACAATTATATCTGAATGCAACAGATTAAATTTGTCAGCTACAGCACAAATGGTTTTTGTAGTCTGCCATTGTGACTTACAGGCTCACGGGAAGAAGTTTCAATTTTTTTTTGACAAGGCCAGAACGAGCAAAGTAGAAATGAACGTTCTAGCCAGGTTTTCTGATTAACAAGGTCAGCTAAACACAAACAAAAGCACTTCTTTCATCTCTGAACATTCTTACACTGCACTGAAGAAAACACTACTGTACACTATACCGTCCAGTTCTGTAATAATTGTAATGATCCCAGCTCACTGGTGCTGTGCAGAATCATTGCAGATTAAAGCCATACCAAGCTGCAGATCACTGATCAACGGGAACGTTATGTCCTAGCTCAATTCACTTGTAAACCTTAACACATCAGCTTCAACAGATTTGAACCCGAACCCCAGAGGTCAAACAAAAAAGGCTCCAGACTGTGATTTAAAATTTTCTGATAGACATTGACCAAAGGATGTAGTTGTTGTAAAGCACAGAAACAGACCCTTCGGTCCAACTCGTCCATACTGACAAGATATCTTAATTTAATATTGTGCCATTTGCCAGCATTTGGCCCATAAAAACCATTCCCATTCATATATCCATCCAGATGCCTTTTAAGTGTTGTAATTGTACCAGCCTCCACCACTTCCTCTGGCAGGAGAGAGTGAATAGTTTTATTTTCTCCAGGGTAGAGGAGTTCAAAACTAGAGGGCATTGGTTTAAGGTGAGAGGGGAAAGATATGAAAGGGATTGAAGGTGCAACCCTTTCACACAGAGAGCAGTGAGTATGTGAAATAAGCTGCCAGCGATCTGATGTCGCAATACGCAGCTCTTTACAAGTCTTGAATATTGGACACGGAGAACGTTTCCTCTCCTGTGTACAGTAGATCCAGAATGAGGGCAGACAGGTAGGCAGGAAGCAGTGGGGAACAGGTTTGAATTACCATACAGATGGAGAAATGTGAATTCAATGCCATGTTAGCTTAATGGTGACCATGTAACTACCGTCAATTGTTGTAAAAGTCTTGTGGTTCACAGATCACTTTAGTGAAGGAACTCTGCCACCCTACCTGGTCTGGCCTACATGTGACTCCAGACCCACAGTAAAGCAGCTCTCTCTTTATTGCCCTGTGGGCAGTCTCAGAATTACTACAGTGCAGAGGACACCATTCTGCCTTATGGGCTGGCACTGACTCCATTATCTAATGCAAATCTCCTGCCTTTTCCCATAGCCCTGTAATCAATGCAACCATACAAAAAAATCATCTCTTTAGCACATTAATTGAATCTGCCACCACCAGAGTTTCAGACAGTGTATTCCACTCTCTAACTACTTTTTTTTTAGATTAGATTTACAGTGTGGAAACAGGCCCTTCGGTCCAACAAGTCCACACCGACCCGCCGAAGCGCAACCCACCCCTACCCCTACATTTACCCCTTACCTAACACTACGGGCAATTTAGCATGGCCAATTCACCTGACCCGCACATCTTTGGACTGTGGGAGGAAACCGGAGGAAACCCACGCAGACACGGGGAGAACGTGCAAACTCCACACAGTCTGTCGCCTGAGTCGGGAATTGAACTCGGGTCTCAGGCGCTGTGAGGCAGCAGTGCTAACCACTGTGCCACCGTGCTGCCCTACTTGTTAGGTGGAGTCTGATATGATGATTCTGAAGAAGTCATTCCGAATCAAATCGGACTCAAACCTGCCAAACCTCCATTAGTTTTATTTAAGATCACCAAAATTCATAGTATTTTGCTCCATTTGAGTGGCTAACTGCTAAGTATTTTTTTAATTCAAAGCAGACAAGTTGACTCTGATGGGTCAAGATATTGCCCTTGAGAATGCTTTAGGGATTGGCTGCACCCCCTCCCAACCTTTTAGAAGTAGTTGGGAAGTCATAATTCAACCAATTATGGATCTCCCCAACCAATTAAGATCAAGCAGTTCAGTTAATTTAATTGCTTCCAGCAACACCACTGACAGACCTGCAACTAATTCTGTGAGCACTCAAAACGCAGGGTGCAGGTTGACAAGTTTGAATGGATAATGTATCCATCCACAATGGCGAGGGTGGTTCAACCAACTTTAATTGACAGAAGTAGAGCAAATGTTTCCAAGCAATACATTTCACTGAAGCCCCAGTGACAAGGCACAAACAAAGTAAGGACTGGAAGGTGGTAGAGTTAAAAAGAACTGGGAAATCTGCCACACTAAAGGGAAACATTTTGCTCCACATGAAGCTACAACATTTTAATCCATGAACTCCCGCCAGCACACACAGCTGGCAGCTTTCCAGACCTCTCCATATGACCAGCTGTCAGTTAGCACACTACTCAAAAACTTACCTCAGCTCAATTAAATCAGAGCCGGAGGTATTTAAACAGATTTGTTTCCCTCAATATTTCTCCAGCGTCTTCAGTGATAAGGATATCTGAATGATAAATATAGGTGGAAATGAAGAAAATAATATTACCCTTGAGTTGGTGTCAACTTTTCCTACCCAGCTTTTGCAATGGAGGATGTAATTAGAACAGTAGTCTAATCATAACAGCAACCATATAATGATAGTAATGGTGGTATCAGAATCGCAATAGTAGTTGGTTGAAAAGTGAAGAGTGAAGTTTGATGATGTTGTCTTTCGAGCGTATCACATTTATCATGTCCTCTCTTGCAGTCTTGTGACAAGATGAAGCCACAACAGACATGCTTCTTAAATAAAAAGTTAATGCTTTCTTTACCTCAGCAGACTCCGAAAATTCTTTTAACGATACAAGAGGAATGAGAATATCACAAAGGAACGATTCACATACATTGGTAATTCTTTTCCCAACCTTCCCAAAACAGATTTAAATAGAGAGTAGCAGCCAGCCAATTACACAAGCCATCACTAATTTCCCCACCAACGCCATCAATACACATCTCTGAATAATAATCAGTTTCAAGAAGCCAGTGAGATTTCTTCTCTTCATTACCCAATAGGTACTAAGGGTAACAGGCAAATTGCTGGTCTGGTCAAGACCAGATATTTCCGACCAGGATTTTGGTCCATTTGGAAAGGATAACACCTGGTGTTCTGGGATAACTAGCCCAAAGGGAGACCTCTACCATTAGAAATTCTGAGGGACACTGACAGGGGTAGATGGGGAGAAAGGCAATGCAGAAAGAGAGGTCGATAATGGGGGCACAGTTGTAAAGACAAGCAGCAGAAAGGGAATTTCAGGAAAATGTTTTTTACCCAGAGGGTTGTAGGCATCTCAAACTCACTGCCTAAGAGTGTTTAAGGCAGATACCCTCAAGACATCTAAGAAGGGTCTGTTTCCGTGCTGTACATCTCTATGCCTCTATAACTATTTCAATGGCTATTTGAAATGCATAATATACAACTCTATGAGCCAAATGCAGGGAAATGGGATTAAATAGGTGGATGCTTGTTGACTGGGATGGACACAATGGGCCGAAGGACATCTTTTCATGCTGTAAAAACTCAATGACTCGAAGTTTCAAACATGAATTAGTGCACGGAGCCGACTCTATGTGACACGGCTTCCAGTGTGGTGAGCGCATGACAGAAACTAGCCTGTCCCATTCCCAGTGATTAAAACAGGAATAATCAGAATCTCTCTCACACTCCAAACTGGGATAATGTCCAACCCTGTCCTCTCATCGAGAGAGGTACCATGTCAGCAGTAAAACATTACAATATCCATGTGAAAAGTTATTATACTTCATGTAATATTTAATCGGGGGAAACAATCGCCTACCACCTTCTCACTACAATGCCATCAACATAGGCTCGTCTACTCACTTTCCCGTCTTGTTCATTTGGATTTCTCTCAGAAACATCAATGCTAGTCACCTTAATTACTCCAGAGGGTCACATGAGTCTTAACATTCTGAAAGTTAAGGCATTTCTAGGAGTCCCTATTGGATTAATTCTGATCAACTCAGTTATGTTCCCTTCTTCTCAACTTCCCTGTATTTACCCATAAACCTTTTCATTATCTTTTTTAAAATGTTGATATCAAGGTCGCCCATCAACCTTTTCTTTTCCAGAAATAAATATCTAAACTATTTAATCTTTCCTGATAAATATGAATCTCTCTGCTCCTCTATCATTCCAGTAAATCTTTTCTGTATCATTTGCAGCACCACAATATGAGGTTGATAAGACAATGTTGCAAGCAGCACTGGTCTGGAGGTATTTCACTGGTTGGGTCAGCATTTGTTGCCCTTGGGAAGGTGGCACCTTCCTGCTTGAGCCACTGCAGTCCTCGAGGTATGAGGATAGCTAGTGCTGAAGGGAAGGAAGTTCCAGGAGTTTGCCCAACCGACAGAGTTCCAGGTTAGGATCCTGGCGGGGGTGGGGGATTGTCTGTGTCTGTTTCATCCTATGTCTGTGTGGGTGTCTGTGTCTGTGTGGTGACAAAGTGGCCCCACCATCTCACAAGCGCTGACCTCCTTGGCGGTAGAGTTTGCGGGTTTGGAAGATGCTACCTCAGCTTTCGTGAGTTTCTGCAGTAAATGGTACACAGAGCGACTGCTGGGTGTAGGTGGTGAAAGGGAGAATTGCTCAAGTCGATGAACAGGATGTAAGTGAAGCAGGCTACTTTAGAAAACAGAATAGAACAGCAAGTCACATATACTCAGATGAGTAGAATGAAAAGTTTATAAGTCACCACTTACGGTGCCATCTTAGACACAAAAGCACCAAGGTAGGAGTTTGTTCAGTTACAAGATCAGTTTAACAATGTCACTAACACATGGCACCATCTTAGATACAAAGGGACCTCAAGTACAACCTTCAGCTACAGAATAGAGAAAGCAGTTACAGTGCAGCTACACACACAGTACAACACAGTGCAGCTACACGCAGTATAACCATCTGACAGAAAGCAAGAAGCAAAAGTTAAAAATGCAAACATCACTGTCCTTGCCCAAGGGCTGACCAGTGCAGGAGTGGGCCCTCCAAGTGGTCTGACCATTGGTTGACATCTTCGGGGGGTGGGGGGGATAGATAGATTGTCTGCTACACTGCTCCCACATCAGGCACACTGGTCACTGGCATCACCACTGTGGGTCACCAACATAGTTACACCCCGAAACAATCTGAGGCTGAAAGTTCGAGGAGACAGAAGAGAAAAACCTGGTTTGACGTGGCCTTGCCAATATGAAGGAAACTGTTCTCTGAGCTGCAGAAGCAGACTAGAATGAAAGCAGTACACACAAAACACTGGCAGATATTTTGGGGCCATGTGAGAATGTATATAGGGTATAAGCAGGCAGGGAAAGAGTTATGTTCTGAGTTTTGTGAAACAAGAGCATGACTCAAATCAGATAAAAACTTGCGGGTACTGAGGCAAGGATAACCCTTGGTTAACAAGGTGGAAAAGCGTTCACTATGTAGAGCCATTTCTCAGTATTGGAAGCATTCAGTATGTAAGGTCAGTTTAACAAGGAGAAAAGTATTCATAATGTGAAGGCAGTTAGTTATTCATTGTGTAATACCAGATAGCTTAATCTTTACTGGTGACACTTGTCGATTGTAACGGCCACCCAATCAATACCTATGTTGCTTTATCTGGATGCTACTCCCTATAAAATAACTGTATAATTCATTAAGAAACTGCTCTTCCAGAGAAGACAGAGAACTCAGGTCTCTGTGCAGATGGGCGATTGTTCTCTCTCCCTCCAGGGTCTGGAATAAAGACAAAGGAGTAAAACTATACTGTGTCTCTGAGCATTTTGCTTTGACTGAGTGGGGAAACGGTATGACACATGGTCAGTGAAGAGGAAGGAGGTGAATGAACGAGTATAGCACTTTCTGCGATTTCTTGGAACGGTACCATGGTGGGGAGTGAGGACGTTAAGACTGAGAGGAGTGGACCAGGGTGTTGCAGAGAGAACAATCTTTGTGGAATACTGACATTAGAGATGGTGGGAAAGTTGGAGGTAGTAGAAATGGTAAAGGATGCAACATTGGACTTACTGTTGGTATGTGGGCAAATTGACTCAGAGATAAGGAGGCATTTGGCAACATTGACACTTGCTGATGAAAAATGACCTGCCTCAATCCAGCTTCCTCCTCACGCTCTCCCCACCAAAAAAAACACAAAAGCAGCTGACAAGGCCCTCACCTGTCTGACCCACCTCCTACTCTTTGGCCCTCAACCCTTAATTTTCCTTCCTAGAACAACAATGCTATTCCCTTTGTTCACACTTCTCTTGCTACCAGTCTCTGTATTCAGAGGATTATCTTCTGCCATCTCCAGCAACATTCTGTTAAACGCACAGGTTCAATTCTTTCTTTTTAATGCTCTGAATCTATGCCTACTGGGAACTTTTTCCTGTGATTGGCACTGGTGTTGTCAGATTTAAGTGTTGTCAGTTTTCTTGTACTTCTGGACAGATTATTGAACCCTTTTCCCAAAGAGAAGTCCAACATTGACTCAATCACTGAACTTTTGCAAATCACTTTGCTTAGCAAACACGAAACCAGGCTCCAAGCACTTGAAGATATCAGACTTCTTAACATCTAAATGATCACTGCTGATAGCATTTGGGGTAGTTAGGCAAATATTTCTATTATTCTCAACACCTTTTAAAAATTTCATTTAAAAAAAACCATGATGGGGTGAATAGCCAAGATATTTTTCCAAAACCAGAGGGCGTAGATCTAAGGAGAGAGGGGAGAGATTTAAAGGGGCCTAAGGGGCAGCTTTTTCACACAGAGGTTGGTGTGTGTATGGAATGAGCTGCCAGATGAAGTGGTGGAGGTGTAATGTTAACAGATTAAATGGGAACATATCTCTGAACATTACAGTATTATTAAAGGGTTAAACTGCACTGACTGAACATTTTGGAAGTGAGTGGAGATGACAGACGAATGACCCCCCACTCCATTTAGACAGTCATTTGCTACTACCCCCTTATTATTAAGTTAAACCATCATTTAGTCTCTTCCATACTTTCATAGCCAATTCCAGCCAGCCAATCAGGTTCGCTTGCATGATCATCCCCTATGTGGATGCCTATCACACCTCCACTGTCTGAGGAAGAAACGGAGCCAGAACTCATTGGCAGGGCCAGCCCGAAGCTAGGACACATCACACCTGTGTTGTCTTGGGGAATCACTGAGTCAGGAAATCATCTGCATAACAATTCCCCAGGATTTGGGCATTAGTATTTGCATTATCTCCAAGAATGTTCTCATCCTACCATTGCACCTAGGGTAACATGTCGGGGGGGAGGAAGTGGCCAGAGTATCTGTAAGCATTGCCAACTGACCTGTATAAAGGGGATGTATTTTCTTTGTTCGGGATCTCTCTTCTGCCTCAACTTTGTACGCATATGAAGAATATCAAAGGGGGTCATCTCTTATTAAACTTTAACTGTTTGCAGAGGTTGGTGTGCGCGAATCGCATCTTGAGTGTGAAACTTCAGGAAAAGAACCGAATAAAGGCTGGTACAATCACGTGATTCGGATGGGTATCTAAATGGGAAGGGTTTACCGGAGTGTGGGCCAAATGGGACTAAATTAGTTTAGGATATGTGGTCAGCATGTATGTGTTGGACCGAAAGGTCTGTTTCTGTGCTGTGTGACTCAATGATTCTAAATAAACCAAATTGTGTACATAGGATTTTGGACAAATAAGTTCTTAAAAATGGAATTTTGAAAACCATTTTTGATGAGTCATGGCATCTTTGACAAAATTACATCTTGATGCCCATCCCAATTGCCTCTAACTGAAGGCCATCACATTGGCCTAGATCTTGAGTCATATGCACACCAGACCCATATCAGATTGCAGGTTTTCTTTCCTAAAAAGGACCTCAGTGAATAGATTGGCTTTTCAAAAAAATACCAGTGGTGGCTATCGCTGAGGAGAAAGGGAAGTCTGCAGATGCTGGAGATCAGAGTCAAAGAAAGCACAGGTCAAGCAGCATCCAAGGAGCAGGAGAATTGACGTTTCGAGCATTAGCTCTTCATCAGGAATGAGGCTATCACTGAGGCTAGCTTTCCACTCCAGATTTTATTTACCAGAAATTAAAATTCCACCCAGCCACTGCATTCTGCATTCCCAGCCATGTTACTGCTACACTGTTGTTTCATTAGAGCTTCCCAGGGTATACCAGGCTAATTAACAGAGGGCAACACTCGATAAAGTAGCAGAAAGGGTGGTGGTGTGCGCAGATTCCATATTCTAAATTGAAGACAAGGACCAAATGACAAATTCAGTAAGAAATTAAAACCATGCCAAGGAACAACTTACTCAAAAGCTCCAACAACACTGACTAGCCACATTACAAAAGTAATTCATCGGTGGAGACATGATCAAACAGAATCTCCTTTACGGTCACATTATAAAAGTGCCACACACATGTAAACCTCTTTTCCTTTTTAGAAGAACAAGGAACATTTTAAGCAGTCCATCAAACCTTCAGGACATTAAAAAAGATTGCCATTTTAAATAAAATACCATGCCAAATTGGAGACATTTCTGTGATTGTTAAGTGTCCTCTCACACTGCTTATTTTCTCATGGCAATGTCTTCAGTCACTAAACCCAACATATGGACAAATTTTAGAAAGTCTTCAAATATAAAAGAAACAAGCAACACCTAATAATGTAATATACGACACACAGCATTGTTCCCAATCATTCTGGCTGCCAACACAGCACAATAGTTTTAAGGTGGGTTCCTGGGAACCTAAGAACCAAGCAACCCTCCTCCAAGTGTATACCATGTTCTTCCAAAACCTCAAAGCATCCCATTCAACCAGACTTGTGAAAGTAGAACTGACAAAAAAGAAAATAAATAAATTGTGTTTTATTCTTTCATGGGATGCGATCATCACTGGCTGGGACTGTATTTATTGCCACCTTCACCAAGGGACTGGCAGTGAGCTGCTGGATTCAATCACTGCACTCCCACATGACGGAGATCAAACCACAATGTCATTGGGGGGGGGGGCGGCAAAGAGTACAGGGATTTTTATCCCACAATATTGAAGGAACAGCAATATATTGCCATATCAGAATGGTCAGTGGCTTGTACTGGGAACTTAGTGTTACCACATATCTGCTGTCCTTGTCCTTCTAGATGGAAGTAGTCATGGATTTGGAAGGTGCTGTCTAAGGATTAGATTAGATTAGATTACTTACTGTGTGGAAACAGACCCTTCAGTGATCTTCTGGTGTATTTCTGCAGTGCATCCTGTAAGTAGTACATACTGCTGCTACCTAATGCCAGTGGTGGAGAGAGTGGATGTGATGGCAATCGAGTGGGTGCTTTATCCTGGATGTTATTAATCTTAAGCAAAGAATTAAAACCTTGACCTAATTCCTTACTGACTTAAAATATCACAGCTATTTTGCTAGGCAAACTAATCCAGAAAATATGTAACGTTGGTAAGACGTTTGCAAAGTAGAGTACTTTCTTTGTCTTAAGTGCATTAGTCTCTCCACTATCAGGGAGCAATATTTCCGGATTGGAAGATTTCCTTCACAATATTTTTAAATTACAAAATGTTTCTTTGTATAATTAGACAAAAATACCCAAATTACAATTGCCATAAATTCACACTCCTAGGATAACAGCTTAAACCTGGGGCCTTCTGAATATTCAACAGGTTTTGTTGTCTGCTGAAATGGAGATTGTCTTCATGACTGTCCAGTACAGAGGTACTAATTACCAAATAATCAAATTAAGAAAGGCTTCAGTAGTAGATTGCCAAGACTTATTCTGGCTTGGAATGCAGTTATACAATGTCTGCAATTCATGCTGTACTGAAATGGTAGAAGATTGTATCCACGGAAGCTGAGTAATGCAGCCGTAAAGTAAGTTTCATACAAGATAGTTTTTATTGTTTTCTGCCTTCCTTCCAGTCTAAGTCACAAACAAGGGAGAAATTCTGATGCGAATGCAGGATTGGAATTCACTCCAAGTGGACTTCATGAAATATGAAAAAACCTCAAACCTCAAGACACAGGCCTGCAAAAAACCAACCCTTAACAGCAGTTTGAGGAAGTTTTACACCCAATTCAGCCGGTATGCTCAGTTAAACACAGTAGTCTTTTTCCATGGAAAGGAGTCCAGACAACATGATCCATTCACAATAGTTGGAAATGTCTCTCCTGCTGTTTGGAGATGACATGGCAACAATATGCCAGAGGGGCCAAGGTTTGAATTATCCATTTCCCTCCTCAATAGGAATTCATTATAGTAATAATGGCCAGGCCCCAGTGTTGCTGTAAGAAGTGATCAGTCTCTTGACTGTGGATTAGTGGTGCAGGAAGAGCACAGCAGTTCAGGCAGTATCCAAGGAGCAGCGAAATTGACGTTTCGGGCTTTTCCCGAAGAAGAGACATTTCCAACTACTGTGAATTGATCATGTTGTCTGGATTCCTTTCCATGGAAAAAGACTACTGTGTTTAACTGAGCATACCGGCTGAATTGGGTGTAAAAGAACAGACTGGATTAGTTCACAAATATCTTAATCAACAGGAAAATGCCTGATATGTTTGTAATACGTTCACTCTGAACTGATACTGAAAAGGTGAGGAGTTGAAGCAGCCACGCTGCAGTTGGAGCAGTTTTAAGATCTGTCGGATTGACTCAGGACTATGGTCAACACCAAGTTAACCAAGTTGAGTTGGGGACCGCGCATGTTCCAGCTAAATCACAATGACCTTGTCTGAAGGGGTCAGGAATGATTAACCTGGATCTTTCAAGCTGACTGGAAAAGCCAAGCATGGGTTTGATTGAAAGTTATCAGCCAAATCCGAGAGGAATGAGGGCTGACATGTTATCGTGACTTAAGGGTGAGAACGAAATCTTGAAGAGTGGGAGGGGGAGAGTGAGGGGTACAGGAACAATTTATAGGGTTGAAAAGACAGCTTTGCACAAAGATTGAAATATTATCTTGCATTCATTCTCTCATGCTCAATAACGACATTGGTATTATTTTCTCATTCATTCATGGGATGAGGACATTACTGGCTGGGTCAGTATTTATTGCCCATCCCTAATTGCCCAGAGGGCAGTTATAAGTCAACCACATTGCTATGGGTTTGGATTCACATATAGGCCAGACCAGGTAAGGATGGCAGCTTCCTTCCCTGAAGGATATCAGTGAACCAGATGGTTTTTTTAAAATGACAAATCAACAATGGCTTCATAGTTACATAGTTGAATTCCAGACTTGTCTTGAATTCAAATTCCACCATCTGCCATGGCAAGATTCAAATCTAGGTGTTTGGATTAACAGTCCAATGTTAATCCATGTAGGCCACTGCCTCCTCCAAGATAGTTGATGGCAATTGTGTGCAACATGTTTATATGTAAGGCCATTACAGTCAGAAAAAAGTATGTTTATCTTGGAACCAGTGATGATAAGAGTCATTTTTGAGTTTTCCAAAAGGTAACTATTTGTTGTTTGGGGCAAATAGAATCAGAGCTGAAAATGTGTTGCTGGAAAAGCACAGCAGGTCAGGCAGCATCCAAGGAGCAGGAGATTCGACGTTTTGGGCATAAGCCCTTCTTCAGGCAAATAGAATCAAGATGGTGAGTATTGACTTGACTTCTGCCTCTCACTCACTCTGATGTAAAGTGCTCGAGAACATTACCTTCGCAACATCACATGACAAATTTTGGCTTTAGCAGCTGGGGAAGAACTCCAAGTGCAGGTTAGAACTTGTGAGTCAATCCATAGCCAAATCCAAGGGAAGATGAAAGGCATGTTCACAGGATAAATACCAACACAGCAGGCTGGGCTAAACAACTTGTTTCCACAATGCCAATTGCACTGCTTACAAAGATGCTTCAAAAACAGAAAACAGTGAGAGTTAGGCAGTTGCAGATATACCCTGAACCCTTTCCAACCAGGAACTGCCACAAAAAATGGAATTTTGTTTTCACAGTATAGAATCCCTAGAGTGTAGAAAGACCGTTCAGTCCATCGAGTCTCTACCAACCCTCCAAACAGTATCCAACCCAGACACCGTCCCTCCCCCCACTCCCATCCCTGCATTTACAATGGCTAATCGATGTAGCCTGCACGTCCCTGGACACCACAGAGCAACTTAACATGGCCAATTCACCCAACCTGCACATCTTTGAACATTGACAGCACCAGAAGGACAACTGCGCAAACACGGGGAGACTGTGCAAACTCCAGGCAGTTATCCTGAGGCTGGAGTCAAACCCTGCTAACCACTGAGCCATCGTGTCTCCCACAAATCATCTTACTTTACAATTTCTCTTTTGATTAGTTTGAAACGGCATTTTATGATCAGTTCCCTTTTTGATCAGCTCCTTAAAAAGAATATCTGAAAATTTATGTTTCCCATAAAAGTTGACATGTTTATGGATTGCTTATAAAATAGATTAAGTCCAACAGTGAAACCACTGTATAAGGGCCTGGCTTTCTTGGAGTTAAGATTGTTTCCCCAGCAATGTGAACTCTAAGCATCTCGCCATACTAATAGTCCTGCACTGACCCAAAATCAGAAGGTCATAAACACACATACTAGATTATATTGCAGCCTATGCATGTAGTGGAATGGGTCATGGCCAACATGATCAAAGCTATTGCTACAACTGAAATGAGGCCTGTCTGGCTTCCAAAAAAAGTGGTAAAATTGCTTCAAAAACACACAGTTTACTGTAACATCTTTCACAGTTGAAAATGAGAGTTAGCAAATAAAATCCAAATGTTTGGTCCCAACAGGCAGGTTCTGAGGAGCAAATTACAAAGGAGGAAAGGCAAAGTTGAGACACAGAGATTTAGTGACAAAATTTCAGAGTTTGGTGTTTCTGCAGCTGAAGGCCTGGCCAGTTCAAGGAGATGGCTTAAAGTTGAGGGTACAAGAGGGGGAGGAAATGTTGGATTGTGGATAATTGAGGGGTGGAGCCAGTCAGTTCTGTTGATTATACAGAGAGTGTGTGTGGATTAGATTAGTTCTAATTGACAAATTTCAATCCCCTTTTCTGGCTGAGGTAGGCTCAGGGCCTATTTCCTTGCCCCACCCAGTGAAACAAAATGGTCTTGGTTCAGCAAAAACAAAAATTAAGGATTGCCTTTGGGCAGAGAATTGAAAAAGTAGCAGCTGAGTTACATCGCCACAGATCACAGGGAGGTGATGGATCAAAGGAAAACTGAATGGGAGGGAGGGTGAGAATTTAAACAAGGCATTGCTTAACCAGGAACTAAAATGGGTCAATAAATGGGATTGGACTGAACAGGATTTCATAAAAGTTAGATCATGGGCAGCACAGAGTTCAGTGACCTCACATTAACAGATGTTGGGAAGCTAACCTGGAATGTTTCAAAACAGTCATGTCTAGAGGCTACAAAATCAAGTATGAAAGTTTCAATAGCAGATGAGCTGCAACATGACTCCCCCTGTTGCTAATCAGACTGTTCATCTGATACAGTGCTAAATGAGTGTAATTTTCTCCAATTAACTCTTGGGAAAACTCAAGTCATTGTCTCTATACCCACTCTTGAACCTAGTTATCAACTCTATCATTCTCCCTGACAACTGCTGAAGACGAAAGTAGGCTATTCACAAACACAGTGATGGATTTACCGCAGAGATTGGGTTTCAAATTTGTGTCACTACAAAACTGGGAGGGGAGGTGAGGACTACAAATGCTGGAAACCAGAGTCAAGAGTATGGTGCAGGTGATAATGTGCATAGGATATAAGCAAGCAGGGAAAGAGTTAAGTTCTGAGTTTTGTTAAACAAGAGGTTCAGCTGAGCATGACTCGGATCAGATGAAAACTTAGTTAACAATGGGACACTGGAAGCAAGGTTAACGGGCTAACAAGGTGGAAAGGCAACTAGGTAAAAACAAATCACTGCAGATGCTGGAAACCAGATTTTGGATTAATGGTGCTGGAAGAGCACAGCAGTTCAGGCAGCATCCGAGGGGCAGTAAAATCGACATTTCAGGCAAAAGCCCTTCATCAGGAATACCGGCAGAAAGCCTGAAGGGTGGAGAGATAAGTGAGAGGAGGGTGGGGGTGGGGAGAAAGAAGCATAGAGTACAATAGATGAGTTGGGGAGGGGATGAAGGTGATAGGTCGGAGGGGGGAAAGAGGGTGGAGTGGATAGGTGGGAAAGAAGATAGACAGGTAGGACAAGTCATGGGGACAGTGCTGAGCTGGAAGTTTAGAACTGGGATGAGGTGGGGGGGAAGTGGAAATGAGGAAACTGTTGAAGTCCACATTGATACCTTGGGGTTGAAGTGTTCCGAGGCAACCTCATGGAGGTTAATTGGAGAACGCCTCATCTTCTGCCTTGGAACACTTCAACCCCAGGACATCAATGTGGGCTTCAACAGTTTCCTCATTTCCACTTCCCACCTCATTCCAGTTCCAAACTTCCAGCTCAGCACTGTCCTCATGACTTGTCCTATCTGCCTATCTTCTTTTCCACCTATCCACTCCACCCTCCCCCCCGACCTATCACCTTCAACCCTTCCCCCACTCACCTATTGTACTCTATGCTACTTTCTCCCCACCCTCACCCTCCTCTCATTTATCTCTCCACCCTTCAGGCTCTCTGCCTGTATTCCTGCTGAAGGGCTTTTGCCCAAAACATCGGTTTTACTGCTCCCTGAACTGCTGTGCTCTTCCAGCACCGTTAATCCAGAAGGTGGAAAAGCAGCCATTATGTAGAACCAGGTAACAATATTGGAAGCATTCAGTATGTAAGGCCAGTATGATAAGGTGAAAAGGAGGAGAGGGGGGGAAAACGGGACAACGATATTGGCATAGTGGGCAGGATCCAAACAAATAGTTACGATTGGATGGTGTCAGCGACCGCTTGGAGCATTGGTACCTCGAGACAGACTGGCCCACAAGGTAAGAAAACACTCAAATTACGACTGTACTAATACTTGGGTCAGAAAAGACAGTTTCAATGTAAATTGTACCATACTGAGTGCGCTTAATGTTTAAAAATGTTGGTTTGTTAAAATACTGGTTCAGAAAATCCTTTTAAGTAACTGTTTTGCCTTGTTTGAATCAGGATCTCAATTCAATGTGTTTTGTGGGCTATGTAATGGTGTAGATTTTGTTTTCACATTGAAATTGTTCAGCATTATGTCCTTTTCAAATTTATTAAGCTTGTAACCTTAAAACAAATTGATTGAGTGCCTTGGGCCTCTGAGTTGTTTGAAATTCTACATGCCTGTTTCAAAAAAAAACATTTGGGTCAGTGGTCATGCTGTGGCCAAATGAGAGTATTGCATGAAAATATCTTTGCTGCTGCTGTGTTTTTAATGCAGAGAGTGTTCAGACAAAGAAGAGTGCATTTTGGGTTTGATGTTTTGTTAAGATTTTAGAGAATATTAGAACTGGAGGCTGAGCTGTTTCAGTTCTGTAAATTATTGGTAAGACTTCATTGGCCCTCTTCATATCGCAAATACAAAGAATGTTGATCTCTACCAAAGTTCCCACTGCAATTCCGACAGTTTTATTTGGGAGGTTTCATTTGGAGAACAGATCTTACAATTTTCTGCATTAGTTTCCCACAAATATTTGGGATTTAAATCTGAACTGAAACTGCCTCTTCAATTGCTAAAGCACGTTTTGTTGTTTTCTTGCTGTTCCAGCCTTTTGAAGTATTTTTCCTGATAGCTTTCTGCCAAGAATTAATTTGTTAAAGTTTGAATAACCTGACTGAGGTACCCAAGGGTTTGATTTTAGGACCATTGATTGTTGTTTATAATTGACTGAATTGTTTAGGCAGTACAATTAAGTAGTTGATGGATTATATAAAACTTGATAATGTCATAGATATTGAACTGACTTCAAGAATTCAAAGAATATTGAAATAGGCAGACACAATTCTGTGTAGTTAAATGTGCGACTGTCTTCACACTGATAACCACCTTGGCAAAGAAGGAATGAGAAAGGAAATACAAAGATACTTTCAGCAGCTAACACCTTCTCTAGAGTTTCTCCATTCCCAGGTTAAACAGGCCTTCGGACCACCGCCCACCCCTCCACAACCTGATCCATTAGCTCCCCAGTCATGAGCATGAAAAGTGAAGTTAATGATGGTGAAGAAGTGGGTTTTTTTTGTCAGTGGCTTTCCTACGGACATTAAACTACGTGAGCTTTACATTGTCTTTCAATCATTTAAGTGATATCAGCGTTCACTGATCAAGCTAACATCACAGCAGCCACTTGGCTTTGTTATATTTAACAGCAGAGCGGGAGCAGACGCAGCAAAGAATGCTGCATTCACCGAGCCTGCAGTTGCAGCTGCTGCACGATCAGATGCGCTGGTATCCTCCAGATGGACGGATGTCTCGTCAGTTTGTGAAGTATTTAACTTCCCTTATCCAAGAATTCAGATTTCTCTGTGGAGTGGAGTGTAAGGACAGAATTTTGTTTTCAGGTTGGACTTTATTTTGAAGGAGATGCTGGGTGGAAACCAGCTATTCCACTTAGGGGGGGTGGAGTGGTCGTTAAGAACTGTGAATTTAAGAACTTTACTGGTGAACTTTTTTTCCCCACATGGGAGGATCCTGGGAATCCTACCTACTACATGGGCTAGTGATTTTTATTGTTATAATCATTGTATGCTGTGTGTCAACAACTCACTGTAAGATTCTTATGAACAAATTGGTTGTGCCTTTCTCATCCCCCATCTAGGTGGTTATCATGGAATGAGATATTAAAGAGTTAATTTGACCTGCAAGAAATTGAATGCCCCGGGGGTAGGATGGTCTGTCTTTGTCTTAGGTGTGGAATGTTGGAGATTTACACAGCCATTTCCTTACCAGTCAGCGATGATTTACATTTTCATCCCGAAATCAATAAGAACGTCAGAGTTGGAATTTGACTACTCCCCGATAGTTACAAAAAGCAATTTGCAACAAATTTGACATTAAGGGATTTGCATAACAGGGTTTCTGGAGGTGGGGTTGTCACTGCGTTGTATCTTGAGTGGTATATGACTCTGAGGGGGATGGCTGAGGGTTGTCTTGTGGGCAGTACTAACTGTGACGTTGAGAGTTTTGTAGAAAGACGATTTCCTTTGTTCAGGGAGAGCTTTTGCCACAACCCAGTAAGTTCTGCAAAGTATGCGTTAAAGGTTCCTCCAGAAAGCTTGTACTGTCCTGTGCTTAATAAATTTGCTTGCTTGCTTACAGAAGTTGGTGCGTTGCTGTTGCATAACTTAACACTGGAAAAGCACAGCAGATCAGGCAACATCCGAGGAGCAGGAGAATCAATATTGCTTTTCCATTTCAAAGGTTTTCATCTTTCAAAGGCCACAACATGAAATAAGTGAAGTACAAATCCACCAGCCAGGTCCTGCAGTGTGACTGGGTGGTGATGGCACAAGCACTGTGACTGCATGGGCTTTGAGGAAGCATCCTGCAATTCGAAACTACAAATGTATGCCAGTCAAAATGTCATGTTGTCAAATCTTTGGATGAATCTGCACGGTATTATATGCATTACACCCATAGTTGAAATATCCCAAACCGTCAATTAAGTCAACTCACATCATTTAAGAACGCAATAACTAGATTTTGAGAAAGAAAATATAGAGTTTTTTTTGAAGGCAAATCCATTTCATTTTCAGATTTTCGAAGAACAAATGTTCACTGAGGATACACTGAACATTTAATCACTTGGCAATGCAACACAACTCATTCGTAATGGTAAAACAAAATGAATTTCACATATTGAGAAATGCAGATGGAAACAGCTTCGAACCTGGTCAGGACAGTGCTTGGTTACATCCTGAAACGTTTTTACTTTAAAAACAGCCTTAGAATCGAATCTCAGCTTTTTCAATTCAATAAGCTGCTCTGATGCTTCATGGATTAACAAATGAACAAAAAACATTGAATGTTATATTGTGGCTTATCAACTCTCTCGAGCACCCAAGATTACTTCACGGTCAATTAATTCAATATGTTACGTGGACAAACGTGGCAGACAAATTGCACACAACACAATCCATCAAACTCTAAACAAAATGAATGAGTTGTTTTGGGTTGAGATGGAATATTAACCAAACACAAAGTTACCTTTCCCCGAATGCTGCTTTGGGATTTTTTTAAAATAAACTCTCTACAGTCAGGAAGCAAGCCATTCAGCCCATTGAGTCCACACTGACCCTCTGAACAGCAGATGAAGGGCTTATGCCCGAAACGTCGAATTTCCTGTTCCTTGGATGCTGTCTGACCTGCTGTGCTTTTCCAGCAACACATTTTCAGCTCTGATCTCCAGCATCTGCAGACCTCACTTTTTACTCTCTGAACAGCATACCATCTGACTAATCCACCAATTCTGCATGTCCCTGAACACTATAGGGCAATTCAGCATGGCCAATCCATCTATCCTGCACATCTTTGGACTGTGGGAGGAAACCTATGCAGACGAGGAGAATGTGCAAACTCCGCACAACCAGTTGCCCAAGAGTGGAATCAAACCTGGGTCCCTGGCACTGAGAGACAGTAGTGTTAACCAATGAGCCACCGTGCCACTTTTATACCCACCATAATAGGAGAAGGGGCCTTTAGTTATCATCCACTGGAGGGTGGTCACTTCCAGCAGTGTTATACTGAAGTGCCTTGAAGCTGAACCTTCTTGAGTTCAAGGGGTCACATGTATTGAATCAAGGGGCTGTCTAAATAAACCAAGTAATAAATGAATATAGCTAAATGGCTTCCATTGCTTTTTCACTCAAACACATTGCTGACCGGGCCAGTATTTATTGTCCATTCCCAATTACTGCTGAATGTAGTGGTGACCTTTTTGAAACAGTGCAGTGCTTGGAATCTATGTACATCCACGGTGCTGTTAGGAAAGAGAGTTCAAAGATTTTGATTCAGTGACAGTGAAGGAACGATAATATATTTCCAAGTCAAGATGGTGAGTAGCTTGGAGGGGAACTTGCAAGTGGTGGTGTTCTCATGTATCTGTTGTCTTTCTCCTTCTCGATGTCAGGGGTCAGGGTTTGGAAGATGGTGTTGAGGAAGCCTTGCTGGGTTCCTGCAGTGCACCTTATAAATGATATAGTCTGCTGCCACTGTCCATTGGTGGTGCAGGCGGTGTCAATCAAAAACATGTTGAAGCTGCACTCATCCAGGCCGCTGGAGAGTATTCCATCAAACTGCTGACTTGTGCCTTTGCAGTGTTTACAGGCTTTGGGGACATGTGATTTTGCAAACATTTGTATGTAAACACCTGTGTTTGGTGTTTCCTTTCACCTTTTTTAAGATGAAAGTTAAAATATATATATTGTGCATGGATCAACTGATATCCATAAGAATTACAGTTTAGTGTGTACTTTTCCAGGAATAGCATACCGATCAAACCATGTACCAATGGAAGTATACAGCTTTGCACTTCCAACAAACTTGAATCCCTGAGCGGAAATCAACAGAACTAAACACTCAGTGCAAAAAGGCTGCTGTCCTAACTTATCATTGTTTTCAGTCCACACACTGTTTCCTAGCTACTACATCTATTCCTCTCCCTGGCAGCTGTCAGAGAATAAACCAAATCAGTTGGCAACAGTGTCGTCACATTTTATTCTGAATTTGGCATCAATCTCCTATTTGTGCCATCACTAAGGCTGCCAGTTCCACCTTTGTAACATCTTCCAACTTCTACTGCTGAAACCCTCATTCCTACCTTGGGGGTCTAACTATTCCACTGCAATCCTGAATGGTCCCCCATTTTCTAATCTCCATAAATTTGAGGTCACTCAAAAATCTGTTATGGATATCTAAATTGCAGCAAGTCTCATTCACCTATGCCCCCCCCCCCCCCCCCCCCACCCCGTTTACTATGATGTAGAGGTGCCAGTGTTGGACACCAGTACAACACCAGTTGGAATCCAACAGGTTTATTTAAACTCAAGCTTTCGGAGTGCTGCTCCCTCATCAGGCTTACCTGAAGGAGGAGCAGCACTCTAAAAGCTTGTCATTTCAAATAAACCTGATGGACTGTAACCTAGCATCATCCGATCTGACCCTCTATTTACTGACCTACATTGGTTCCCAATCTGCAACATCTTGATTCTAAAATTCTTCAATCCTTTTTCAAATCTCTGCATGAGTTCCCCAAGCCTCCAAGATATCCATGTCTGTTTAATTCTGGCCATGTTCATACTGGTTCAGATTTTAATCAGTCCTCCAGTGATTGCTGTACCCTCAGCAGTCTAGACTCTAAGCTCTGGAATTAACTCTCCAGAAACCACGGCCTTGCTTTCCTCCTTTAAGACCCATCCTTCATAAAAAGCTGTATTTGTGGGAACTTGCTCCATACAAAACAATTCTGGATTAGTGGTGCTGGAAGAGCACAGCCATACAAAACAATGCCAAGTAGGATTTAGCACCAGGCACCAAGGTGTGCTATTTAAGCACGATGTTCTCTTCTCAAAAAGACTACTTGCTGCATTTTTTTTAAATACATGAAGCACAAATCTGACATTGGTAGTACACGCACAATTCTGCATATCCTCTGATGTGTCAGGATTTTAACCATTGCGAACCAGTATAAAACTGAAGCCAACCAGTAAGAAAATCCCTCACTTAAAACAAGTCATTCAACAGAAAGCAACAGCAACTGTTCCTGCCAGAAGATTCCTCGATATTCTAGTGACATCGCAATGCTACTTCGAGTTCTCAGGTACTACAAGTGGGGAGGCATTTCAGGTTAAATACATAATGCGATGCAAAATTAAAAGCACTAATCCCTTCATGTTCCAGCTGAAGCAGACATCGCCAGCAGAACCGGATACGATGATCTGACTGCACAATTAATTCGCCATGGTGTTACTAAGGGGTTTAGTCGCATCGCTGCTCTCACATTTACAAGAAATTACACACCTGGAGCAATGCTTTGCAATATAAATGTGGTCAAATCATTAAATTTCAGCCTCCCACATTTATATTGCAGAGTAGTGTTAAATATAGGATGAGTTTAGAAAATGATTTCTTACAAAAGAGAGTAGATTAAAAAAAAAGTCTTGACGTTTTTAAGAGTGCACTGGGATTCAGCAGAAGATAATATAAGGAAACATCCACCTCTGTGTCAATTGATAGGCAGGATTTATTTTGTTGCTGGAGTGTTGTTACCAGCCTGCAAGGAGTCAGTTAGCTCAGCTGGCTGGATGGTTGTTTGCAATGCAGAGTGACACCAAAAGCACTGTACCTTGAGAAAGGGACGACTGCTGTGTTTTCTCACAAATTCCCTTTTCTGGGAAATTTATTCACGGGCAAGCTGACATTTGTTGTCTTTCTCTAACTGCCCTTGAAAAACCCATGTCTGAACCTGCAGCAGTCTGTGTTGGTTAGTTAAACTCGCAGTGCTGTCTGTAACAGTTTAGTGTAGTCGGGTTGCTTGCCAGGCCATTTCAGGCTCTACCATGTTACTGGGGTTCAATACCCACACAGGCTGCAGTTACCCTCAGGATTCTCATTCACAACCTCTCCCGAGGTGTGGTGACTCTCTCAAGTTCAACCTGTGTGTCTACGTGTCGCCCTCTCTTTCACACACAAACTCCCCACCTCCACCCCCCCCACTCCTCCCTTGGGAGACTGGGACTATGGTAAAAAGTAACATTGCCAATGTGCAATGGCAGAGAGAAAAAAAAAGTCACATTTAAACCAAAAGGGCAGCACGGTGGCTCAGTGATTAGCACTGCTGCCTCACAGCACCAGGGTCCCAGGTTCGATTCCAGCCTCAGGTGATTGTCTGTGTGGAGTTTGCACATTCTCCCTGTATCTGCGTGGGTTTCCTCCGGGTGCTCCGGTTTCCTGCCACAGTCCAAAGATGTGCTGGTCAGGTGAATTGGCCATGCTAAATTACCCGTAGTGTTAGGTGCATTAGTGGGAGAGAAATGGGTCTGGGTGGGTTACTCTTCGGAGGGTTGGTATGGGCTGGTTGGACCGAAGGGCCTGTTTCCATGCTGTAGGGAATCTAGTCTAATCAAAAAAATGCTTTGAAGTGTGACAGCTGTCCAGAATCTCAGGCAAAGGAAAACAGAGGGGATGGTAATGTTGTGACAATATTACTGGGACTAACAAGCCAAAGGCCAACGGTAATAAAACCAAGTTCAAATTCCACCATGTTAGTAATTAATAAAATCTAGAACAAATAAATGAACATGAAACATCCAGACTGGTGATTACAACGCTACTCAAGGGAGGAAATCAGTCACCTCTACTCAGTCTGGCCGACATAACTCCAGATCGACAGTGACGGGTCTGCGTGGGTTTCCTCCGGGTGCTCTGGTTTCATCCCATAGTCCAAAGATGTGCAGGTTAGGTGGACTAGCCATGCTAAATTGTCCATATTGTTCAGGGATGTGTAGCCTAGGTACAGAGTCAGGGGAAATGGAGACTAATTGGGGTAGGGGAATGGGTCTGGGCGGGATATTCTTTGGGGAGTCGGTGTGGACTTGTCGGGCTTGGTTCCACACTGTAGGGATTCTATGGCAGAGTCAGAAATAGCCTGACAAACAACCCAGTCACATTAAGCTGCTACAGACAGCACTGCGAGTTTAACACCCTACCTGGACTGCAGCAGTTTCAGAAGTGAGCTTCTCAAGGGTTATTCAGGATGACAACAGATGCCAGCCTGCCAGTGAATAAACCCCACCCCTCCCACACACAGACATACTCCCTCCTGCCCCCCAAAAAAAAACAAGGCATTTATAAAACACAGCAAATGGTCCCTTTGTCCAGTTGAGACAATTGGTCTGTAAACGGGGACTATCATTAGTAACCTGGGGTTTGGATGGTCCCTCTAATTGCTATTCAGTGGTCCTAAGATAAACATGTCTGGATGTTGCAAAAAACCACATGTGAATTTTAGTTTGGGCATCATTTCTCACAAATAAATAACAATCATTTAAGTTAGATTGGACACGGAGCCACATAAGGAGATTACTGGGGCAGGGAACCACAAAGGCTTTAAAGGAACCACTCAAAAAGTGGGAGAGCAGGGTTTCACGCATAGCTCGAGAAGGTTACACAGACTTGAAATGAGAATTTTAAGAAATCAAGATGAAGGTGGTAGACATTTAAACTGAACAGATTTGAATATATTTCCAAACAGAGTAAAGAAAGGTGGCAGGTTTTATTTTATTTATTCACAAGACATGGGCATCATTGCATTTATTTCCCCATCCCTAATAGTCCAGAGGACAATTAGGAATCAATCAGACTGAGTTGGGAGTCAAATGCTGGCCAGAACAGAAAGCATTGCAGATTCCTTCCCTGAAGGGAATGAGTGAACCAGATGGGTTTTCCTGAAGATTGACAACATGGTCATCATTAGGCTCTGAATTATAGATTCTGTTGAATTCAAATTTCACCAACTGCCATGACAGGACTCGAACCTAGCTCCCCAGAACAGTATGTGGGTGCCCAGATTAATAGTCGAACAATAATACCACATGACCATGAAATTCACATGGAGGAGAAATGCAAAGAATTCCCCAATAGGGTCAAAAATAATAAAGAAAAGCAAATGAAAGAGACTTGGAGACCTTTTACTGTCAACAATCTGTAGCAAATGAAATTAAGATTAAAGGTGGAAATATTCAGGTATTCCTTCTTAGATTACTTACAGTGTGGAAACAGGCCCTTCGGCCCAACAAGTCCACACCGACCCGCCGAAGCACAACCCACCCATACCCCTACATTTACCCCTTACCTAACACTACGGGCAATTTAACATGGCCAATTCACCTGACTCGCACATCTTTGGACTGTGGGAGGAAACCGGAGCACCCGGAGGAAACCCACGCAGACATGGGGAGAACGTGCAAACTCTACACAGTCGCCTGAGTGGGGAATTGAACCTGGGTCTCAGGCGCTGTGAGGCAGTAGTGCTAAACACTGTGCCACCATGCCGCCCACCATATATACAGCATTTGAGAGAATGTACTTAGAATAGCATCTGCAGTTCTGGTCACTCCAGGACATAAAGGGTACAGTACAGAGAAAGAAGAACAGAAGTAGGCCATTCAGTCCTTTGAACCAGCCCTGCCACACCATCATGGCTAATCCTCCAGCTCAATGCCATATTCCAGCTTTCTCTCCACAGCCCCCTCTAATAATTAAAAACAAACATTCTGTTTCTTGAATATATTCAGTGCTTTGGCCGCTGTAGCCTTGTGTGTTAAAGACTCCCACAAGTTCACTACCATTTTGAGCTGAAGAAACATTTCCTCTTCTAAGTTCTAAATGGTCTACAGCGACTCCCGAGACTGTAACCTGTGGTTCTAACTCCCTTACCAAGGGAAACATCCACCTAGCCTGTTCAGCCCTGTTAGAATTTCAATTTGCTTCAATCAGTTCCCTCTCATCCTTCTAAACTTTAGTGAATACTGGTCAAACCAATATCTCATCAGATGACAGTCCTGTCACCTTCAGTTTTGTGAAACGTTGCTGCACTCCCCCCTACGTAACTTTCCCTCTCTTAGGCAGGGAGACCAAAACAGCGAACACACTCTAGTACCTCACGTGCTGCAACAAATTTATCCACAGTAAAGTCCCAGAAATGACAAACATTCAAGATAAAGTTTCAGTTAATCAGTTTTAATAATGTTGATCTGAGGATTAAACATTAACCTGAACATCTGTACAAACAGTTCTTTTTCCAACATTGCCATGAATCCTTCCAAGTCTACCTCAAATAACAGAATGAGAACTCAATTTAACCTGTTGTCCAATGTTGTTGACAATGCTACACTCATTCAAAACTTCACTGATGTGTGACCTTAAGTCATGTGCTAATGGACCTGAACCTACAGTATGCTGACACGAATGCTAATGAGCTATACAATCTTATGTGGTCCAAGAGGGATTGCATTCAAGGCACTACAAGTTACAAGAAGAAATAACAATGTCACAATCATAGAGGCGTAGAGATGTACAGCACGGAGACAGACCCTTCAGTCCAACTCACCCATGCAACCAGATATCCCAACCTAATCTAGGCCTATTTACCAGCACTTGGCCTACATCCGTCTAAACAATTCCTATTCATATACCCATCCAGATGCCTTTTCATTTCACACACATTACCCTCTGCGTGAAAAAGTTGCCCCTTAGGTCTCTTTTATATCTTTCCCCTCTCACCCTAAATATATGCCCTCTAGTTCTAGACTCCCGCACCCAGGGAAAAGACCTTGTCTATTTATCATATCCATGTCCCTCATGATTTTATAAACCTCTATAAAGATCAACCCTCAGCATCTAACGCTCTAGGGAGAACAGCCCCAGCCTATTCAGCTTCACCCTATAGGTCAAACCCTGGCAAGATCCTTGTTAATCTTTTCTGAACCCTTTGAAGTTTCACAATATCCTTCTGATAGGAAGGAGACCAGAATTGCTCACAGTATTCCAACAGTGGCCTAATCAATGTCCTGTACAGCCACAACATGACTCCCAACTCCTGTACTCAATAATCTGACCAATAAAGGAAAGCATACCAAACACCTTCACACCTTCTTCACTATCCTAACTACCTGTGACTCAAAGCCATGCTGACTATCCCTAATCAATCCTTGCCTTTCCAAATGCATGTCAATCCTGTCCCTCAGGATTCCCTCCAACAACTTGCCCACCACCAATGTCAGGCTCACTGTCTATAGTTCCCTGGCTTTTCCTTACCACCTTTTTTAAATAGTGGCACTATGTTAGTTAACCTCCAGTTTTCCGGAACCTCACCTTGTGACTATAGATGATACAAATATCTCAGCAAAGGGCCCAGCAATCACGTCTTCCCAAACAGTTCTAGGGTACAACTGATCAGGTCCTGGGAATTTATCCACTTTTAAGCATTTTAAGACATCCAGCACCACCACCTCTGTAATATGGACATTTTTCAACACGTCACCATCTTCTTCCCCACATTCTGTATCTTCCATGTCCTTCTCCACAAAATGTCAAATATATTTACAGCAAAGCTAATTAGCCATGTTTCCTGTGCTTGGACATCAAGGAGTTAAGAAGGGTATTCCAGGGTTTTGACCCAGCAACAGTGAGGGAATACAGTTCCAGGTCAGGATGGCTTGCAGATGGCAGTGGTCACAATTTGGGAACTGGTTCTCAAAAGGAGCACTGGTGAGTTGCTACAATGGATTTTGAAGATGATACACAATGCAGTGATGGAGACAGTGCATGCTTAAGATGGCAACAGGTTGTTCGATAGGCAGACTGTTTTGTTTCACCAACAAATCAGTTAAACCTGTAATCTGGTTAATTAACCAGGCAATCTATTTAGGCCCAATTATAAATTTGTTTCAAAACACATCACAAATTGATTGCTGTCCATTTAAAATCTTATTGCGAGAAGGAAGCAAACACAATCAACCATGAATTTATTGCGCTACCAAAGAATAACAGTGAGTCCATATATTGGATTAATAGGGCTGCTTTCCTGACTTGCAGTGTATGTATTTATGAATGAAAGTCAATGAGAAAGCACATTAAAACAGATGCAGATTTAAATCAAGCAGGTATCGAGGGCATCAGAAGGAAGTAGTGAATCTATGGACAGTAAAGATAAATGCAAAATAAATTTATCAGACTACCCAAAAGAGGAGCATGCATCCTCAACGGATCGATGCAGAAGTGATGTGACTGTGACTATGAAACATTATCATAGGTTTATATGCACTGAACTGAAAAATCCTCAAAACGTGTGCTGAGATTATGGGACCATGTGCCTGAAGAACTCATGGGAATAATGGCTATCAGGAAAATTGAAAGGAACTTTCATTTTTATTGCACCTTATTGCAGCTTCAGGATATCCTGAGGCAACAACAGGTGGCTTTGTGGTGCAGTCCCCGTGCCAGACGTTTCAGATTCAAGTGCTAGCTCAGGACTTGATTGTCACAGCACATGCATCATAACATAGTCAATGGACAAACCCTACTAGCAGTGGGAAGGTTTCCTGGTTAGCTCGAATATGGAAGACTCACCATGTTCAAAGATTCCACATACCGGATTCTCACTTCCGGAGGATGACAGACACATCCGAAAGCTTTTAAAACCCAGGGCCACTTTAGAAGCAAGGTTAATTAGCATGTAGTGACTGTCCAATACAGAAACTGAATGCACAAGTAATGGTTAGTCCAGAACTAACATGCATAGTTTTGTAGAGACATTAAAACAGATTCACTCAGGTGGGATGAAGAATGCTGAACTATAATTGAGATACGGAGATATCTTAATCTCCTATTTGATGAGAGGTTGAAGAGGGAGTGACATGGTCTTCCATTGGGAGTGAGTGATAGTGATAATAGAATTATTAAATTTCAAAAAGTGAGAGCTAATAAGAAATGTAATTGTTACAGATTGTCAGAGCACAGAATTGGTTGAAGAAAATTCAACTGCATTTTTAAAAAGAAACTGGACTGGGTTGGGATGTCTGGTCAGCATGGACGAGTTGGACTGAAGGGTCTGTTTCTGTGCTGTGCATCTCTATGACTCTAATAGGCAAGCATTTGATGCACAAAAATGGAGTGACAGACGGAGACACGGACTGGCAGATTCATATTGGATTCTCCTAGCAGAGAGGCAGTATAAACATACTGAGTGGTCAGAACCCCAAGATCCCTCTGTTCAGAATCCTGCCATTAACTGTGTACTTTGCCTTAACATTTGATCTCCCAAAATGCAGTACCTCATACTTATTATGCCACTGCCATTTCTCCATCCATATCTGCAACTAATCTAAACCCCACTGCATCCTTTGTCAAAACTTCTGTACTAATCACAACTCCACCATCTTTGTATGATCTGCAAATCTACTAACCCACCTGTCTACATTGTCATATATATAAATGACTTGAATGAGAAACAGCAGAGGTCCCAGTACGGATCCATTTGGAATACCACTAGTCACGGTCCTCCAGCCTGAAAAACTTCTATGGACAAGCCAGTTCTGAATCCACGTGGGCCAAATCACCATGGATCACCTGTATCTGGACAAGCCAACCATGAGGGACCTTGTTGAAAACCTTACAAAAATCCATGTAAACAACATCCACTGCTCTACCTTCATTGAATTTTTCAAGGTGGTGATAAATGCAATCAAGTTAATAAGACGTGATCTGCCCTGCACAAAGCTGTGCTGACTGTCCCTAATTAGACCATGCTTTTCCAAATGCATGTAAATCCTAGCCCTAAGAATTCTCACCAATAGCTTCCCAACCACCAATGAGAGACTCACCAGTCTATAGTTTTCTGGATTATCCCTATTTCCCTCCTTGAACAGACTTGTCAGTACTCCAGGAACTCTCCAGTGGCTAGCGAAGATACAGAGAGATCTTGGTGAAGGCACTAGCATTCCCCTGGCCAGGACTGACGGGGAGTGCCCTTCTCATTAACAGCCAGGTCATAGCTTGGTGCTGGTTCAAACGCTTAGGGAACTCTCTGACAGGACACAGTTCGATAAGGTATGATATGTTTATCTTTTCAATACAAATAAATGTCACATGGCATGCAATATTGATTAGCTGCTACAACATGATCTTCGTCAATCATCGCTTTAAAAACATTATTAATGGCACTGGCAAGGCTAGCATTTGTTAAGACATTATATGTAGGAGTATAAGTAAGCCATTCAGCCAATCCTTTTTTCTATCATTCAATGAGATCACAGATAATCTTATAATTCTCAACTCCATTTTCCCCCACTCCATAATCCCCGATTCCCTTACTGATTAAAATGTCTGTCTCATTCTTCAATATACTTAATGACGCATTTCTACAGCCTTCTGCAGTCGAGAGTTCTACAAATTGACCATCTGAGACAATAAGTTTCTCTTCATCGTTGTCGTAAATGTGTGACCCCCCTTATTCTGAGATTATGCCCTCAGGTCCCAAACTCTCCCACAAGAGAGACTTTTGCCTTGCCCGTGAGTTCAGTGACTTGCAAGGCCATTCCAGAGAGCATTTAAGCATCAGCCATATTGTTATGTATCTGGAGCCACATGTAGGGCAGACCAGGTAAAGATAGCAGACTTCGCTGCTGAAAGAAGATTTGTGAATCAGATCAACTGCGACAAAAAGTTACATAATCACTACAACTTAAAATTCTGTATTTATCAATTTCAATTCCATGAATTGCTGAGTGTAGGATCTGAAACAACACCCCATAGCATTATCTGTCTCATATTGCAAATGGTGACAGCAACATGGGGATTGGAAGAAGCAGACTTTCTTTTTCTGATAAGGTGATGGCACAGTGATATTAGTGCTCGGCTGTTAATCCAGAGACCCAGATAGTAATCTGGGGACCTGAACTCAAATCTCATGATGGGTGGTGGTAGAATTCAAATTCAATAAAAATCTGAAAATAGGAGTCTAATGACAATGAAACCATTGTCATTGCTGGAAAAATCCATCTGGCTCATTATGTTCTTTCGGGAAGGGAACTGCCATCCTCACCTGGTCTGGTCCTACATATGACTCGTGACCCATAGCAATGTGGTGACCCTCAACTGACCTCTGGACAAATTAGGAGATGTACAATAAATGCTGGTGCCATGAATGAATAAAAAACCGTCACATAACACCAACACGGACTGGAATTTATACTTTCATAAATTTACAAATAAAGTATATTTCTGGAAAAACCCAGAACAAGACTTGCTAAACAAGGACAGATGCATCTGCAGCTGGCAGGTTAATAAGGATGAGGTCAAGTATGGTTCTCCCTCTTGTTGGTTCCCTCACCATCTGCTGCACACCTAAAGATACATCCTTGAGGAACCAACCAGCTCCATCAGTAGTGCTGCTACCAAGCAATTCTTGATGATGGACACTGAAATCCCCCACCCAGAGTATGTCTTATGCCCTTGCCACCCTCAGTGCAAGCTCCAAGTGTTGAACAACACGGAGGAGGATTGATTTATCAGCTGAGGGAGAATGGTACGTAGTAATCAGCAAGTGGTTCACTGGGGTCTGGAGTCAATGTTGAAGGCTCCTATTGCATCTGCCTCCTGACTGTATACCACTGTGCCACCACCTCTGCTGGGTTTATCCTGCCTGTGGGACAAGAAATATTCAGGAATGGTGATGGTGGCATACTGTACCTTGTACAGTATGATTCCGTGAGTATGACCAGGTTGTGGGACAGCACTCCCCATTTTGGCACCACCTCACTAACCACATGTTAGTGAGGGCGACTTTGTAGGATTGACGGTGCTTATTCTGCTGTTGCTTTTTCCAGTGCTGAGGTCAATGCTGGGTGGTCCACCCGGTTTCATTTTTTTGTTAAGACTTTGAAGCGCTTGTTAGAACTGAGTGGCCTGACAGGCCAGCTGACAGTCAACCACCTTGCAACGGGTCAGGAGTCATATGTAGTCCTTCAGGGAAGGAAATGTGGTCATCAGTGAGCCAGATGGTTTTTCTAACAGTTGGCAATATTTCACAGTAGATTCTTAATTCCAGATGTTGTTGTTTATTGAATTCTAATTCCATCACATGCCGTGGCAGGATTCAAAACCAGATCCCTAGCAAATTAGCAGAGTTTCGAGTGATAAACCCACTAGGCCATCACATCCCTCCCTCTTATTTTAGGAAGGCAAGTTTCACAAACAGATTGCATACCATGTGGTAAAGATTAGTGTAAAGCTTTTAAAAACCAACTGAGGACAATGAAAGAAAGCAATAATGAGGAGGGATAAGATGAAATATGAGGTTAACCTAGCTGGTAAAATAACAGAAGACTGCAAGAAATTTTTTTAAAGATATATAAAAAGGTAAGAGAGGGGCAAGAATGGACCCTGGACGACTGAAAACTGTGGCTGGAGAAGAATTGGTATCAAAGATATGACGGGGGAAAAGTAAACAGATACTTTGCATCAGTCTTCATGGTGGAAGACACCAGCAACATTGCAGAACTTCAAAGGAGTCGGGGGGAAGAGGTGAGTGTAGTGGCCATCATTAAGGAGAAAGTCGAAAGTTCTGAAGGTGAATAAATCATCCGGACCAGCTTAGTCTCCATGGTCCCGAGGTGGTACTCGAAGAGATTGTAATGCATTGGTCACGATCTTTCAGGAATCACTGGAGTCAGGGAGGGTGTGAAAGGACGGGAAAATTGCTAACGAAACATCTGTTGAAGGAGGAAGAGAAAGGAAACCACAGGCCAGTTAGTCTGACTTCGGACATTAGTAAGATTTTAGAGTCCATTAAGAATAAGATTGCAGAGTACATGGAAGTGCATGGTAAAATAGGGCGGAGTCAGCACAGCTTCATCAAGGAGGATCATGCCTGACAAATCTGTTCAAACTCTGAGGAAATAGCAAGCAAATTAGACAAAGGAGAGCCAGTGGACATGATCGATTTGGATCTCCAGAAGACAAAGTACCACATCGGAGGTTGTTAAATAAGAGTCCATGGTGTTGGGGGTAAGATACTGGCTTGGATACAGGATTGGCTGACTGGCAGAAGGCAGAGTGTGGGGGTAAAGGGGTCTTTTTCAGGATGGCCGCTGGTGACTGATGGACTTCCACCAGGGTCAGTGTTGGGACCATAACTATTCATGTTACACATGAATGGACGAAGAAACTGAGGGCACTGTTGTTATATTTGCAGATGACACAAGGATAGATGGAGGGGAAAGGTAGCTTTGAGGAAGTGGAGGACTGCAGAAGGACTTGGACAAGTCTAGGAGAGTGGGCAAAGAAGTGCCAGATGGAGTACAATGTGGTAAAGTGTGAGGTAATGGACTTTAATACAAAGAGTACAGAAGGTGACTATTTTCCAAATGGGGAAAGGCTTCGGAAATCATAAGTACAAAGGGACTCATAGTTCAGGATTCCCTTCATGTTAACATGCAAGTTCAGTAGGAAGCTAAATGGAATGTTAGCAGTCATTTCAAAAGAGCGAAAATACAAAAGCAGAGATGAGGCTGTATAAGGCTCTGGTCAAACCACATTTGCAATATTGAGTGCAGTTTTGGGCCCTGCCTCAGGGAGGACGTGCTGGCATTGGAGGGGGTCCACAGTAGGTTCATGCTGGGTATGAGGTGCAGTTGATGACTTTGGGTCTGTATTCAGAGTTTGGAAGGACAAGAGTGGAATCTCATTGAAACTTAAGAATACTGGATATAGTGGACAGGGAGATGATGTTCCCACTCGTACGAGAGACTAGGACCCGAGGGCACAGCCTCAGGGTTAAGGAATAACTCTTTAGACCTGAGATGAGGAATTTCTGCAGCCAGAAGGTGGCACAACCATCTGATGAAGGAGCCGCGCTCCAAAAGCCAGTGCTTCCAAATAAACTTGTTGGACTATAACCTGGTGTTGTGTGATTTATAACTTGGTGCACCCCAGTCCAACACTGGCACCTCCAAATCGCGAATGTGTGAAACTCATAGCCACAGACAGCTGTGATTTTGAGCGTTTTTAAGACAAGGAAAGATAGGTTCTTGATGAGGTTCCGGGGAGAAGGCAGGAGAATGGATTTGAGAAACGGATCAGGCATGATCGAATGGCGGAACAGAATCGAAGGTGCGACTGGCCTAATTCCGCTCCTATACTTTATTCCCTTTCCTCCATGATATCAGCAGTAATTGATACGGTGAATGAGCACCGAGATGGGAGGCTCATTCGGTAATGGCTGAGGGTTGGGTTGGGGTAGCCGGTCGCATGATTCCTGGGCCCCTTGAGAGGGTTGCATTCCCCAGGGTAAAGATACCCCGGGGGAGGGCAACCTAGCCTCTGGAAACCGGGTCCCGGTGAAACGTGCAACCATTTGCCACCGATAACAACCCACATCCCGCAGTTTACTCCAGTTGATCGCGGAGCTGGGAAACAAAACAGCCGGGTGGGGGGAGAAACACAAGGACTGTCCAGATTCATGAGTTAATCCTCAGAAAATTACTGGGGGGGGGGGGGAAACAGGCACCCACACAAAAACATCTCGCA
The DNA here is from genome assembly GCF_020745735.1 of Hemiscyllium ocellatum. Taxonomy (NCBI): domain Eukaryota; kingdom Metazoa; phylum Chordata; class Chondrichthyes; order Orectolobiformes; family Hemiscylliidae; genus Hemiscyllium; species Hemiscyllium ocellatum. Next base: position 21,409,564 of record NC_083407.1, on the reverse strand, counting down.
AAATCCGGAGTCTTTACACCATTCCATGCAAGTATTTGCATTTTCACGCTTGCAATCCTGGGAACAGTTCAATGGGATGGGTTCCCCTTTCCCCTACCCTCATCCCCGCGAGTGCGGACCTGGGCATGAAATGAAGACTCCACTGGACCCGGAACATTAACTCTAATCTCTCTCCAACAGAGGCTGCCCGGACCTGCTGAGCTTTTTTTTTAAACCCCCCCCCCAATCCATTTGTGTTTATGAAACCCGTCCCAGCTGTTTGTAACTAGGGGAGTGGAGTAATTGGGGGCCGTATCTCAGGCGGGGACGGAGGTATAAAGCGGTCGGATGTACCGGTAGATCGACGCTGACATCGCTGCCGTCCAGGAGGGACACTCTGCAGGTGATGATGGATTTGGAGTCTCCGGCCGCGGGGATGTGGATTCCCGATCGCTGCGCCTCTCTCTGCTTCTCCCGGTCGGTGTGCCGACGCACCGTGCGGCGCCCTAGGGTCCTCCTCAGGAATCCCAGCATCTTCCCAGCTCACTCCCTGCGGGCGCCAGGGGATACAATGTCGCCGATTCTTATCTCAAAAAGTAACAATTCCGAAACACAATGTAACCCAGAGGCAGCTCCGCTCCGCGCTGCACACACATGGAATACCACCCCCTCCTCCCAAATTATCCAAATCCTTCTAACTCTAATAAAAGAGCATGCGTCAGTCCGTCCCAGGAAATGGCGTCAGCCTCCTCCTCAATTTAATTTTGGGAGTGAGTGGGAGGGTGGGATTGTCTTCCACTCAGCTCCTAATCCCTGTCCTTTCCCTCGCAGCCTTCTCTAAAATGGCCATTGCATCTGTCTTCGTTTAACAATGTTGTGGTTTTATTCATTCAAAACAAACAAAAAAAGCTAACCCTGTCCCCCTCTCTCTGTCTAGTTTATCTGTCTGTGTGGATTCCTGTTTCACCATCTGTGGATTTGCCGCCCGCTTTGTGTGGGACGGATTTTCACCTGAACATCGCCGAGATGGGGCGGTCTGTCCCCGCGAACAACCGCGTTCATATCGCTGTCTGTGTGTGTGTCTATGTGGGAGCTGTGGGATTCCCGCCTGTTCACTACCGCACTCACACTGAGGGGCTGCAGCAGACACCTGAATGCGGAAAATGTTTTGCGAGATTAGATTAGAATCCCCAGAGTATGGAAACAGGCCCTTCGGCCCAACAAGTCCACACCGACCCTCCGAAGCCCACCCAGAGCCATTGCTCTACCCCGATATTTACCCCTGACTAATGCAACTAATGGGTAATTTAGCTGAAAATGTGTTGCTGGTTAAAGCACAGCAGGTCAGGCAGCATCCAAGGAATAGGAAATTCGACGTTTCGGGCATAAGCCCTTCATCAGGAATTCCTAATGGGTAATTTAGCATGGTAAAAGTGAGGTCTGCAGATGCTGGAGATCAGAGTCTAGATTAGAGTAGTGCTGGAAAAGCACAGCAGGTCAGGCAGCATCCGACGAGAATCGACGTTTTGGGCAGGAGCCCTTCATGGGGAGGTGGAGAGATAAAGGGGAAGGGGTAGGGCTGGCAGGGGAAGGTAGCTGAGAGTGCAATAAATAGACAGAGGCGGGGATAATGGTGAGCAGGGAATTGTATGCAGTACCCTAACCCCAATATCACTCTTTATATTTATTTATGGGATATGGGTGTCACTGCTATTTATTGCCCATCCCTTATTGTCAATCACATTACTGTGGGTCTGGAATAGACCAGACCAAGTAACAATGGCAGACTTCCTTCCCTAAAGGACACCAGTGAACCAGAAGGGTTTTTACATTACGCGACAATACTGATATGTTCACCAGAGCAGCACAGTGGTTAGTACTGCTATCTCAGCATCAGTGTTTGATTCCACCCTCAGGTGACTGTGTTTGATGTGTGTACGTTTGCCCTGTGTCTGCGTGGGTTTCCTCCAGGTGCTCCAGTTTCCTCCCACAGTCCAGGGATGTGTGGGTTAGGTGGAATAGTTATGCAAAATGCAGAGTGATAGGGTAGGGAGGTGGGTCTGGGTATGATGCCCTTCGGAGGATTGGTATGGACTTGATGGCTGAAAGGCCTGCTTCCACACTGTAGGGATACAATGATTTTTATTCCCGATTTTATTGAATTCAAATTTCGCCATTTGCTGTGGTGGGGTTCAAACTGATGTTTTGGGCGGCATGGTGGCACAGTGGTTAGCACTGCTGCCTCACAGTGGGAGAGACCCGGGTTCAATTCCCGACTCAGGCGACTGACTGTGTGGAGTTTGCACGTTCTCCCCGTGTCTGCGTGGGTTTCCTCCGGGTGCTCCGGTTTCCTCCCACAGTCCAAAGATGTGCAAGCCGGGTGAATTGGCCATGCTAAATTGCCCGTAGTTTTTTTAGATTAGATTACTTACAGTGTGGAAACAGGCCCTTCGGCCCAACAAGTCCACACCGACCCGCCGAAGAGCAACCCACCCATACCCCTACATTTACCCCTTACCTAACACTACGGGCAATTTAGCATGGCCAATTCGGGGTAAATGTAGGGGTATCTGTGGGTTGTGCTTCGGCGGGTCGGTGTGGACTTGTTGGGCCGAAGGGCCTGTTTCCACACTGTAAGTAATCTAATCTGATGTCCCAGAACATTAGCCTGGGGTTCCTGATGAAGGGCTCTGGCCCGAAACGTCGAATTTCCTGTTCCTTGGATGCTGCCTAACCTGCTGTGCTTTAACCAGCAACACATTTTCAGTTGGGGTTCTGGATAACTAGGTTAACAATATTCCCAGGACACCATCAATTCCCCTTGATGTTAAAAGTGCATGGTGGTGCCATTTACATGACACAACCTCCTGATTGTCATTTCAGAGGTGCTTGAGACAGAGGGTCCAAGCATCAAGACTGCATCAGTGCCCAGTGAACAGCCTCACTGGGAGAAGTGGCCCCGCTGAGGAAATTGATCAGACTTCAAAATGTGTTATCATCACGCTCGTGGGACATGGCTGTCATTCAGAAGACCAGTATTTGTTGTCTATCCCCTAACTGTTTTCGAATTGAGTGTCGACCAGGCTTGGTAAAGATGGAAAATTTTCTTCCTGAAGGAGTGTGTGTGTGAACAAAATAGAGGCTTTTTTGATGAAAATCAATTATAGTTCCTGGCCATTGTTTTCTGAAATTAGTTTTATATTCCAGCCTGATTGCATTTCAAATCCACCAACCTCAATGGCCAAGAGCATTAGTCCAAGCCTCTGGATTATTTGTTCAGTGACATTACCACAATGCCATTGTTTTTAGAAGCAGGCTGTAAATTTTGAAAAAAATATTAATTGACATGTGCAACACTGACTGGGCCAGCATTTATTGCCCAACCCTTGTGAAAGTGGCTACAATCCAACTTCTTGAATTGCTGCAATCTATTTGTTGTTGGTGCACTCACAATGCCATCAGGGAGCAAGTTCCAGAATTTTGACCCAGCAACACTGAAGGGTATATTTCTAAGTTGAGAGTGTGTTGCTGGAAAAGCACAGCAGGTCAGGCAGCATCCAAGGAGCAGGAAAATCAACGTTTCAGGCCGGAGCCCTTCATCAGAATTCCTGATGAAGGGCTCCGGCCCGAAACGTCGATTCTCTGCTCCTCAGATGCTGCCTGACATTTTGTGCTTTTCCAGCAACACACTCTCAACTCTCATCTCCAGCATCTGCAGACATCACTGTCTCCTAGATATATTTCTAAGTCTGAGTGGCTTGGAGGGGAACTTGCAGATAGTGGTGTTCCCATTTACCTGCAACCATTATCCTTGTAGATGGAAGTGGTCCTGGTTTTGGAAAGGCTAAGGGGCCTTGATGAAATTTTGAATTGCATTTTGCTGTGGAGCACAAATTCATTATCAATGAGATGAGCAGCAGAGAACTGCAGGAAAAATGCTGCCAAGTTCATTGGAGCGAAGCCCTGTATTCCTGCACAGTATTTCTATTCAAATGAATATCTAATGCCCTTTAAATGCAGCAATTGAACATACCTCCACTTGTTTCCAGGCAGTGCACTCCAGACCCTAACTATTCACTGTGTGAAGACATTTTTATCTCATCTAACATTTGCTTCTTTTGTAAAACACTTTGAATCTGTGCCATCTGATTCTTAATCCTGTTATGAGCAGGAACAGTTTCCACTTCTAAAGAAGAGTCATACTGGACTTGAAATGTTAGTTCTGTTTCTCTCTTCACAGATGCTGGCAGACCTGCTGAGTTCCTCCAGCATTCACTGTGCTTAATACAGCTTCCATTTACCTCATCTGTCCAGACCTGTCATGATTTTGACAACATCAGTCAAGTCTCCCCTTAACCCCTCCTTTCCAAGGAAAATTGTACCGGCTTCTTCAATCTATCCTCATAACTGAAGTGTCTGATTGCTGGAATGATTCTCATAAAAACACTTCTGCACTCTCTCTAATGCATTCACATCCTTTCTAAAGTATGCCACTCAGAACCTTACACAATACTTCAGCTGAGGTCTAACTAGTGTGCATCACCTCCTTGCTCTTGTACTCTATGTCCCTGTTAATAAAATCTAAAATAATGTGTGCAACCCGAGCTATGAGCAGAACTAAAATAATATTTTAAATTGACTCACCACAAGAGCTAATTCCTCCCAGAGCTGCTGAGGGCAAGCATTAAATTTGACGATTTATCCTGCTTGCCATGCCATTCAGGAGTTCTCGGAATGTTGTCTGAACTTCCTGCATAAACTAGACTCTAACACACCTTCTAGGAGAAAGTGAGGACTGCAGATGCTGGAGATCTGAGCTGAAAATGTGTTGCTGGAAAAGCGCAGCAGGTCAGGCAGCATCCAAGGAACAGGAAATTCGACGTTTCGGGCATGAGACCTTCTTCAGGAATCCTGAAGAAGGGCTCATGCCCAAAACGTCGATTCCCCTTCTCCTTGGATGCTGCCTGACCTGCTGCGCTTTTCCAGCAACACATTTTCAGCTCTAACACACCTTGCCTAATGTCCTTGTGTTAATACTTGTCTCTTTGGGAAAACCCTGCGATAATTTGACAGCTCTGATGATGGGACACTGGCAGCAAATTAGTCATTAGTGACTGACCCGGTAAACTGCTCAGAGCAGGGCTACAGTTCCTCAGCATGTTGTCACTGAGTGATATGAAACCAAATAGGAAGAGTTGGAGAAAATCCACTAGTCTGACAGCAACAATCGAGAGAGGAACAGAATTAACAGATTTGAGTCTGGTCATGCTTGGTCAGTCCTGCTGTGTTTCTCGAGCACTTTCTGTTTTGGTTTCAGATTTCTAGCATCTCAGTTCCTTGTTTTATGTTATGTGTGAATAGCTGGTGTGGCTAATTGAGTCTTCACTGCTTGTCAGATACAAGTGGAAATTACTCCTAGTTGGTTTCAGAAGCTCTGGAGATGGTTTCTAACTTGGTCAGAGGAACTTCCTTCCGAGCAGTGCTATGGGTGTGCCCCCAAAGAACTATAGCAGTTCAAGAAGGCAGTTCGCCACCACCTCTCCTGGGCAATTAGGGATGTGTGAAAGCCTAACCAGTGATACCCATGGCCCTAGAATAAATGTATAAAAAATTGAGCAAGAAAAATGTCAATGCAAGTGAATGTGAGTAGCCAGAAACAGCAACCCAGTAAGAGTTTTTCACAATTCTTAACAGTTAGTGGACATCAAGCTCACCTGGAGATGGGAGAGATGCTGCCTTGATGTATCAGTATGAAGGCCTGATTAATGATGCTATACGAATGCAGGTCTTTTGTTTTGACTTTACAAGTCACAACTTATCAAATCACTCACAAGCCATCAGAGGTATAAGTTGTTCATTGAGTCCATCTTCCTGGCACACTATGCTGATTAAAACCTGATAAAGAGAAACCTTTTTGGTTTCCTTGCCAATCGATTAAGCTGCTTTTCCCCCATCTTTAACTATTTAATAATTCATGAACAGAAAGAGACAAGATTTTTTTAAAGTTGATGGCCCTCTAGTTTTGAACAGGGAAAAGACCCTTGCTATTCTCCATATCCACACACCTCATGATTTTATAAGCCTCTGTAAGGTCACCCCTCAACCACGTTGGCTTCAGTGAAAAATGTCCCCATCTATCCAGCTTTTCCCTATAACTCAAATCCTCTAGTCTCAATAGCATCCATTCTGCACCTTCTCTGGTTTAATAATATCGTTCAATAGCAGAGTGACCAGAACTGTACAGAATTACTAATGTCCTGTACAACCTCAACATGACGTCCCAACTCCTACACTCAATGGTCTGTAATGAAGATAAGCATGCCAAACGCCTTCTTTAACAACCTGTCTATCTATGATGCAACTTTAAAAGAACTAGCTACCTGAGCCCCTACATTTCTCTGTTCAACAACACTACCCAGGGTCCTACACATTAACTGTGTAAGTCCTGCCCTTGTCCATCTTCCTAAAATGTAATATCTTACACGTATCCAAGTTAAAACTCCATCTGCTACTCTTTGGCCTGTATGCCGAATTGATCAATATCCCTTCGTAATCTTAGATAATCTTCTTCGCTGTCCACTATATCACCAATTTTTTAGTGTCATCTGCAAATTTACTAGCTATGCTTCCTAAACGTTCATTTAAATTGTTTATATAAATTACGAACAAAGATAGACCCAGCATCAATCCTAGCAGAAAACTGCTGTTCACAGGCCTCCAGGACAAAAAAAACAACTCTCCACTACCCTCTGTCTCCTATGATCAAGCCAATTTTGCATCCAATTGGCAAGCTCTCCCTGAATGCCATGTGATCTAACCTTGGTAACCAGTCTGCCATGAGGAACCTTGTCAAAGGCTTTACTAAAGTGCATGTAGACAACGTCTATTGCTCTGCCCTCATCGATCTTCTTGGTCACATTCTCAAAAAAACTCAATAGGGTTTGTAAGACACAATTTCAGTCACACAAAGCCATACCAACTATCCCTAATCAGTCCTTGCCTCTCCAAGTAAATGTAGATCTTGTCTCTCAGAATCCCCTCCAACAACTTACCCAACACTGATGTCAAGCTGACCAGTCTATAGTTCAGGTCCTCTTTGAAGCCTTTCTTGAATAATGGCCCCACATTCGCTAACCTCCAAATTTCCAACACCTCACCCGTGGCTGTTGATGAGACAAATATCTCTGCTAGATGCCCCGCAATTTCTTCCCAAGCTTCCCATAATATCCCAGGATTAACCTGATCATGTTACAGGGATTAATCCATCTTTATATTTTTAAGACTTCTAGCACCTCCTCTTCTGTAATATGGACTTGTTTCAAGACATTATTTATTCCCCTGAGTTCCCTCACATTCTTGCCTTTCTTTACAGTAAATACTGACACAAAATATTTGTTTAGTATCTCACCCATCTTCTGTGGTTCCATGCCTAGATAATCTCATTGATTTGTAAGGGGCCCTATTCTCTCCCTAGTTGCTCTTTTGCTCTTAACGTATCTGTAGAATGTCTTTGGATGATCCTTAACCTTATCTCTCATATCCCTTATTTGCCCTCTGATTTCACTCTTAGGAATGCCCCTACTTCCCTTCTACTCTTCAAGAGATTTGCTTGATCGCAGTTGTCTAGACCTGACATATTCCTCCTTCTTATGCTTGGCCAGAGTCTCAATAGCTCTACTCATCCATTGTTCCCTACTCCTCCAAGCCTTAATATTCACTCTAACAGGAACATTATGCCTCTGAACTCTTGTTATCTCACTTTTGAAAGCCTTCCACTTGCCAGTTGTCCCTTTACTTGCAGTCTACTCCAATCAATTTTTGCAAGTTCCTGTTTCATTTCATCAAAATTGGCTTTACTCCAATTTAAAACTTTACCTTTTATATAAGGCCTACCTTTTCATAAATCATATTTTAAAACTAATGGATTTATGATCACTGGTCCCAAAGTATTTGTCTATGAATACCTCAGTCACTTGCCATGCCTTATTTCTCAAAAGCAGGTCAATATTTGCTCCTTCTCCAGTAGGTACATCTAGATATATGGTGTTTAACATACACTGACTGCATTTGTTTCTTGATGAACTCTGTGGGGTGTTTGACCACCACTTGTTTGTTTCCCATATTTACCTCATGTTAACTCTGGATATTAAAATATAATTGATTAGCTATTGTAGATCATTTTAATTTTCAAACTCTTTATAGCAAAGCTTATTGACTATACAGTTATGCTTATTGTTGTTTGTTCACTACAGCAGACTCTTGTGACATTAGCAAGTTTTGAGAAGATTTGTAGCTCAGGTTGAGGTTTTGGATGTAGGTTTGCTCACTGAGCTGCAAGGATCACTTCCAGACGTTTCATTATCTTACTTGGTAACATCTTCAGTGGACCTCATGCAAAGCAATGCTGAAACTTCCTGCTTTCTATTTATATGTTTGGGTTTCTTTGGGTTAGAGATGTCATTTCCTTTGGTGATGTTATTTCCTGTGGTGAAGTCCCTTCCTGTTCCTTTTCTCAGGGGGTGGTAGATGGGGTCTAACTTGATGTGTTTGTTGATAGAGTGCCAGTTGGAATGCCATGCTTCTAGGAATTCTCGTGCATGTCTTTGTTTGGCTTGTCCTAGGATGGATGTATTGTCACAGTCGAAGTGGTGTCCTTCCTCATCTGTATGTAAGGATACTAGTGAGAGAGAGACTCATGTCTTTTTGTGGCTAGTTGGTGTTCATGTATCCTGGTGGCTAGTATTCTGCCTGTTTGTCCACTGTTTGTTACAGTCCTTGCACAGTATTTTGGAAATGACGTTAGTTTTGCTCATTGTCTCTATAGGGTATTTCAAGTTCATTAGCTGCTGTTTTAGTGTGTTGGTGGGTTTGTGGGCTACCATGATGCCAAGGGGTCTAAGTAGTCTGGCAGTCATTTTCGAGATGTCTTTGATTTAGGGAAGAGTGGCTAGGGTTTCTGGACGTGTTTTCTATACTTGTGACATTCTACACTTTAAGTGCCTGGGATCTCACAGCTTGTCTACTTTGTAAAGAAATGCAAGGGCCCACAACCAAGTTGTAACTTAACTTGGTAAGCTGGTGCAAGATCATGATATGAAAAGAGCGAAAATATTTTTCTACTTTCTGAAACATAATTTTCTCAGACAACATAGCATTTTTGAATGCAACTTCTATAAATTGCTATACATTGGTTCCCCCCCCCCGTACCTACTGGTGGTATGTTCCAAAACCAACCACAGAAGCCCAAAACTGCAAATAGGAGAGAACCTATTCATTTAAATTGGAAATTTACCTTCCCTGCAGCCCCCAGTCCTTGGTTCTGGAAGATTCCCTATAATACAACGGTAAAGCGCAGGTAACTGAAACCATGGAAAACGATTCAACGGATATGGTGGTTGTCCTATATTTAATGTCTAATTTAAATAATTTTCAACTAGGTTACATAATTATAAGGTATTATTGATTGTATTTTTAAATGGTCCCACACACGAGCAACAATTGTAACTGAAATGCAGGCAAAATAATAACCCTGACCCACGTGAACAGGAATAAATTGTCCAGACTGCGAAGGCATTGCTGCAGGTGAACCCTCACTCCAGTGCCTTCTATCTGAAGAGATAGTTTCCATCTTATAGTGCTGAGGGCAAGTGTGGTGAAGTGGTCGTGTCCCTACCTCCGAACTAGGAGACCTAGGTTCAAGTCTCTCTCCAATCCCAGAGGTATGTGATAACAATCACTGAATATGTTGATTAGGAAAACAGTTGCATCTTAGTAGTTAGTTCTGTTGTAAAGCGTTGCCTCAGGAGTACCATTCTGGCATTACTATTTTTGCCAAGTTAGCTGCTGATGGAAACAGAGGCTGGGAAGGCATCGGGAGGACTGTTCCCTCTTTTGCTGAGAGATCTCTTCTCAGCCTTTCCATGTCTCCTCGTCACCCCTATTGTCCAACCAAACAGTCAGCTTTCAGAAGTCCCAGCTGTCCAAGTCAATGTCCACCATCTTGCAGGTCCACCATTTACTTATAAAGTGATAAAAGGGATAAAATAATCCAAGTGATGGGAGTCTTGCTGGGAATCCTGAGGGGAGTCCATTAGGGAAGGGACACCATATTAAATACCTAACAGGCTTGCCCCAAGGTTAAGTTGTTCTCCACCCCTCCAACCAACATTGAGACACTGCTGGTGACTCCCTACTGCCCATTAGACTCAGTTGGAGTGGTGCCAATTAGCAGCAGTGCATCCACTAGAAACCCCGTGATCTGTAGATAAAGGTGATGGTGGGATGGGTACTATCTACCTGCCCCTCGCCGTGCTGGGCTCCTTGATCAGGCCCTGAGTCCCTGACCATTTAGGCTATGGAGTTGTTTGTCTGGCGATGTGACCCACTGTCATGCTGACAGTATAAACAATGAGAAGATGGTTTGAGTTAGCATCACAAAATCATAATTCTTGCCAAGAGGAACCGAGCTAAATTCCCCATCTCTGAGCCAAACAGTTCAGCAAAGTTTCAGATCCAAAGCTCAGTCTATGATAGTGCAATAGGACTGTTACAATTGTCCACAGAGTCCCTGGATTACAGACAGGAAAAATCAGGTAGGATTCCAACTCTGGATCAGTTTACAGTTCCCCTTTGTTAGATGTATCTGTGTGTGGGCAGTGGGCCTGGATAGGATTTAGTTCAGCTGTGACCCCCTTTACAGTTAGTAACTTTACTCTAAGCAATTGTGTGTGAATAACAGCTACCTGGATGAGCTACCACATTGAAATGACCAGAGGTGAAAATACTCACATAAGGAAAGTAGCTAACACTCTTGGCTAATTCATGGAATAGCACTAAGCTGATCTTAAGACCAAGATTTGTTAGACTTGTGTCTTCAGCACTTGTTGTATGGCCAAAACGTTTGGGCTACTGACAGCAACAAAGTGGCTGTTAAATTAAATTAAATGTAATTAAATTAGCAACTTTCACCTTTGTTCTGGGGAGGTAGCCAGAGCCATTAGGACACCCAAAGTTCCACTTCAAGGATAGTCCCAAGCATGGTAGCCTTATACATAAAATTATTGGCACCTGGGATTCACTAGGTAATGACAAAAGCAGGTTTGAACAATGAACAGTGAGTGCAGTACTTGGTAATGGATGCCAAGGCTTAAAGCACCAGTACACAGCCAACAGGCAGCCAACTTCAGGAAAGGAGAAAATTAAAAATAGCGTACTGCTTGCCACTTATCTTGAGGAAAGTTGTACACAAAGATTTAGTGATCTCTGTAACATTCATCTCACTCTCCCTGATATCAATTTGAATTTGGTACAAAGTCAAGGGGATCTCTAAGTGGGCAGTAAAAATGATCAAGTCAGATAAGTAGCCCACGACAGCATTTTGGAAGGTCAAGTGCAGGTCGAAACCATACAGTGAATGGCAGAGGGATCTGAGTGTGCAAGTCCACAGATCCTGAAGGTGGCAGTGCAGATAGATAAGGTAATAAAAAAGGCTTAGGGCATGCGTGCCTTCATTGAAGGGGTGTTGAGTATAACAATCGATAAAATATGCTGCAGGTTTATAGAACTTTAGTTAGGCCACAGTTGGGATATTGCATACAATTCTGGTAACCAGACTACGAGGAGGATGTGGATGCTTTGGAGAGGATACAGAAAAGGTTTACCTGGATGCTACCTGGTATAGGGGATAACAGGAAAGGAATAGAATAATTTGGATCCTGTAAGTGAAGACAGTTTGAGCATGGAAGGGCAAAATGTGGTGGTGCACACCTGGAGGGCCTGTTCCTGTGCTGTATTGTTGTTCTTCTTCTTTGTTCTAATTACATTGAAGCTATTTCAACGAAAGAAAACCAGGAAATGAGGTGATTATCCAATACAGTTTATAAACTTTATTTTTCTCTCTCTAAAGGTTGGGACACACATTAAAGGGAGAATACCATAAACAAACTTTAAACATAAATTGTATTTTATCATAATGGACAAAATTGACTGACAAACACAAAATTAGCTTTTCTGAGTGCATAAGGTTCTTCAGCATTAGTTACAGAGTCATAGAGATGTACAGCATGGAAACAGACCCTTCGGTCCAACCCGTCCACGCCGACCAGATATCCCAACCCAATCCAGTCCCACCTGCCAGCACCCGGCCCATATCCCTCCAAACCCTTCCTATTCATATACCCATCCAAATGCCTCTTAAATGTTGCAATTGTACCAGCCTCCACCACATCCACTGGCAGCTCATTCCATACACGTACCACCCTCTGCGTGAAAAAGTTGCCCCTTAGGTCTCTTTTATATCTTTCCCCTCTCACCCTAAACCTATGCCCTCTAGTTCTGGACTCCCCGACCCCAGGGAAAAGACTTTGTCTATTTATCCTATCCATGCTCCTCATAATCTTGTAAACCTCTATAAGGTCACCCCTCAGCCTCTGACACTCCAGGGAAAACAGCCCTAGCCTGTTCAGCCTATTCCTGTAGCTCAGATCCGCCAACCCTGGCAATATCCTTGTAAATCTTTTGTGAACCCTTTCAAGTTTCACAACATCTTTCCGATAGGAAGGAGACCAGAACTGCATGCAATATTCCAGCAGTGGCCTAACCAATGTCCTGTACAGCCGCAACATGACCTCCCAACTCCTGTACTCAATACTCTGACCAATAAAGGAAAGCATACCAAACGCCTTCTTCATGATCCTATCTACCTGCGATTCCACTTTCAAGGAGCTATGAACCTGCACTCCAAGGTCTTTTTGTTCAGCAACACTCCCTGGGACTTTACCATTAAGTGTATAAGTCCTGCTAAGATTTGCTTTCCCAAAATGCAGCACCTTGCATTTATCTGAATTAAACTCCATCTGCCACTTCTCAGCCCATTGGCCCATCTGGTCCAGATCCTGTTGTAATCCTCTTCGCTGTCCACTACACCTGCAATTTTGGTGTCATCTGCAAACTTACTAACTGTACCTCTTATGCTCGCATCCAAATCATTTATGTAAAGGGCCCAGCACCGTATGCACTTCAAAATTTCATTAAGGCCCCTTAGCCTTTCCAAAACCAGGACCACTTCCATCTACAAGGATAATGGTAGCAGGTAAATGGGAACACCACCATCTGCAAGTTCTCCTCCAAGCCACTCAGACTTAGAAATATATCTAGGAGACAATAAGGCCTGCAGATGCTGGAGATCAGAGTTGAGTGTGTGTTGCTGGAAAAGCACAGCAGGCCAGGCTGATATAGCATTCTGTTGCAAACTCAGATAGACTGCATTAACAAGGTCTAAACAATAAGGATAAGATGTTTAACGATCGCATTTTCGAGTCACAGGAAAGTTCCCATCAGCTCCATGATTTCAAACGATTGTTATCTCACTGGACTTCTGAATCACAGCTGGTGGCAGAAAGAAAGAAATTATTGACAGCAGTTCCTGAAGTTCCAGTTTACTCTGCATGGACAAACACCAAATGTTGCTGCTAGTTTCATCAGGTAATGAAGGTGAATGCTAATACTGTCAATACAATTGCAAAAACTGGGCCAATCCGTTTCAAATGGTACATTACATCATGGTGATTGGAAAAATGTTTTGAAGGGAATGGAACCAATATTTATGATTGAGATGAATGGAGAAGGCGGTAACTGAGACAGCCACATAGTTCAGTAAAAAATGAGGTCTGCAGATGCTGGAGATCACAGCTGCAAATGTGTTGCTGGTCAAAGCACAGCAGGCCAGGCAGCATCTCAGGAATAGAGAATTCGACGTTTCGAGCATAAGCCCTTCATGAAGGGCTTATGCTCGAAATGTCGAATTCTCTATTCCTGAGATGCTGCCTGACCAGCCACATAGTTCACCTAGATCATTGAGGAGGGTTGCCTGCTGGAGATTGGAACAGTACCAAGTGTAGAGAATATTGAATTTGAGTTTTTGAGACTCAAGACATAGAAATTGCAACTGATTTTAACTTCTTTGTGATAAAAAACTAAATATTACATGATTTATCTACTGACACTAATTAATTATAGGGAAATGGCCTTTTCAAATCAATTTTTTTCAACTGTTCTTCACTGCTGAAGGTACTGAACTCTTTCTGATGTACAACTTCTTAATTGATAAGATAATAAGAAGTAATTATTATGGTGGCTAGCAATACTGCCTCACAGCATCAGGGACTTTGGTTCAGTTCCAGCCTCGGGGTTCTGTCTATGTGGAGTTTTCTAGTTCTCCCACTGTCTGCGAGGATTTTCCCTGTGCGCTCCAGTTTCCTCCCACATTTCAAAGCTGTGCATGTTAAGTGAATTGGGCATGCTAAATTGTCTGATAATGGATTGGCCATGGTGAATGCAGCATTACAGGGATAGGGTCAGGGGTGAGTCTGAGTGGTATGCTCATTGGAGGGTCAGTGCAGACTTGATTGGCCGAATGGCCTGCTCTGCACTGTGGGGAATCTATTGTTCATGGTGATGGTATTTCCTGTGAAGTCACTTCCTGTTCCTTTTCTCAGGGGGTGGTAGATGGAGTCAAACTCGATGTGTTTGTTGATAGAGTTCCGCATGAGAATTCCTAGAAACATGGCATTCCAGAACTCTATCAACAAACACATCGAGTTAGACCCCATCTACTATCCCCGAGAAAAGGAACAGGAAGTGACTTCATCATAGGAAATAACATCACCAATCCAAGGAAACCCAAGCATATAAATAGAAAGCAGGAATTTTCAGTGTTACTTTGCCTGAGGTCCACTGAAGATGTTACCTAGTAACTTAATGAAACATCTGGAAATGAACCTTGCAGCTCAGTGAGCAAACCTACATCCAAAACCTCAACCTGAGCTACAAATCTTTCCAAAACTCGCTATGGCTGATAAGTTTTCCCGCTTTCTTCTAAAATATTTGATCTACTTGGCAATCAAGAACGTATCTATCTCTGTTTTAAATATACTCAGCGATCTGGCCTCCACAGCCTTCTATGACAATGAATTCCACAGATTGACCACTCTGTGGCTAAAGAAGTTTCTCCCTATCTCCATTCTAAAGCATCTTCTAAAGGCCCTTGGGTCCTTGTCTCTCCTGGCAATGGAAACATCTTTCCAATATCCCTCTGCTCAGGCCAATCAATAAGTTTCAATCAAACTCCACCCACCACCCCCATCCTTCTAAATTCAATTGAGTCCAGTCCCAGACTCCTCAAACATTCCTCCTATGTTAAGCCTTTCAATTCCTAGTATCATTCTCATGAACCTCCTCTGGACCTGCTCCAGGGCCAGTACATCCTTCCTGAGGCATGGGGCCCAAAATTGCTTACAATACTCTAAATGTGGCCTGACCAGAGCTTTATAAAACCAACATTTTTAATGCACCAAGTCAGACATGTTATGACACACCTCTGGAACAGGTAGGACTTGAACCCAGGCCTCCTGGCTTAGAGCAAGGTACACCCCTACTATAGCTCAAGAGTTCCATTATTTATAGTTCATGATCAGCTGACATCAATGCAAACCTTTAATCTCCCGCTGTGTGCCACTGTCATGTATATCACTACACACTATTATACCATTGATCTAACAAAGGAATATACCTTTGCTCACTGATAACCTGATATTAGAGATACACACACACACACACACACACACATACAATTCCCCCTCTTCTGAAATGTACAGACTCCGAGCTCTTGTGGTATCTTGCCCAAGAAGCTATTCTTCACCTGTGAGCCCTGATACGACATACTGGCAATCTTTGCAGACTCAAATGTTAATGTTAAGCAAGCACATGCACTTGCAGCAAATAGACAGTATCAACATCTAGAACCCGTGGGATGGAAAGACCAATTGCAGTATCCTCAGCAGAGTTGCCAGTTGTAGCTTGGATGTGGTAGCACACTCACCTCTGTATTGAAGTGTTTTTTGGATTCGTGAGATGTGGGCATCGTTGGCTGGCCAGCATTAATTGTCCATCCCCAGTTGCCATTGAGGTGGGATGAACTTCTTTCCTGAAGCACTGTAACCCACCTGCTGCAGATTGACCTACATGCTCTTAGGGATGGAATTCCAGGGTTTTGACCCCGTGACCGTGAAAGCATTGTAATGTATTTCCAAGTCAGGTTTGCGAATGATTTGGAGGACAGCTTGCAAATGTTGGTGCTCCCATGTATCCGCTGCCTTTGTCTTTTTAGATGTAAGTGGGTGTGGGTTTGGAAGGTGCTTTGAGAGGATTTTTGGTGAATTTCTGCTATGCATCCTGTAGATGGTATGCACTGCTGCTGCTGACCATTGATGGTGGAGGGAGTCAGTGTTTATGGATGTCAATCAAGTGGGGTGCTTTGTTCTGAATGGTGTCAAGCTTCTTGAGTCTTGTTGAAGCTACACTCATCCAGGGAAGTAGAGTGTATTCCATTATGCTTCTGACTTGTGTTCGCAAGGGGAACACAGGCTTTGGGGAGTCAAAAAATGAATTATTCATCACAGTATTCTCAGCCTCTGACCTGCTCTTGTAACCACTGTTTTTATGGCAAGTCCAGTAAAGTGTTTGGCCCATGGTAACCCCCGGGATGTTGATATTGGGGGATTCAGTGATGGTAGCACTAGTGAATGTCAAGGGGTGGTGGTTAGATCATTTCTTATTGGAGATGGTCATTGCCTGCCATTTGTACAGTGTGAATGTTGACCCTAATCCTCGATATTGTCTTGTATTTGAGCACGGACTGCTTCAGTATCTGAGGAGTCATGAATGCTGCTGAGTATTGTGCAATTATCAACTGATATCCCCACCTCTGATCTTTTGATAGAGGGAAGGTCTATCTGTAGATAGAAGCAGCTGTAGATGGTTAGGCCTGTGACACTACCCTGAGGAACTCCTGCAGAGATGTCCTGGATCTGAGACGACTGACCTCTAAACGTCGAATTTCCTGTTCCTTGGATGCTGCCTAACCTGCTGTGCTTTAACCAGCAACACATTTTCAGCTCTAAAAATCACAGCCATCTTTCAATGTGCCAGGCATGTCTGCAACCAGTGAGAGTTTGCCTCCAACACCTATTAATTCCAGTTTTGCAAGGTTGAAATTCTGCTTCTGTGTGCATCTTGGCTTCATCGGTAACATGAAGTTAGTGCCACAATAGGAAAGTAATCATTTCCAAAAGAATGCTCAGATAGGTTTAATGGCAAGGCTTTCAGCATATTGTGTGCTCTCATGCTTGCTCCTTATCGGATTCAAATGGCTGTTGTTCAAAAAGAGTTCAGGGTCACTTCAAAATTAATTTAGAAATTGAGATTTTTCTCTTATTCTTGATTTTCCTCAAATGGTGTATGTTGCCAATCGCACCATCCACACTGTCCCAATTGCGTAGACTCCATACACTTCCACAAGCCTTAATGAACCTTTTAACTCCATTAGTTGATTGCCCACCTGCCTGGAAGAGGTATGTAACACTGCTGCTTCTGGGAAAATGACCTGGAAGGGGAGATGGAGCCAGCAAACTGGCTGGCAATGCAAATTAACATGACCACCCTTGCCAAGGCTCAAAACTTCAACTTCAGGTCTCTGCAGTTGGATTTAAACATGCAAACATGCCACCACACTAAGCCAACACCAGGACAGTATTGGTAGAAAGTATTTGGTCGATCATAAGGTAATAGAAAATGAGCCTGAAGTGTGGAAACTGTAACAAACATCAATGGTACAAATCTTGGGTCTATTCTAGATATTCTCTCGAAGCATGCATTATTGTACTCTAACAACAAAGATCTCACTTCCTTTACAACAATTTGTGTTGGGCACCACAGGATTAACACATTTCTTACACACATAGCCCCATTATAATGGTACTTGCAATGACCTGATGGCAAATCACGTGAAGAATTTGGGTTCACTTAAAGTAGTGTATCACTGAAGTGTACTACAAACGAAGGCTGAGACTAAAAATTCAGCCCAGCTCAGTCACAATCCACTTTCCTTTTATGCTGACAAGCAATTCTTGGTTTAATAAAAATTGAACAAAACTGGAAGCAATAAGAAACTTTTCTGATGGGATACTCAATTTTAAAACTTTCTTAATGAAATATATAAAAACAGAGGTACAGAAAATCAAAGGGTGTGGACTATAGCGGGGACAAAGTACGGAGTTGGATGATCAACCATGATCATACTGAATGGTGAAATAAACTTGAAGGGCTGATGCTGATTTTCTGTCTCCTCAAAGTGAATATTTTAATTCATCTTAGTCCTGAAACTGATTAAGGATTGGTTATATTGAGAATGTTTAAAACATGGAATCGAATTGCATTAACTAAGAGAATAATTCTCGGGTTTGAGATTTCGGATGTTTATCTAGAGTATAATCAGCCAGGGTTACATTGTGGAGACACCATCAATTTACATTCTGGATTTTGAGAGAATATAGGTATACATAAATGATCTGGAAGAAGGCACCGTTGGTACGATCAGCAAGTTTGCAGATGACACGAAGACTGGTGGAGTAGCGGATAGCATAGGGGGCTGTCAAGGAATATATGGGAATATACATAGACTGGAGAGTTGGGCTGAAAAGTGGGAGATGGAGTTCAATCCAGACAAATGTGAGGTGATACATTTTGGGAAGTCTAATTCTAGAACGAATTATAGAGTAAACAAAAGAGCCTTGGGAAAAGTTGATGAGCAAAGAGATCTGGGAGTGCAGGTCCATTGTACCCTGAAGGTTGCTACACAGGTGGATAGAGTGGTCAAGAAAGCTTTTGGCATGCTTGCCTTCATCAGACGGGGTATTGAGTATAAGAGTTGGCAGGTCATATTAAAATTGTACAAGACATTGGTTCGGCCACATTTAAAAAAACTGTGCACAGTTCTAGTCGCCACATTACTAAAAGGAGGTGGACGCTTTGGAGAGAGTGCAGAGGTTTATGAGGATGTTGCCTGGTATGGAAGGTGCTAGCTATGAAGAGAGGTTGAGTAGGTTGGATTGTTTTCATTAGCAAAAAGGAGATGGCGGGGGGAGGAGTTGGAGAACCTGATTGAGGTCTACAAAATCATGAAGGGTATAGAAGCTTTTTCTCAGGGTGAAGGATTCAATAACGAGGGGTCATGCTTTTAAGATGAGAGGTGAAAACTTTAAGGGGGATACATGAGGCAAGTACTTTACACATGGTGGTAGGTGTCTGGAACGCATTGCCAGCAGAGGTAGGAGAGGCAGACATGGTAGATTCATTTAAGATGCGTTTGGACAGATGCATGAGTATGTGGGGAGCAGAGGGATACAGATGCTTAGGAATTGGGCAACAGGTTTTGACAGTGGATTTGGATCGGCTCAGACTTGGAAGGCCGAAGGGCCTGTTCCTAGGCTGTAAATTTTCTTTATTCTTTGTTCTTAGACTTAGAGAATCATGGATTACAAAATAAAATCATGCATTTTGTGCTAAATTTTTAAAAATGTCATTTCTCTCTCATTCCTACATTTCATTTGTAACCTTGCAAATTCACCATTCTCAAGCACTCGTCAATTCCACTTTAAAATTATTGACGGAAATAACATCTAACATATTTTGAGATACTTTTGAGCCAAAAGATTAGCGAAAATATTTCTCACCATACCTCGACATCTTTTACCAATGCCTTTATATCAATAATGACTTATTGTCTAATTGTCTAGACAATAAAGTCTAATTTACCAGAGGTTTTTTTTAATTGTTCTATTAAAATCTAACATCAGGCAAAAAAATCTCTGCAGTCACCTTTTATCCTTTCTGAACAGATGAAACTCTAACTCTCATAATTGAAGTCTCTCATGCCAGGAAACATTCTGAACCATTACAAATGCTTTTACATCTCTCTTGAAATGTGCTGCCAGAGTGACTAAAATGATGGTAGTGAGACCATTAGACATGGGAGCAGACATTAGACCATTCAGCCTATTGGCTCTGCTTTGCCATTCAATCATGGCTGATAAGTTCCTCAACCCATTCTCCTGCTTTCTCCCCACAACCCTTGATCCCCTTGACAATCATGAACCCATCTATCTCAATCTTAAATATATTCAATGACCTGGCCTCCACAGCCTTCTGTGGCAATGAATTTCATTTATTCACCATTGTCGGGCTGAAAACATTTCTTACCTCCGTTCTAAAAGGTCTTCCCTTTACTCTAAGGCTGTGGCCTCGGGTCCTAGTCTCTCTCACCAATGGAAACATCTTCACAACATCCACTCTGTCCAGGCCATTCAGTATTCCGTATGTTTCAATGAAATCCCCTCTCATTCTTCTAAACTCCATTAAGTTTAGAGTCGGAGTCCTCAAACATTCCTTAAACGTTCAGCTTTTCATTCCTTGGACCATTCTTGTGAACCTCCTCTGAACATGCTCCGGGGCCACTACATCCTTCCTGAGAAATGGGGCCCAAAACTGCACACAATGCTCCAAATGTGGTCTGACCAGAGCCTTATAGAGACTCAGAAGTACATCCCTGCTTTTATATTCAATCCTCTCAAAATAAATGCTATCATTGCATTTGCCTTCCTAACTACTATCTCAACCTGCCAATTTACCTTGAGAGAATCCTGGACTAGAACTTCCAAATGTCTTTTCACTTCAGACTTCTGAATTTTCTCCCCATTTATAAAAATAGCCCATGCCTCTACTCCTACCAAAGTGCACAACCTCAAACTTTCCCACATTGTACTCCAACTGTCATTTCCTTGCCCGCTCTCCTAATGTCTCCAAATCCTTCTGCAACCTACCCGCCTCCTCAATGTTACCCGTCTTTGTATTGTCTGCAAACTTAGCCAGAATGCCCTCAGTTCCTTCATCTAGACCGATAACGTAGTAAGTGAAAACCTGTGGTCCCAACACTGAGCCTTGTGGAACACCGGCTGCCATCCTGAGAAAGACCCTTTGATCTCTAGGAGTGCAATTGATGAAATTCACAGAAATTATCGTGAGGTCTTTGACAAGGTCCCACATGGAAGACTGATAAAGTAGGTAAAAGCACGCAGGATACCAGGCAACCTTAATCTAAATTTGCTTAGCACAGGAGACAGAGGACAGTAGCAGAAGGCTGTTTATGTGACCAGAGGCCAGTGATCAGTGCTGGGTGCCTTCTAGTTTGTGATAAATTTAAATAACATAGATGATATAGATGGATATTAAGCATATTTCAGATGACACGAATACTGGCTGAGTGAGGAAGATGGTCTTGGGTTTCAAGAGAGAGTAGAAGGATTGATCAGATGGGTAGGTCAGTGGCAAATGGAATTTAACCCTGATAAATGTACGGGTAAATATTACTTCTTTGGAAGTAGTAACAAGACAAGGGAGTATTCAATGAAAAGCAGGACACTGGAAAGTTCAGAGGAACAGTGGGAAGCCGACAGGACAGGTTAATAGGGTAGTCAAACAAGCAAACAGGATGCTTGCATTCATCTGTTGAGGCAAACATTATAAGAACGGGGAGGTTATGTTAAAGATGTACAGAACTTTGGTAAGGCTACAGCTGGAGTACTGTGCATTATTCTGGTCACCACATTATAAGAAGAATGTGATCACACTAGATGGAGTGCAAAGGAGATTCACCAGAATGTTGTCTGGGTTGAAGCATCTTAACCCAAGCCTTTCTTTGCAGTAGAAAATTTTGACTGTCGGGAGGCGGGGGAGCAGACGACCTGATAGAGATGTCTAAGATCATCAGGGACACGAACACGGTGAATACAAAGCAATCGTTCCTCTTAACTGAAGGGTTAATAACATGACGACAAACTTTTCAACTCAAATGGATATTGCTCCAGGGTGGTTAAAGAAAAAGCATGAATTTGTTCAGGACAAGTTGGCTGAAGTACCAAATTAATTAGTTGTCTCAATCCAGGCCTGATGAGATGTATTCTAATCTGCTATGGGAGGTGACGGAGGAGGTTTCTGGGGTCCAGACAAAGATAGGTAACACTTGCCTTGCCAGAGGTGAAATACCTGATGACTGAAGGATAGTAATGTGGTATCTTTGTTCAAGGGCAGCAGATATAGGCAGATAATTACAGAACAGTTAGCCTGATGTCAGTGGTAGGGGAATTATTGGAAAGAAGTCTAAGGGACAGAGTTAAACAACACTTGGAAAGATAGGGATTAGTCAGATATAGTTAGCATGGATTTGTTAAAGTGAAATCCTGTCTGACAATGTTAATATAGTTTTTTTTTGAAAAGATGACCAAATATATTAAATCAGGCTAATGAAATTTATGACATTTGCACAGGCTTCAGTAAGGCCTTTGACAAGGTCCCACTAGGAAGGCTGGGCCAAACGGTACAATGCCATGGGATCCAAGGAAAATTGGCAAACTGGATCCAAAATTGGTGTGCAAACAGGACGCAGAGAGTGATGGTGGACGGATCTTTCTGTGATTGAAGCCTGTGACCAGCAGTATACCACAGGGATTGGTGCTGGGACCCTTGCTATTTGTTATGTATATTAACATCTTGCATATTAATGTAGAAGTTACAATTAGCTAATTTGCAGATGACATGAAAGTTGGTAATAGTGACGAGGAGGCTGCAGTTTGATATTGACCAGTTGGTAAATTGAGTAAATTCAAACTTAATCCTGGTAAATGTGAGGTCTGCATTTTGAGAGGTTTAGCAAGGGAAGGATATAATGTGATCAAGGTTCTGCAAAAGATCGCTTGGCACCTGACAGGCCAGCTTGAAAAAGAAATTAGAAACAGTTTGGGCTGGAGATCTACCTTTCTCAACGGACAAAACAATCTTGAATCAAACAGGGATTTCATTTTCAAAGGATGTATCAGTCACATTAGAGTCTGCTGACATCTAAAGTTAGGCTAGCGAGCAACAAGTACAAATATGATTTGACTAATGGGGAATAACAAATAAGCAAACCTCACTTTTTCTAAAACAGTATTGTTCATGCAGGTACTGATAGATTATACTCTCAGAATGGCTCAGCATAGAAGGCATTCCTTTAGCCCTAACCAGCTGTGCATCAGGGAAATATTAGTTATCCAATCAATGATTCATTGTCATATCCCAGCAAATGTTTTTCTTCAGAGAATTTACCAATTTTCCTTTGAAAGCCATGATTGGATTGGTCTTCTCCAACTTTTCATCTTGTACATTTCAGATCCTAACTATTACTACATAATTATTTTCCCATATTAAGTTTCCCTTATTCTTAAATCATCTTAAATCTGTCTCCTTTGAATTTTGACACTTTTGTCAAAGGGAACACTTTCAGCCTATTTGTTCTGTCCAAACAGTCATGATTTTGACCATATTAATTTAGCATCCTCAGAACCTTCTTTCTGCAAGGATTATTCTCCCAACCAATACAATCTATGTAGGGAAAAAAAAATTCCTTGTGATTCTCATATGTAGCTCAAATTATGCCTATAATTTCTTTCTTCTGGAAGTGGACAATTTGCAATTTGAAAATGACTTTACAAAAACAAGAACAAAGGTCAGTTATAACTTCCTCAAAAAATTGTCCCTTAACCAGGATTCTTCCTTAAATAACTAAGGTCCTTCCTGATCAGATTCCTTGTACAAAATCAAAAAGAAGAATTCTTGTCATGCCTTGCTTTTGGCTGACACTGCAATTCATTTTAAAACAGCCCCTACATTGTTGCAAAAGCATATCCCAGTTCTTCTCATCCTCAGATTCTCCATTATGCAGAAATAAGAGAATAGCCATGTTTTAGTCAGCTGAAATAAATAGCAAAACAAAAACACAGATTGCTGTTAAAAACCAAGTTTTACTATTATAAACAAAGCATAAGGTTAACTGTACATGCAGCAACTGGGTCACTATGTACAGGACCCAATCAAACCTCATTAAAATGTACAGAAGAATATTTCTTGAATCAAAAGAATCCAAGTACCAGCTAAAACTTAAAATTTAATAGAGAAAAAATTACAAAGTTATTAAATTTAATTACATATAGTTACAGCTGCCCCTCCAAAAATAAACTCACGGGTGGTACACTTAAATTACTAAGCACATTTTCTTTATTTTTGTAACAGAGCAATTAAGAGTCACAAATAAACTATTAAGTTCGTACCCAAATGAGACAATTCTTGTCAAGTCAAATTAAATTATATCCACAAAAATTTAGAAGGGAGTGAGTCAGACATAAAAAATTCTAAATCCCTAACCCCCCCCGCCCCAACCCAATTCCAAGTGACTGATCACTTTCTGATGTTGGTAGTATATCAGTCAATTCTTTACCTGCTGATATTCTAAAAAGCTAGATTTTATTTGCTGGTTATCAAAGACGCTATTAGCTATTTTTTGAAATGAATAAGGCCTTCTTAAAGCATACAGTAAGAAACTGCAAAAGCATAACTCCTTGTCACATCTTTCCAGTGTCAATAAAATTCAGTGAAGGTAACAAAAAAAAAGCCAATGAATAGGAAAACAAGCATACCTGGATTAAAAAGTAAATACCACGGGTGCCAGAAATCTGAAATAAAAACAGAAAATGCTGGAAACACTCAGCAGGTCAGTATATTTGGAGAGAAACAGGTGAAGTTTCAAATTGGTGCCCTATTGTCAGAATTGACGTATAGTAATCGAGTTGTGTTTGGAAACTTAGCTCTCTCCAGAAATACTGTCTGACCTGAAATTTCCAGCACTTTGTGCTTTTCATTAAATATATGCAGTACCAACTGTACTTATAGGCATTTTGAAAGCAAAAAAACTCAAATCAAAATGGGTCATAAAATTGCAATTAGAATTTTTTTCTGAATAACTATAATATGTACAGTCCCGATTGCAGGATCAGGCACAAGGTTTCACTTCGGAAATAAAAGCCTACAATTGACACTTATTGCAACATTAATAATCTGCAGCTTTTATCATATTGGCTCTCCTGCAGTTTTCTAATTACAATTTTTTTTTAAGAACGAAGATTGAACATAATTACAGCAGATTAGTTAATTATCGATTTATGAGATCCAAACAGCCCCAGAAAGCATTCTTTCCCCTTCTAGATACTTTACAGTGAATTGTGGAAATTGTAAGATAAGTACAACAGGAGGAATGACTCAAACTTTATTCTATACCATCTGTCACAATGGGAAAAGCTGTTCTCAAACACTTACTTATCCCATTCCTAACGCATATATTCAACACAGGGCAACATGTTATTCTTTAGTATGGTTTAAAACCTTTTAACTAGAAGCCCCAAGAGCAATTTTGAAATAAATAATTCTCAAATTAATCAAACTCAAATAGCCCACTTGAGTAAATATATTGCCCACACTTGCAAAAAGCTTGTTCATTTTAAACTCTGCACTAGAGATTCCCTTCCTACTCATTATTTTCTTAATTCGCCTGGGCTCCTGAATATAAAGTTAAGAATTCCGAATTTTATAAATCCAGCTTTGCTAAGATGCAATACTCTTAGAAGTTTTGCTACTAAAAACATCAATACTACCTAAAATTTAGATTAGTTCTGCAATATACTGTTTTCTTTTTTAAAATACACATTAACCTTGTGCCCAATCAAATGGCGTGATCTACAGCTGTAGTTAACAGTATTTAGAATTAAGTGTAGAAACCAGATGGTGATTTTGAGCAGAAAGCTTGGTGATGAATATTGGCTGGAGGGAAATGCAGTCCCAAATTATGGTAACATGTCAAAAAAGCTTTCAAACCACACTGAAATTTTCTAATATTGAGCTAACCCTAGAATTTGGACATTGGTACAGTCTTAAAAGTACAAACCATCACTGTTCAGTATCAAATATTTAAGTGAAGATAATAGCTCAGCCAGACACTCCTCATCAGATCTAACAGCCCAATTCAAAGATAAATCAAATCAACCAGTGTGCATTCTTATAAGCTCCATACACAAAGCAAAGACATTTAGGCTTAGCGTCTATGTATGAAATCAAATCACTTGATAATTCAGTCAGTAGTATATTGTAATATAAAGTGCCTGTAATTATTTCAGAAATGGAAATTTGCAAATTACTTCCAAATTTCAAAACAATATGGAAAACAATCCAAACACTAAACCTGTATGATTACAGTCAATAAGCAATAGAGAAATCAACCTCTACATTGTGAATTGGCACTGAACAGACAGTCTCAATAGTATTGCTCTTATTTACAATTTAAACACATTTTAACCTGTAAATTTTTTTTAATGGAAATGTTACAAACTTTTAAATTTTTTTTATACAAATGGTATGAAAAATATTTATCCTTAAAATCCAACAGTCATTACTCTACCGCTTGCAATTTTGCATGGTTGATAGATACATTCATGTTCATCATACAGCATGACAGAATAAAATGGATCAATTCACATGCCTCCTTCCTCATGGTATATCTAGTAAAAAAATAACACTGCAGTTATACACAACCAAGGAGACCAAAGGAAATAAAAGTAGTAAATGAGGCTTGTTACTACCAATTATTGGTTGTGCGTAGCTTAACCCTTTGTTCTCACCATCCCAATTGCTTATTTGTTTCACCAATCCTGACCAGATGAATGGGATTGCATTTCGCTGATGGTATGAATGGCATTCAACTCGACAGCATTATTTACAGCTGCACAGGGTACAACACGTTAATACACACGAGTACAGATGTGCAGATATTTAGACAAGGATAAATTAAACAGTCACTCATCCATTTTTATTCTCTGGCAAAAGTTTGTTTGCAATGGGATTCATACTGTTCATTGAGTGCATGCTTTCAGAGGTCTCAATCTCCTCTGGATCCTGCAGAGTCAAAAATATATTCATTCATCATTTAAAAAAAAATTAAGTGTCCTACTTCTTACTTTACGCCATAAAGGTTTTTGAAACAAAAATATGTGCAAAATTTAAGTATGAGAAAAGTAGTGGCGTGTTAAAATAAAACAAAAACTTTGCACAGCTCTTTCACATCCTACCTAACCTAGCATATCCGTATTTTTTCAAAGTTTCATTTTGATCGTTCATAAACGGTATATTTTGCTATTTCCTGTGCGTGACAATATCAACAATTTCTTTATCCAAAAGTGCCTTTTTCTTTAAAAAAAAAAGGCACGATCAGGATGCAGGCAATTAAATTATGTGTACTGTTACTAATCATTGGTGCCAAAAGCTCTGCAAGTGATTGCTGGGATACTGACTAGCAAAACTGCAACATCCATCAGCACTTCACAAGTCAGATATTGTTTATTTTACCAGCTTCTATTTGTGCTTTGTATCTTCCAGTACTTTGACTTAGTGTCTTACTATAAAAATTACCCTACAGCACCTCTCTTGTGCAGTTCTTTGGGTACAAATCTAGTGCTGATAACTGAAGTAAAATTAAAATAGTATAAGGCAAGCTTATACGTGGCACGATAGGGGAGGTGAGCACCCATCACCAAGTGCCTAAAAAAAATATGAAAGGAAAATTGCAGGCACACACCTTTCCCCATAACACTGCAGGATCAAACCTGTGGAGAAAGAGAACTAATATTTTTGGTGGCCTTAAAAATAACAGTAGAGTAAGATTTCACCACCTGGACTAGATATGAACTCAAGTCTTTGGAGTAGATTGTCCTAGCCAATGTGAGATGTGTAATCAGTAAACAGCACCCAGATTCTAATATCCTGCTAGGAAACGGGTGGTTAAGGCTAAATTTCCTAATAGAGTTATTTACATTTTGGGCTCCACTGCTTCATCATTGAAGCCCAAAACTCACCATAAATGTTACTGTTGGTTGAAACTCATTGAGAGTTTTTTTTCTCTAAAGTTATTTATTTATATCTATATGTATATAAAAGAATTATTTCTAATATAGGAATATTGGCACATAAGTGCAGAAAAAAAGCCAAGATTTTTGATCAGGAACAGAGGAGAATATGCATTGAGTGACTGCTGTAGTTTCATCATAAGTTAAAAAGCTGCACATCGAAATTTGAAAGTGAGACAATTTGGGTCAATTTGACTAATAAGTGCTCACTGAATCTTAATTTTTATTATAATCTACATTAATGAACACAATCTAGAGATGAGACTTTTATACGCACATTAGTCAAAGGCAGCGCGAACACTTGTTAATAAAAAGAAACAACAATTCCACTGCAGCACACATTTTCAAGTTCATGGATTCCTCTAAACGGTCAAGTAAAGATGGTCAAGTCAGATCATGAACAGAAAATGTATAACATTGAAGGTGGTCCTTCTGAATAAGTTCCCTTAGTTAAACCAGCCAGGAAGAGGACAAATTCATGGGCAGGTGAGGGAAAAATCACGTAGGTAGTTCTCCTTTTGGCACTACAGCGGAATCCAAAAGCCGATGATATCCCTGAACAAAACCGGAGCAGAGGACACGGCATTTCAGAAATTAGGGCAACTGTGTTCATTATAATTGCCGTCAGTATGATCACATAAGCAGAAACTACTTCTTTTTGAACATAAAGTGCAACAGTGCTTAGGTTCTCATTGTCCATGCTCCAGTTTGCCATCTTCAATCCTCCAATTCATATCAGGTCAGCATGTTGTTCAAGCACGTTATGACACTGTAAATGTACCCAGCAAATCAGTTTCAACAATAAGCAAGGACCTTATCCTTCGGCTAATTGTACAGTGTTGACTGCAATGGTTTCACAATGCCTTCTTCGTACACCCTCATAATAGCTTCACAAACAAACTTGTATTGACTCTGTGGGAAGGAAAAAAGGAAAGTTCAGTTGCTTATTTTCAATAATTTTACATTCAACAGAATGAAACCTATTTAATCAAAATTTTTTTTTATTGTTCAAGATGAGGTTTTCACAATTGGTAGCTTTGCACAAAATGAGTGAAGTCTTCTTGAGACACTGGGGGCCTTGTCTGCTGGTTGGAAAATTGTTAAACATAGAAACATAGAAGATAGGAACAGGAGGGGCCATTCGGCCCTTCAAGCCTGCTCTGCCATTCATCATGATCATGGCTGATCGTCAAACTCAACAGCATAATCCTGTTTTCTCCCCAAACCTTTTGATTTCAGTTGCCTCAAACGCTATATCTAACTGCCTCTTGAATACACTCAACAATTTGGCATTAATTACTTCTTGTGGTAATGAATTCCACAGGCTCACCATTCTTTCAGTGAAGAAATATATCCTCATCTCAGTCTTAAATGGTCTACCTCAGACTGTGAGCCCTAGTTCTGGACACACCCACCATTGGAAACATCCTCCCTGCATCTGCCCTTTCTCGTCCTGTTAGAATTTTATAAGTCTCTAAGAGTTCCCCCCAGTTCATTTTAATTCCAGCAAAAATAATCCTAACCTAGTCAATCTCTCCTCATAGTCTAGATTAGAGTGGTGCTGGAAAGGCACAGCAGGTCAGGCAGCATCCGAGGAGCAGGAAAATTGAAGTCTGCAGAGTGGAGAGATAATTGAGAGGAGGGTGGGGCTGGGATGAAGGTAGCTGAGAGTTATTCCTGTTATTGAGGAATAAGGTTGTAAAGTGCATTTTAGTTGTCTACTTCGGGACTTCAACTGGCAGGGTGCACACAGCAGGGTTGACCATATAATTTGGAAATTTGAATTCTAAAGCTGAGATCAATGGGTTTTTGGTTTTAGTTCTGTGAAGATGACTTGTAGTTAAAAATAAAATCAGAAAATCATTTGGAAGAGAAAGCTAAAGAGAGTCTTTTCAAGAAAGCATGTGACTTGACTTAAATCACTTCTCAGCTACCTGTGAAATGATTTAGTAAGTTAAGTTTTTTTGACTTACAAAGAAACAGATGGTCAAGGCCACCTGCAGGTAAAGTTTAGAAGGAAAGGTTATACAGATTGGGTATCATTTTCTATACGCCCAAAAACTGAAGACCTAAAAAATGAAGGTCTTTTCAAAAGTGGACCGACAGGAACCGTAGGCATGTTGTGTTCAGGCCTTTTGGAAAATAACTTCACCTGACCGAAATGACCTAAAAGTCAAGTTTCTTTCTCCCCCCAAAGGACCAAACTCAGCATGTCCATAGGTCCAGTTTGTTTCCCCAAAGGGCACAAATGGACTATAGTGGACCGAAAAACTCATTGGTTTTCAAATAAGGGGGATTCTTGACCTGTACCAGCAGAAGGACAGTTTTCATTTGTAATTTTAATTCAGGTTGGAAAAAAGTTTTTATTTTTATAAGCAGCACTCGAGGGTGAGGTTAGTTTGACAAGTTTTTAAATCAGTAAAGGAATCAAGGGTTATGGGGAAAAGGCAGGATCTAAATGAATGGTAGAGCAGACCCACTGTCTGTATGGCCTACTTCTGCTCCCGTATCTTATAGTCTTGGGAAAAAAAGACACCGAGTTAACCTGTCTGTCTTAGGAAAAGATGGAGATAATCACATCTGGTTAATGCATGGAGAGTTATCAAAAGGTAACACAACTGACAAGGTTGCAAGCAAGAAATTAAAGCATTAATAATAGGACTCATACTTCACTAGGAAAAGGATTGATTTTTCTTTGCTTATAATAAGATTTTCGTCATTTATATAAATGATTTGTATTTGAAAATAGGAGGTACAGTTAGTGAGTTTGCAGATGACACCAATATTGGATATGTGGTGGACAGCAAAGAAGATTACCTTAGAGTACAATGGGATCATGATCAGATGGGCCAATGGGCAGAGGAGTGGCAGATGCAGTTTAATTTAGCTAAATGTGAGGTGCTGCATTTTGGAAAGACAGATCAGGGCAGTACTTATTCAGTTAATTGTAAGGTGCTGAGGAGTATTACTGAACAAAGAGATCTTCCTTGAAAGTGGAGTCAAAGGTAGATAGGAAAATGAAGGCGACGTTTAGTATGCTTTGCTTTACTGGTCAGTGCACTGAGCGTAGGAGTTGGGAGGTCACATTGCGGCTGTACAGGACATTAGTTAGGCCATTTTTGGAATACTGAATTCAATCTGGTCTCCCTGCTATGGGGAAGATGTTGTTAAACTTGAAAGGGTTCAGAAAAGATCTACAAGAATGTGGCCAGGGTTGGAAGATTTGAGCTAAAGAGAGAGGCTGTCCAGTCTGGGGCTATTTTCCCTGGAGTGTCGGAAGCTGAGGGGTGACCTTATAGACATTTATAAAATCATGAGGGGTATGGATAGGATAAATAGAAAGGTTTTTTTTAAACGCAGTGTGGTGCATGCATGGAATGAGCTGCCAGAGGAAGTGGTGGAGGCTGATAGAATTGCAACATTTAAAAGGCATATAGGTGGGTGTATGAATAGCAAAGGTTTAAGAGGCAAATGGGGATGGATCTGCTTTCACTGTCTTTTAAGGACAGTAAAAGTTTCTTCTTAGCTTTGTGTTGAATGGGAAATTCCTTATTTTTAAAGGATAATTCCTAGTTATAAATTCTCTCACAAGAGAAGAACACCTTTTCCATACCTAATCTGTCAAGACCCCTCATCTTGTATGACAGAGTCATTATGGTCTCCTGTACAGAAAATGACTCTTCAGCCTGAAGAGTCTATGCTGGTCATGAACAATTAACATTGGATTTTCCAGCAACTGCTCCACAGAGTTCAATGTCCTAGCATCGCAAGTGCACTTTCAAAAACTTCTTAATTGTTGGGGGCTTCTGTCTCTACCACTCTTACAGGCAGGGAGTTCCAGATTTCCACCACTCTCTGGGTGGGAACATTCTTACTAACGAACCTTCATAATGCTAGGCCCTAACCTTAAATTTATGCTTCCTGTCCATGCCCCTCATAATGTTATATATTGCTGGTTTCATCCCATAGTCCAAGATGTGCAAGTTAGGTGGATTGACTATGCCTAATTGCCCATAGTATCAGGGATGTGTAGACGAGATGGATTAGCCATGAGAAATGTAGGGTTGTAGTGGTGGTGATTTTGGGGGGGGGGGGGGAGAGTTGCGAGTGGGAAGGAGGGTTTGTGGTGGTGGGGGCTACAAGTCAATGGGATGTTCTTCAGTGGGTCGGTGTGGATTTGATGGGTGACACGGTGACACAGTGGTTAGCACTACTGTCTCACAGCGCCAGAGACCCGGGTTCATCTTTCCCCCCTCAGGTGACTCTCTGTGTGGAGTTTGCACATTCTCCCTGTGTCTGTGTGGGTTTCCTCCGGGTGCTCCGGTTTCCTCCCACAATCCAAAAATGTGCAGGTCAGGTGAATTAGCCATGCTGAATTACTCGTAGTGTTAGGTGATGGGGTATATGTAGGGGAATGGGTCTGGGTAGGTTGCGCTTCGGCGGGTCGGCGTGGACTTGTTGGGCCGAAGGGCCTGTTTCCATACTGTAAGTAATCTAATCTAAAATGGCTTCTTTCCATTCTGTACAGATTCTCTTCTGTCAGTCTCCTCTGTTCCAAGGAAATCAACCTGTTTAACCAAATTCTCTTCACAGTAAAACCCTCCAGCCCAGGCAACATCCTGGTACATCTCCTGTGCATCTTTTCCAAAGCAAACACATTTCTCCAACAATGTCGATTCCAGAACTGCACACAATACTCTAGTTGTGGTCCAACCAGTTTTTTTATAGTTCCAATAAAATCTCCCAGCTCTGAAACATTTTGCCTCAGCTAATAAAGGTAAGTATCCCACTCTAAAAAAAAATTCATAGGATTTGGGCATTGCTAGGTGGAACAGCATTTACTGCCAATCTTTAATTGGCCCAAGGGCAGCTAAGAGTCGGTCACATTACTCCAGATCTGTAGTCACATGTGGGGCAGACCAGGTAAGGATGCCAGTGTCCCAGATGACAATCACCAACAGTTTCATATCATCATTAGACTCAATTCTGGAATTTAAAATCTAAATTCTACCATCTGCCATTACAAGATACAAGCCCGGATTCCCAAAACATTACCCAGGTCTCTGGATTAATATCTTCAAGGAGAAAGTGAGGTCTGCAGATGCTGGAGATCAGAGCCGAAAATGTGTTGCTGGAAAAGCGCAGCAGGTCAGGCAGCATCCAAGGAACAGGAAATTTGATGTTTTGGGCATTATCCCTTCATCAGGAATGAGGAAAGTGTGTCCAGCAGGCTAAGATAAAAGGTAGGGAGGAGGGACTTGGGGGAGGGGTGATGGAGATGTGATAGGTGGAAGGAGGTCAAGATGAGGGTGATAGGCCGGAGTGGGGTGGGGGCGGAGAGGTCAGGAAGAAGATTGCAGGTTGGGAGGGCGGTGCTGAGTTCGAGGGAATCGACTGAGACAAGGTGGGGGGAGGGGAAATGAGGAAACTGGAGAAATCTGAGTTCATCCCTTGTGGTTGGAGGGATCCCAGGCAGAAGATGAGGCGCTCTTCCTCCAACCATCGTGTTGTTATGTTCTAGCAGATGCGGCGGAATAGTCATGCGATAATGCCACCAGGTCACCGTCTCCCCGAGGCTTTCTTAGCCCCAACCAATTTACCACGTCCTGCTACATTAAAGGACTGATGGTTACGCACACCAAGATCACTCTGAACCTTGATGCTTCCCAAGATCCTATTGTGCGTTCAATGGCCTTGTTTATCCTGCCGATGAGTATCACCTCACACTAAGACAGATTGAATTCCATCTGACCAGGCCATCTACATCCTCCTGTAATCTCATGCTAACCTCCTCACTACTTACTATCCCACCAATTTTTGTATCATCTGTTAAAGTGACTGATCAACTTTCCTACATTCAAATCTAAATTGTTTGTTTTTAACCACAAACAGCAAAGGTTCCCTTAACAAAGACAGGCTGACTGTTCTTGATTACTTCCTGTGTCTCTAAGTGCAGATTAATTTTGCCCCTCAAAATTGCTTCCAATAGTTTTTCCACAACTTAGGTTGGACAGACTGGCCTGTACTTTCCTGATTTATCCCTTACTCCCTTCTTGAGTAACAGATTTTTCAATGGAGTCACCTCTTAATCTTCAAAACTCCAGTGGGGACAAGTTTAGCCTGTTCAACCCTTCTTCACAAAACAGTCCAGGTTTTAGTATAGTGAACTTTCTTTGAACTCTTTTCATAGTCTTAATTATTTACTGCATCTGCACACTAACCACTTGTGATTCAGGCGACAGGGCACCCAGATCCTTTTGCATCTTTGTTCGCTGCAATTTCTCACCAGTTAGATCATATACCTTTGCTATTCTGACTGCCAAAATTGTCAACTTCACAGCATATGCCATTTGACAGATATTTGCCACTGTCTTAATCTACATATGTCACTTTTCAGCTTCTTTACATCCTCTTCACAACTTACTACGTCCAACCAACTAATTTATAGAAGATGAGCCTCACGCACTGATCTCTGTACTCACCATTTGTCACATCTTACCAACCAGATGAACCATTTCTGCTTGTTTCCAGGCCAATCCTCAATTTATGCCAACCTTACGTCTGTACCATTAGCTTTTATTTTTTGCAATAACCTCTGAAGAAGCACCTCACCAAATGCCTTCTTGAAGTCCAAATATTGTACATCCTCTCACTTTTGCTTTATCCACAGCATATTACTTCTTTCAAGAACTCCAACAAATGTTCTGCAATTTCTTATCCAAACTACTGCACCTCCTGCTGCTTCTCCTCTTTTATGATTCTTCTTAAAAAAAACGTATCCCTCTGTGCAAACCTTCAATTGGCTCTCCTCTACTTCTTTGCTTTCATGCTCGTCATTGCCTAGACATTAGTGATGGACAATAAAAGCACTAAAAAAATCATGTTGTTGTTAAATTCTTCAGTTCTCTTGGTTTTTACATGATGGTTTGACTTTTAAAATACCACTCTGGCCTTTTATTGATGACAATTCATTCATGTGCTAATTACGTACTGGTGCTTGGCTTGGGTTATTCAAAAGAATACTCCTTTTGGCCTCTCTGCAAATTACTGTAAAGAATGGTTCCACATTCTTATACATTAAAACCAACACAATTTATAATAAATGAGAAATTGTGCACTAGTGCTAGAACTAGTTCTAAAATCTAACAAATAACTGCAATCCTGGCAAAATTAAGAGTTGTAGAGGCTAGTATGTCCATACAGCCTACAGATCACCAGGTGGCAGTCTCATCCACCCTAACCTTCAACATGAATGTTGACTTGTGTTAGAAACTAATTTAGAAAGAACACTCCACTCTATAACAGCACAATTAATTCAATAATTATTTCCCTTTCCATCAAAAACCAGCAACTCAGATTGGTTCCAGATGAGAACTGCTGAGCCCTTCTCTCTAGAATAGCTCCCAGTCAGTTCTGTAACTCTCAACCTTGAAACCATTATTGGGTGCATCAGCATGTTGACTGTTGTAAGTGAGAAATGTTTAATCAGACTAATTCCTTCCATAATGTATATCAATTTTTTTTTCTTGACGTGGACAAAGTGGAAGAGGAAAATTCCTTTCAGATTTTAATCTTTTTTTCTTGAAAGGATAATATACAAATATCATGTTTACTTCAGCTCTGTCTGGGGTTCCATTAAGGGAGAGTAGGACAGTGGCTATATTTTTTTGAACCTTCAATATACAACCCTGGAACAATGACTTTGGGACACAAGTTCAAAATCTAGTTCAAATCCAATGAATCCAGCTGGGAAACTGAAATTTAACTGAAAAAAACTAGAATAATAGTCTGGACTCAGTCATGGTGACCATGAGGCCATTAGATTATCATAATGAGGCCACTGGATTGTCATAATAACCTCTCCAGAACTTTCTCACCCTGTTTCATTTATGAGGGCTAGGGCATGAATCTACAGAAATAAGTGACAGATGCATAGATCACCCAGGTACCCACTTGGCAAGCCTGAGGCTGTACTCTGATAAAGCTACTCCTCCTAGGCATGATTTGGAGTTGCCGGTGTTGGACTGGGGTGTATAAAGTTAAAAATCTCTCAACACCAGGTTATAGTCCAACAGGTTTAATTGGAAGCACACTAGCTTTAGGGAAGGATTTCTGTCTATTTTTTGCCTGGCCAATGTGATTCCAGACCTACGGCAACGGTAGCAAATCTTCATGGTCCTTTGAAATGGCCTAGTAAGCCGCTGAGTTCAGAAGTAGTCAAAGTTGCACAGCAAATGTTAGGGCCTTGCCAGGGATACTCACATCCCATGAAAAAGAATAGGAAGAAACATAATTGACAGATTCCTGCGAGGTAGCTTTTTCCTGTTTAAGAAACTTTGG
The DNA here is from genome assembly GCF_020745735.1 of Hemiscyllium ocellatum. Taxonomy (NCBI): domain Eukaryota; kingdom Metazoa; phylum Chordata; class Chondrichthyes; order Orectolobiformes; family Hemiscylliidae; genus Hemiscyllium; species Hemiscyllium ocellatum. The sequence goes on along the minus strand of NC_083407.1, from coordinate 21,373,532 downwards.
TAGATTAGGTCTATATCTATTACCAGGTCACATTCAAGCCAGATCAGTTAAGGACAAGTTTCCTTTCCCTAAAGGACATTAGGGAGCCTTTTCTGAACTGCTTGTGTGTTGCAGACTAAGGAGACCAAAACTGTTCACAGTAGTCTTGAAACAAGCATAAAGAATAAAACTAAAAGGCAAATTCTATTTATAATTCAATGCTTTGCTAAATTACCTATGTGGTGAGAATATATTAATCATCTGCTTTTTCAGTATGGCATAACAAGAATCACAGTAAGAAATGAGATCACTTACTGAAAGCTAACCTCGGTCCCATGCTCCTATAATATGAGGATTTATACAACAATCACACACAAAGTTTCAGCAATCCTTAAACATGAACAAAAGTTTTTAAAATTTAACAAAGAAGCTCCTGCTCTGGTATAGAGTTGACAAAAGTGCACTCCAAGGAATAAATGGTCTTGTGAGAAAATGAAATTTAGGAGCAATGTGTGATTAGAAGAGGTTGCAGAGATAGGAAGGGGTGAAACCAAGGGATTTGAAAACAGGATGAGAACAGGATTTGCTAAGTTTTTTCAAATAAAATGGTTCATCAAGTAACTTCATTAAATAAAGTGACTGTCCAAAAATCAATAATGATCTTCAAACTAAAGAAAATTATACTTCAGATCTCTGAATGAGACAGGATCCCTCTAAAGTTTTCTGCTTGCAAGATGAAATTAGGGTGGCAGTTTAAAAGCATAATTATCTTTTATCTCCTAATTTTCTATTCAAGGATTGCTTTGCAATGAAAATTGTAGGTTGCCACAGATCAAGGACACATTGTCTTTGGCTATATCACTTGCCTAGGAGGTTAAAAATCACAACACCAGGTTATAGTCCAACAGGTTTAATTGGAAGCACACTAGCTTTTGGAGCGTCGCTCCTTCATCAGGTGATAGTCCTGATGAAGGAGTGACGTTCCGAAAGCTAGTGTGCTTCCAATTAAACCTGTTGGACTATAACCTGGTGTTGAGAGATTTTTAACTTTATACACCCCAGTCCAACACCGGCATCTCCAAATCATGCCTAGGAGGAGTAGCTTTATCAGAGTACAGCCTCAGGCTTGCCAAGTGGGTACCTGGGTGATCTATGCATCTGTCACTTATTTCTGTAGATTCATGCCCTAGCCCTCATAAATGAAACAGGGTGAGAAAGTTCTGGAGAACTGAGTGCAATGATTGTCATAGTGCAAAGCAACTCAATATTAATGAACAAGTGGCTCTGCAATGTATCAGTGCTCCACAATTCTATGCTATAGTTTGGTTGCGGTGAGAGTGGCGGTGATTAAAGGTTTGAGGCTAAAAAATGGCTATTAAACCTATCTCTACAGGATGGAGTAACGAAAAGCTATACCATTACTCAAAGGGAAAAGAGGAAATACAAATAGACATTCAGAGGAAAATTGCAAGAAAGGATAATAAGCAGAATTGTATTCTAACCAAGGGAAATGTATAGTTTATCCGAACTAAATGAAGATTACAAATGACATAATCAGGAGAATCCAACTGTCAATACAAGTTGTAAACAATAGATACCATTTCAATCCCTATTGAATTGAATTGAATTTATTATCATGTGTACTGAGGCACAGTGATAAGCTTTGTCTTGTGAGCAATACAGGCAGGTTATATAGTTAAGAAGCATAGATAAGTAAATAATAAGTAAACAGTGGCAAAAACACAAAATACAGATACAGGCGAATGCTAAACGTTTGAAAGTCCATTCATTATTGAAACAACAGTATGGTAGAAACGGTTGTGAAACTGGCCAGTGTGTGTTCAGGCTTCTGTCCCTTCTCCCAAGGTCAAGGTTGTAGAAAAACATGGCCAGGGTGGGATGGATCTTTGAGAATGCTGGCTGTCTTTCCTTGACAGCTGACCTGGTAGATGGATTCTATAGATGGAAAGTTGGCCTTTCAGATTGTCTGGGCCAAGTTGACCACTCTCTGTAACCGTCTCCGATCTTGAATGTACAGTTTCCATAGCAGGTAGTGATACATCCAGACAGAATGCTCCAGATGGCGTACCTATAGAAGTTGGCAAGGGTATTCACCATCATGCCAAATTTCCTCAGCTGCCTGAGGAAGAAGAGACGTTGTTGGGCCTTTGTAACCAGTACGTCCACATGACGAGTCTAAGAAAGCTTGTTGTGGATGAGCACTCCCAGATGCTTGACACTCTCCACTCGTTCCATTTCTGCGTTGTTAACGTGTTGGGGGGCATGAATAACATCTCGCTGAAAATCAATAATGAGTTTCTTGGTTTTGCCAGCATTGAGAGCTAGGTTGTTCTCAGTGCATCATTTTTCCTGGTCTTCCACCTCCTGTCTGTTTTGTTACCGTCTGAGATTTGACTGACTATGGTGGTATCATCAACAAACTTGTAAATGGCATTAGTCTGGTATTTGGCAACACAGTCATGGGTATACAGAGAGTACAGTAGGGGGCTGAGTACGCACCCCTGGTTTGGGAGGGGCGGGGGTGGAGAGGAGAGGCTCCAGTTTTGAGTGTTAATGAGGATGAAACATTGTCCCCAATGTTCACCGATTGTGGCCTGTGGGTCAGGACCCCGAGGATCCAGCTGCAGAGACTGGGGCTTAGTCCGAGATCACTAAGTTTAGTAATCAGTCTTGAGGGGATACTAGTGTTGAAGGCTGAACTGTAGTCAATGAGTATGATTCTTGCGTTGTTCAATATCATGCTCTGCATTAAAATTTAAGTTATGATTTTGTTAATCCAGAGATCCAGATAATGTTCTGGGACTTGGGTTCAAATCCCACCATGGCTGATGGTGGACTTTTAATGCAATAAAAATCTGGAATTAAGAGTCTAATAATGACCATGAATCCATTGTCAATTGTCAGAAAAAAAACCCATCTAGTTCACTAATATCCTGTGGGGAAGAAAACTGCCATCCTTACCTGATCTGGCCTACATTGACTCCAGACACACTGCAATTTAGTTGACTTTTAACAGCACTCTGGGCAAATAGGTATGGGCAATAAATGCTGGCCTAGCCAGTGATGTCTGCACCATATGAATAAAAAAAATCTTCATCCAGATACAAAACTGTGTGAAGTACTCAGTTTCTGCAATGCACTAACTCAACGAGAAATGAAGAACAAAACATCTGGTTCCTGAATTGAATAGCTCAGTGCATACAACTATGACAAGTGAAAGTGATCAATACTCACTGGTGTTTGAATCATCATGGCTCTCTGGTCTCGCATTGTTCGTACAATGTCCAATGGATACACTGGCTGATTGCATTCAATTAGACACATTGCTGTCTCCATAGTAATGAGAACTCCTGTCCGACCTATCCCAGCACTGTAAAATATAATTTGGTGGATTGTTAGCTCAGTTGCTGGGGAGTCGGTGATGCCAATAGGTGTGACCGATGCTTGCATCAGCTGAGGTCATCATGAAGGTCCTGCTTTCCCAACCTTGCCTGAGCATGGTGACCTTTAGGTTAAACTCCTCACCAGCCATCTCTTCTTCTGATCAGAGAACAGATTATGGTAACTTTACCCACGTAAAACATAATTACATATGAGCAAGCTGTACTGGAGTCAGCATCCTCACTTACTCTCTTTAAAAAAAATGGTCTTCAGATTTTCCACCTTAAATATCCTACATTCAATCGATGTCCATTGTTTCCTGTCTTTATGATTTCAAAGGCATCATCTTAGTGAAGTGGCATTGCAGACCTATTAGTTTAACGCCCTTACTATGGAAGAGTTCAAAGCTACACAAGGTACTAACTGTTGTTCCAAGGATCTTGGATGATCTCTCCATTTTTCTGATTATTTCTAGAGGATGAGAGTGTTTGCTGACCATCCTAACGACCCTCGAGAAAATGATGGTGAGACTGAATTCAGGAGAAATTTCTTTACTTAAAAGATAACAAGTCTTTGGAGTTCTTCATGCCAGAGAGCTGCTGAGTATGTTCAAGACAACAGTTAACAATTTATTGACCTTAAAGGGGTATATGGAATGCAAGAAGGTAGATGATCAGCAATAGTCTACTGAATAACAAATCAAACTCAAAAGGGCTTGCTCTCGCTTCTAACTCTTACATTGTTATGACTTTTACATTGATAATCTAATCTTTCACTTGCTTTGAAAGCCCATCCATTAGATGTTCTAATTTTAAGATCTAGTGAACCTGAATTCTCAAATCGCATGCTCATCCACGTAACAATATATCACCCACATTCACTGATATAGAATTCCACTGCAACATTTATGGCCATTTAATTTATTCTCATCACCACCATACAGCTTCCTTTGATATTCTCAATAATTTGCAATGCATCTTATTTTTGAATGTCTGCACATTTTAAATAGGGTGAGGCATATCCAAAATATTTAAGAATAAAGTGAACCAAACTAATGCCAGAATCGATCACTATTTCAACCACTGAGGAACTGCCTTTAACAATTTTGAATCCATCTGCTATGAACACTTGCTTGGTTCATTTTTCCTGTAGTGTCTTGTGTGGTAGATGGTCAGAGAAACAACAAATTCTGAATTTCCACAGTAAACCTTTAGAAGAAAAACATTAGTCTCATTCAGAAATATGTCAGTAGTGCAGCTAATTATTTGTATGGATGCAACATCTGTAACTGCAAAATTCTTATCTTAGGAGAGTGGCCAGACATGTTCTGTTTCCCACCTCTCTTCTTATTTTGGTTGAAAAACTGTCTTCAATTAAATAATTGTGAACCATAATCGGATTAAATCAATCTCACTTCCTAACCAATTTCAAGAATATCAAATCTGGTATTGTAAATTCACCTCTGAACATCTAGGTCCCATCCCTGTGGATTCCCAAATCAGGTTTTGCCACTCCCATCCCAAAATAATTCAGCAAGTGCTTACTATTTTGAGTACCTACCTAGTTAAGCCAAATATGAAAAACATCCTCCACTGTTATATTGGCTATCATCATATTAGCACAGTGGCTTAGTGGTTAGCACTGTTGCCTCAGTACCAGTGACCCAGGTTTGAGTCCAGCCTGGGGCGACTGTGTGGAGTTTACACATTCTCCCCATGTCTGCATGGGTTTCCTCTGGGTGCTCTGGTTTTGTCCCAGAGTCTAAAGATGTGCAGGTTTGGTGAATTGACCATGCTAAACTTCCCACAGTGTTCAGGGTGTGCAGGCTAGGTACATTTACATATAGAACATAGAAAAATACAGCGCAGTACAGGCCCTTCGGCCCTCGATGTTGCGCGATCAAATCCTACCTAACCTACACTAGCCCAATAACTTCCATATGCCTATCCAATGCCTGCTTAAATTACCATTTGTTAGGGGAATGAAGAGCAATCGGGTAGGGAATGGGTCTCAGTGGGATACTCTTCGGAGGGTCGCTGTGGACTTGTTGAGCTAAATGGTCTGTTTGCACACTGTAGAGATTCTGTGATTCTACTTCATCCTGACCTCACTTGACACTTGAGCACAGTGTTCCAGCTACAGTCACTGCTTCAGGAAGACAGACTTGGGCAACATCCTTCCCCCACAGTTTAGTCCAGATATAGCCTCTTGACTATTGTTATGGCTGATCAGCTTCCTCAGGACAGATTAGCAAGCAAAGGTCGGATTCTACATGTCAATATAGTTCAGTTCCAAATTAGGTAGGAAAACTTCTCAAGTGAAACTTCTCCAGAAAGAAAAAAAAACAAATATTTTTGCTCTTGTCAAGCTTAAACTCTGATTTGTTGACCCAAAAGGCAAACACTATGCAGAGATCAAGAATTATTTTTTGAATTAACATATCTATCATGTTGGTGACAAGACAATAACAATGGATTATAATCAGCATTTTCCAGAGACAAACTTAGCATTTAAATCAATTAAAATCTTCAGACATTTCAACAGTAAGTCACTGTCATTGGGTGGAACAAAAAAAATGCTCAAAAATGATCTGGAAGAAGCTCTTGTTTAGCATATGATTTTAAGCAGTCTACATTTAAAAGTTACCAACTATAGAAAAATAATTCATAGGTGCTTAAAAAATGTTTTTTCTTCTTCCCTGGCAGCATCCCAATTTCTCACTAAACAAGGAATTGCGGATGCTGGACATCTGAAACAAGAACATAAATTGTTTGAGAAACTCAGCAGGATCTGTGGAAAACAAACAAAGTTAATGTTTCGAATCCAGGGACCCTTTTACTTAACAGTTCTGAAGAAGGGTGACTGGACTCGAAATGTGAAGCACAGATGCTGCCATACCTGCCGATGTTCTCTAGCAATTTATGTTTTTGACCCAATTTCTCAGTTAGGTTCTGACCACATTAAATTCTTCCATTTATCACTATGTTTGTTTGTAGCAGATAAACTACATGTACCTGCAGTGTACGACAACTGGTTCATCTTTGCCAACCCGCGTTTCTCGAACAAGTAACACAAACTTCAGAAAATCACTCGAATCATCAGGAACACCATGATCAGGCCATGCAATATACTGGATTTGGGTGAGTGGACGGCTCTCATTTTTCTGTGAAGTTGCAAAAGATTACATTTCACTAACAGACAAACAAGATATACATGTAATGTCTTCAAGGTTATCTTAAAATAAAACTATTAGAGCAGGCTGAAAATGGGTGCCAATTCGATTTGCAGTTTGCCTTTAATTAAAAGTTTTCACTCAGGAATTGAGCCAATTTTGATCTTGCTCAAAAGTGTGTTTTATAGTTCAAAATATTTTTCATTACTTAGGTCCCAAATAAGGGCTTCAGCTTTGAGGTCTAGTCTTGAACATCTGTACATTTGTATTACTGAACAGGAGTCGCTTCGATCACCTCGAGAACATGAGTCAGCCTGTGTTGTTGCTGCCATCATTTCACAACAGGGTCACAGAAATACCAGAAATGCAATACAAGAAACGTTTCAGATAGACTAGATATCTTACACATTATTTACTGAATGAAACATATCGAAAGTAGTCATACAGTCAGAGAAACAGATCCTTTTTGTTCCAACTCATGTTTGCCTACCAGATTTCCTAAACTGATCTTGTCCCATTTGCCAGCATTTGGCCCATTCCCTCTAAACTGTTCCAATTCACGTACCCATCCAGATGCCTTTAAATGCAGCAATTGTACCCACCACCAATATTCCCTCTGGCAATTCATTCCGCACATGCACCACCTTCTGTGTGAAACAGTTGTTCCTCAGGCCCATTTTTAACTCTTTCCCCTCTCATCTTAAACATGAGGACTCCCTTAAGCTGTTGTGGTTCTGTTCGCCGAGCTGGGAATTTGTGTTGCAGACGTTTCGTCCCCTGTCTAGGTGACATCCTCAGTGCTCGGGAGCCTCCTGTGAAGTGCTTCTGTGATCTTTCCTCCGGCATTTGTAGTGGTTTGAATCTGCAGTAGATGCTATTATGATGAACAGCGTCAATTCATAACAGTCATCATACTGGTTAATTCTTTCTTCAGATGCTGCCAGACCCAAGTTTCTCCTGCACTGCTTTTCTTAGAAATAGACACTGATGTTTCAAAGTGGCAGTGGTGCGCCCACAGGCCCAGTAAAGTTGGGCAACCCCAGACCGATGTCTCGAGAACACAAAAGGTTCCTCGAACAACATTCAAGTGTTTCAAGCAACATTTAGTTCATTAAAAATATTAAATCTTTCAATTTTTCACAATATTCTTCACACTTAACAAAAAAGTGAAGTCATTAATAGTACTTAATCTATTAACATTGAGGGCAGGAATAGGAGGATAGAGCCGGTGAATGCACAGCTGATGAAGCTGATGTATGGGAGATGGATTCACATTTTGGATCATTGGAATCTCTTTTGGAGGTAGAAGTGACCTGTACAAGAAGGACGGATTGCACCTAAATTGGAAGGGATCCTAATATACTGGCAGGGAAATTTGCTGGAGCTGCTCAGGAGGAGGGGAAGTGGCGTTATTGATAAGGGATAGCATTACAGCTGTGCTGAGAGGGGATATCCCTGGAAATACATCCAGGGAAGTTATTTGGGTGGAACTGAGAAATAAAGGGATGATCACCTTATTGGGATTGCATTATAGACCTCCTAATAGTCAGAGGGAAATTGAGAAACAAATTTCTAAGGAGATCACAGCTATCTGCAAGAATAATAGGGTAGTTATGATAGGGGATTTTAACTTTCCAAACATCAAATGGGACTGCCATAGTATTAAGGGTTTAGATGGAGAGGAATTTGTTAAGTGTGTACAAAAAAAATTTTCTGACTCAGTATGTGGATGTACCTACCAGAGAAGGTGCAAAATCGGACTTACACTTGGAAATAAGGCAGGGCAGGTGACTGAAGTGTCAGTGGGGGAGCACTTTGGGGCCAGCGAACGTAATTCTATTCGATTTAAAATTGTGATGGAAAAGGATAGACCAGATTGAAAAGTTGAAGTTCTAAATTGGAGAAAGGCAAATTTTACCAGTATTAGGCAAGAACTTTCGAAAGCTGACTGGGGGCAAATGTTCGCAAGGAAAGGGACGGCTGGAAAATGGGAAACCTTCAGAAAAGAGATAATGAGAATCCAGAGAAAGTATATTCCTGTTAGGGTGAAAGGAAAGGCCGCTGGGTATAGGGAATGCTGGATGACTAAAGAAATTGAGAGTTTGGTATCGAAAAAGGAAGCAAGCATATGTAAGATATAGACAGGATCGATCAAGTGAATCCTTAGAAGAGTTAAAGGCAGTAGGAATATACTTAAGAGGGAAATCAGGAGGACAAAAAGGGGACATGAGATAGCTTTGGCAAACAGAAAGAAGAATCTAAAGGGTTTTTACAAATACGTTAAAGAGAAAAGGGTAACTAGGGAGAGAATAAGGCCCCTCAAAGATTAGCAAGGCGGCCTTTGTGTGGAGCCACAGAAAATGGGGGAAGATACTAAATGAGTATTTTGCAAAAACTTTCTGTGGAAGAGGATGTGGAAGATATAGACTGTAGGGAAATAGATGGTGGCACTTTGCAAAATGTCCATATTACAGAGGAACAAGTGCTGGGTGTCTTGGAATGCATAAAAATGGATAAATACTCAGGACCTGATCAGGTATACCCTAGAACTCTGTGGGAAGCTAGAGGAGTGATTGCTGGGCCTCTTGCTGAGATATTTGTATCACTGATAGTCACAGATGAGGTGCCGGAAGACTGGAGGTTGGCTAATGTGGTGCCACTCATTAAGAAGGGTGCTAAGGACAAGTCAGGGAACTACAGACCAGTAAGCCTTATGTCAGTGGTGGGCAAGTTGTTGGAGGGAATGGAATCCTGAGGGACAGGGTGTACATGCATTTGGAAAGGCAAGGACTGATTAGGGGTAGTCAACAAGGCTTTGTGGGAGGGGGGGGGTCGGGGGGAATCATGTCTCACAAAATTGATTGAGTTTTTGAAGAAGTAACAAAGAGGATCAATGAGGCCAGAGTGGTAGATGTGACCTGTATGGACTTCAGTAAAGTGTTCGACAAGGTTCCCAATGGGAGACTGATTAGCAAGGATAGATCTCATGGAATACAGGGAGAAGTAGCCATTTGGATACAGAACTGGTTGAAAGGTAGAAGAAAGAGGCTGGTGGTGGAGGGTTGTTTTTCAGACTGGAGGCCTGTGTCCAGTGGAGTGCCACAAGGATCGGTGCTGGGTCTTCTACTTTTTGTCATTTACATAAATGATATGGATGTGAGCATAAGAGGTACAGTTAGTAAGTTTGCAGATGACACCAAAATTGGGGGTGCAGTGAACAGTGAAAAGGGATACCTCAGATTACCTTGACCAGATCAGCCAATGGGCTGAGAAGTGGCAGATGAAGTTTAATTCAGATAAATACGAGGTGCTGCATTTTGGGAAAGCAAATCTTAGCAGGACTTATACACTTAATGGTAAGGTCCTCAGGAGTGTTGCTGAACAAAGAGACCTTGGAGTGCAGGTTCATAGCTCCATGAAAGTGGAGTCGCAGGTAGATAGGATAGTGAAGGCGGCATTTGGCATGCTTTCCTTTATTGGTCAGAGTATTGAGTACAAGAGTTGGGAGGTCATGTTGCTGCTGTACAGGACCATTGGTTAGGCCACTGTTGGAATATTGCGTGCAATTCTGGTCTCCTTCCCATCAGAAAGACGTTGTGAAACTTGAAAGGCTTCACAAAAGATTTACAAGGATGTTGCCAGGGTTGAAGGATTTGAGCTATAGGGAGAGGCTGAACAGACTGGGGCTGTTTTCCCTGTTTTCGAAGGCTGAGGGGTGACATTATAGAGGTTTATAAAATTATGACGGGCATGGATAGAGTAAATAGACAAATTCTTTTCCCTTATGTCAGGGAGTCCAGTACTAGAGGGCAGAGGTTTAGAGTGAGAGGGGAAAGATATAAAAGAGACTTAAGGGGCAACCTTTTCACAGAGGATGGTACGTGTATGGAATGAACTGCCAGAGGAAGTGGTGGGAATAGGAATAGGAAGGTTTTGGAGGGATATGGGCTGGGTGGGACTAGATTGGGTTGGGATATCTGATCGACATGGACGGGTTGGACCGAAGTGTCTATTTCCATCTCTATGACTCTATATAAAAGTGGTGTGAAAGGAAAATTCCATGGAATTTTACAATTAGTGAGTTTTGAGAAGATTTGTAGCTGAGGTTAAGGCTCTGGATGTAAGTTTGCTCGCTGATCTGGAAGGCTCATTTCCAGACGTTTTGTTACACTACCTGGCATCATGGTCGCTCACAAACCCACCAACACACTAAAACAGCATCTAATGAACTCGAAAGACCCTGTACAGACAACAAGCAAAATTAATGTAATTTGCAAAATACTGTGCAAGAACAAACACGACATTGGACAAACAGACAGAAAACTAGCCACAAGGATACATGAACGTCAACTAGCCACAAAATGACATGACCCTCTCTCACTAGTATTCTTTCATACAGATAAGGAAGGACAACACTTCGACTGGGACAACACATCCATCCTAGGACAAGCCAAACAGGGACACGCATGAGAATTCCTAGAAGCATGGCTTTCCAACCGGACAAACACATCGAGTTAGACCCCATCTACCACCCCCTGAGAAAAAGAACAGGAAATGACTTCACCGACCAAACATAAATAGAAAGCAGGAATCATCAGCAGTGCTTCGACCGGAGGCCCACTGAAGATGTTACCTAGTAGGGTGACGAAACATCTGGAAATGAACCTTCCAGCTCAGTGAGCAAACCTACATCCAGAATTTCACAGGACTACTTAACTAAAAATAATGGCTGAAAATGACTGCCATTATTTAGATTAGACTGGTGCTGGAAAAGCACAGCAGGCCAGACAGCATCCAAGGAGCAGGAAAATTGACATTTCGGGCAAAAGCCCTTAATCAGGATCAGCCCTTCATCAGGCCCCCTTGAAAATTACTGCCTTAGACCAAAGGGATCTGGATGAGATGGGGTCAGAGTTGGGGGGGTCAACTTTCAGACCCCACTCCACTTTTCAAAGGACTGACAATGAATTACGTCAGATATATCATGAACAAAGATCGCTGTATGTTTGAGGTGAGAAAGTGGGGAAAAACACCATTCCTGCCAACCTTCTCCCCGACACACAAGGAAGTTAAGAAATTGACTCAAGATGATGATTTGAATAACTGTAAATTGACAAAAGGAGAATATTCAGCAAGACCTGGGTGTTCTTCTGCACCAGTCATGAAAGTAAGCACACAGGTGCAACAGGCAGTAAATTGTATGTTGGATATCTTTGCTGCTATCATACAGAGCATTGGTGAGGCCATGTACATATTGTGTGCAGTTTCGGTGTCTTTTTGCTATGGAGGGATTGCAGTGAAAACTTTTGCCAAGTTGATTCCACGAATGAGTTTGAGGAGAGATTGAATCGGTTAGGATCAGTATTTACTGAAGTTTAGAAGAATGAGGGGAACCTAAAAATTCCAACAGGACCAGACAGGTGAGATCCAGGATGGATGTTCCCAATAGTGGGGTAAGTCCAAAATGAGGGGTCATACTTTCAGAATAAGGGGTAACTGTTTAGGAATGAGGAGAAATTTCTTTACCCAGAGAGCGGCGAGCCTGTGGAATTCATTATCACATACAGTGGTTGATTTGAAAACATTGTGTTGATGAGGAGGTAGTAGATATAGCCATCTTTGCTAAAGTAATCAGAGTATTGTGTTAAGGGCAGGATCAGTGGACTGAGCTCAATATCCTGAAGAAGGGCTTATGTCCGAAACGTCAATCCTCCTGCTCCTTGGATGCTGCCTGACTGCTGCGCTTTTCCAGCAACACATTTTTCAGCTCTGATCTCCAGCATCAGCAGTCCTCACTTTCTCCTGAGCTCAATATCAGCCAAAATCCTAATGAATGGTGGAGCAGGCTCGAGGCAGCAAATGGCTTACTCCTATCTTCTACAAACCAAGGGTTCTGGGATAAGTCAAAAACTGGAGTTGAGAATTATCAGATCACCCATGATCTCACTGAATGGGGGGAAACAGACCTGACGCGCTCAACACCCTACTTCTGCTCGTGTCATATGGCCTTAAGGCACTGCTTCCTTGTAACTGGCATTGGTGTCTGCCTCACTTCAGCCAACAGGTGAGGCAATAGTGCAATGAATGTCCACAGATCAATAATAAACACCAGGTTTAGCAATCAGAAATGGTAACTAAGCTTTGCTTGTCTTCTCCAAAGTGACTGAGATCAATTGCACTGCCTCGAGGAAATAGAAAATTAATAGGTTGCAGTTTCCTGACAAGATCAACTCATTGCACAGACCATGCATTGAGCTTGCAAATTTCCTGATTCACATGACTCATTGAAAATTCCTGAATTTAAATTTAAGGTAATAATAAAAGACAATAACCATGGCTCATAAGAACTTTCTGCATGAAATGTGCTGCATTCCAACTGACATCAATGAAGTAAAATTCTGTTATGCGTTGCCTATTCTACTACAAACAACCATATCAGATGGCTGACCTCAGAAGACCCAAGTATTTACAATTAAAATTTTCACCCATACCAGAGACTTGATGTAGATAAAATATGTTTAGGCATGCTTAACACTCCCAGGTTTATTGCAGGAACACTCCAGATGGTAGCAGTTTTAATTCCAATACCACTATTAGCAAACATTTAACAATCAGCAATCTAGGCTAGGCAACAGAGCACAAGTTGACCAAGCCTGCATGAACAAGTGTAGAGTGATAAGTATGTTTGAGAACCACAGAGCAGAAAACACTGCCAGTTATCTTTCGCAGCACATTCAACTTACCTCCAAGTTAGTTAAAGTCAATTCTCTGAAAACATATGCGGGGTTTCCCTCTTCTGATTGACAACCAATCTCAAAGTTTCCATACGATGCACTTTCAGAACGCTCAGGCCAATACTGGTGACACTTGACCTAAGTAGAGAAAGCACAGCAGGTTAGGCAGCATCCAAGAAGCAGAAGAGTAGATGTCTTGGACATAAGCCCTTCATGTGCTTTTCCAGCACCAAACTTTTCGATTCTGACTCTCTAGCGTCTTCAGTCCTCACTTTCTCTTATTTTCAATATTGTTTGGAGATCAGTTGGGATACAGCCTGCTGAGACCTATCTAGCTCATCCTCTGAGTGAGGATGAGCTGGATAGGTCTCAGCAGACTGAGGGCCCAAAATGGCAACTGAAACCCTAATCTAAACGTTTGCCTGAAGATCCACTGTAGGAGTTATTTTTGGCTATCCCTCATGATTTATTTTGAATGAACAATGTTTGAAGATAACATTGACAACCAACTGGGTTTAGTGCCTGTGGGTGCCAGAGTACTGACATAAAGCAGTATTAAACAATTTATACCCTATCCTTTACCTCCTCCCATGAGCTGACAATTATTGAACAAATTGGTCATCATCTGCAGAAAAGTTTTGTTTTACCCTTGTTACCATGTGCTTGCATCCATAAATGATGCATCACAAGGATGAATGTCCAAACTTTAATATTTCTAACTATGTTGTTTGACTAAGACGTAACGTTGATTAAGTCCTAATTCTACAGTAGACTACAAATGCTGTTGCTTATTAAAGAAAACCGGGTTGATAAAATTTAGAATTTTTATAAATCTATGTTAATAATGAACATAATTAGCTGTTTTATAATTTTATGCTGTGAACAGTGAAGCAGCAGGATTAGAGAGTGACAGTGCACCCCTTCAACTTCTATGAAAATTCAGCCTCCAGGGAGCTGGATAAAGTAGGTGGCTGAGAACAGAGTTTGTGATGGCAAAGGTTTTCCCACAGTTTCTGTTCTTCCAAGACTCAAAATTGGACAAGCAATTGGATAAATTAGAGATTATAAGAGGTAGTATGAGTTGGATGTCAGTGTTAAATCAGTTGTTATTGTTGATATCACGAAGGGTTGCATAGGACACTAAGTGGGAGGAAGTTTCAATAACATTCCCCAAGTTCCATCTATAGAAAATAAAGAGGGCAAACTGCTCATGTCTGTGAACAGCATTGTGATCTGGAAATGAGGACTACTGAAGCCAGACTTACTTCTTTCAGGTAAGGTGGATGAATTTGGAAGGAACTGGTACAGCCCAATTCTGGCATATATATATATTGCAGAAGACTAAAAATTAAAATTAAATATAAATTAATTTATAAAGTCGTCAATATCTACAGATAGCTTTAAAAGCATGAACCTTATCTCTCACTAACACAGCTGGTTCACAGTGCTGGGACAACAAAAGGAAGTTACTTGGGGTTGATAACATTCTGCTAAAGTTGCTTTTCATGTACAAAAGCAGAAAAAGCATCACAAATTGATGTCCCTATAAATGTATTTTGAAGAGCATTAACAAATTGTAACCCTCGACTCAAAATCAATGAGGGAAAAATTTAAACGAGAATGAAAATGATTGAAGAACCAGCTGCAAATTCCAGTATGAAACCTACAAGAGTCCAAGATTGAAATAGTTCCTTCTCAAGTATGATCACATTAATATTGTACTAATATAGATCATGCTTATAAAATAATTATTTCACGGTTGTGGGCATCAATAGCTAGGTCAACATTTGTTGCCATCTCCAACAGCCCTTGAGAGAAAGTAATGGTGAGCCGTCATTTTGAATTGCTAGTCATAAGGTTTGGGTATGACCACGGTGGGAGAGAGTTCCAGGATATTTGACCAAGTTACAGTGAAAGAAGGTCAACACGGCTGCAAGTCAGGATGGAGTATGGATTGGAAGAAAACTTACAGGTAGTGGCATTCCCATGCCACCCTTGTCCTTTCAGCTGGTAGAGGTATGTGCTTGAAAGGTGCTGTCAAAGGAGCGAGTTTTTGCAACACGTAGATAGTACACACCTGTTGCCATTGTCCAAAAGTAATAACGGAAGTGAATATTAAAGGCTTTGTCCTGGATCATAGATTGGTATTGCTGGAGCTGCACTAATCCAATTAAGTAGACAGTATTTCATCACACTCTTGATTTGTGCCTTGGAAACGTGGACAGGCATTGGGAATTAGGAGGTACTTATTGTATAATTCTTGCTTTTGGAATCACAAAATGATCGGTTTAGTTTATGGACAAAGGAATCACCCAGTCAGTGTTCCCTCAAAGTTGCTCAGCCACTCGGAGTGTCTGTGTGTCGATTGGTGTACTACTGCATTGACATCTGGTTTTGGAAGTCACCGCTGTGCATACACCTTGGAGCTCCACTCAGACAAAAAAATTAAATTGAAAACAGTGCACAGGATGTTTATATTGATCGATTCAGCAATAACAATGAAAATGAATGTCAAAGGGAGATAACAATTGCCTGGCACTATGGGGTGTTAATGCTACTTGGCACTTATTAGCTCCTTGATGTCACACACAAGTCAAATACTAGCTTGATGTCAAGGTAAGCAACTCTCAGTTCAAATTCAGTTACTTTACACATGCTTGGAACAAACTTGCCATGACATCATGAGCTGAGTGCCTTTGGCAAATCCCAAACTGAGCATTCGTGTACAGGTTTCTGCTGTGTATGAGCCACATGTTAGCACCATGGTCTGTCATTTAACTGTTGATGGAGAATAGACTAATGGGGTAGTAATTGGTTGGATTGTCTTTTTCTGTTTTTGTGCATGAGGCATAGGCAGGCTTCTTGCACATTGCTACGCAGATCATGTTCTGGAACAGCCTGGCTTTGGGGCACAGCTAATTCTAGAGAACAAATCAGAATGAATACTTCCAAAAAGAGACCAGATTCCAAATAGATGTTACCTCAGTGATAACAGCTAGAATTAAACCAATGGTGTAAAAACAAAGCAGTGGAGAAACTCGGGTCTGGCAGCACCTGTGAAGAGTCAGATCTGACTTGTGTCAGACTCGAAACACAACTTCTGTTTCTCTCTCCAAAGATGCTAACTGATCTGCTCAGTTTCTTCAGCACTTCATTAATATTTCAGATCTCCAGAACTCATAGTATTCCACTTTTATTGAAAATAATAGTAAAAGGTCTGAGTTCAAGCCCCACCTGCCATGGTGGTGCACCATAACCATAAGTCTCTCTAATTTGCTTTTCTGAGATATGTACATGGCAGTGACTTCCGAAAATGGAAGTTAATGTGTTGGCATGACGATTGGCATGTGCAATGCTTCGAACCACAAGCCAATCCAAATTCCTGCACATGCCCATGCAGCTTTGAAGAAACATTGGTCATAACATTTTCAAACATATTGATTAAAAATAACTACACTGTTTAAAATCTGTATCAATAATTTTCTATGGGAAAGTACATTACCAAATGTAATAATTAGATCAAATAAATTAAGATTTTTATGAAAACTACATGATCAAAGGCAATCAATATTTATGTGCAGTTAACTTTTAATATTATCCTGATTTATCAAATCTAATTGAAACAGATACTTTTCTTCCAAATCTCTATAAGTATTAAAATCTGGACGCAGATTGTTCAGTGAGCTGGTTCATCTTCAGACATTTCCTCACCATACTAGGTAACATCACCATGGCCTGCTTTTTTTTGTGTTTAGGTTTCTTTCGCTTTATTCCTTGGTAAACCCAAGGAAACCTAAACACACAAAAAGAAAGTGGGCCATGCCACCAATGCTTCATCCAGAGGCCCACTGATGTTACCCAGTGTGGTGATGAAACATCTGAAAACAAACCTTCCAGCTCAGCGAGTAAACCTACATCGAGAACCTCAACCTAAGCTGCAAATTGTCTCAAACTCACTGTATTATAAATTACAAGTAATCTATATTTAGCTAGATTATACAGAATTTTATTTCATCTCACCCTACCAATCTCTTTTTAATGGGCAATGTCAAAATGAATGGTTTGGAAAAATACCAAAGAAATTATAGTTAAGATTATGCAAAGACAACAAATCCTACCTTTCAGACATTGCAAAAACAATTCCCAATTATTTTACTTACCCTGCCCCTCTCTACTTGGGTGGTCAGCATGACAACTAGAGAGGATCCTTGCTCCCAAGTCATTTGCCAAAAATCTGGACAAGTGTTGGGTAAAGGCCCCTGACAAGCAATGTAACGATTTATTATACTGGAGGAAGGAATTTCCATCTGTAAAATTAAAAGGGGAAAAAATTACAGTTGGCTATAATCTTTGGCTATAACTCAATAATAATTCTTTGCTTTATCAGACTGTCATTTAATGATCCTGAAGTCCACATTTATCAATACTAATTCAATCATGCATAAATAAAAACCATATAAAACTCTACATCTGCCAACTTTTGATTATTTTCTGGACTTATTTGTTTTGCAGCTTCTTAACTTATTCTCTACTTTAGCATTTGCAAAGCACTTGATAATGGAAGCATGGGAAATTATTGTATAATTTATTTTCAGATAGCTAGAGATTCCTCTGGTTCCTGGTTGTAAATTCAATGACCCACTGCCAATCTACCAGTGAACGGAGTGATTTCAACATTAAAATTAGCTCCCACATATGTACATACAAGCCATTTCAAATCTAAGCTGTTTATACACAATTGAGGTAATTGTGATGACTATATTTCTTGTGTCTAACTATCCTCCATATAAGGCTCCACATCAGAGTGTGAAGTGACTCATGAACTCAGAGAAGAGTGGTTATTAAAAATGCAGGATCAATCAATCAGAAACCTTTAGAATACACCATTGAGGAAAAATTCCATTGACTCTGTCTACACTTCCCACTGCATCGGGAAAGCAGCCAAAATAATCAAAGACACCTCCCACCCCAGCTATACTTTCTTCCACCTGGCAGAAGATACAGAACCTTTAAAACACGTAACAGATTCAACAACAACTTCTTCCCTGCAGATATAAGACTTACGACAAACCTTTCATACATTAAAGTTGATTTTCTCTCTGCACCTTCTCTGTAAGACTATATTCTGCATTCTATTACCTGGACGTACTTATGTAAGATATAATTTGCCTGGATAACATGCAAAATGTCTCTAAATGAACACTTAATACAGGACAAGCTGGAAATATCTGAAGGATCACAAGGTAGTTTTAGATGAGATCGGCCATTCATTTCATCTTAGTTTATGATCTCACAGAGATAGGAAAAACAGGTCCATTTCGGCAATCAACATCAAGAAATCTTAGTATAAAAAATTTGAGAGACATGGTCAATAAAATTAAGCAACATTAAAAAACTTGGCGACAGCAATATCAAAAGACTTGTCATCCATATCTTTTCCCCGGGATAGGGGAGACCAAAACTTGAGGGCATAGATTTAAGGAGACTGAGGAACGATTTAAAAGGAAACTAAGGGGTAACTTTTTTGTGCAGAGGGTGGGGTTTGTATGGAATGAGCTGCCAGAAGAATTTAAAAGGAATCTGGATGGATATATGAATAGAAAGGGTTTGGTGAGATACAGGCCAAATGCTGGCAAATGAGACTAGATTAGGTTGGGATATCTGGTCGGCATGGACATGTTGAATTGGAGGGTCTGTTTCTGTGCTGTGTATCTCTATGTCCCCACATGATCAAAGACAGAACAAAATGTTGAACTTCTCATTTTCAAAAATGCAAACTCCCCAATAAACATTCATCTAGTTATCTGGGAAAATCAAATTGTCTGCTGTGAAACATTTCAGCAATGCAGCAAATAACAATATAATGTGATTTATTTGGCTGTATTAGTTTCCAAACCCTCAATGCACAGGTTTTGTTCCGCTAGGGCCACTTATCTACAGATCTCGTGAAAGACTTGATCCAAACTTTGAAAAATAAATGAAATTTAGAGGTGAGGCAAGGATGATTGACACCTTAATGCAATGGCAGCATCCGACTGAATGCGATTTCATGGAGCCCTGGCACACATTTACTTGAAACTTAAAACAAACTCCATAGGATGATTGCTGATTGAAATTGTTTAAAGTCAATCCTATCAGTCTCAGAATATTGTTGGAATTCCGCTAAGTCCAACATTATTAATCAGAAGTGGAGATATTCACTGATGAGTTACAATGTTCAGCATCATTTAAGCCTCCTCAGACGCTGAAACATTCCATGATGGTACTAAGCAAGATTCGGAAATCACCCTAACTTGGGCTGATATGCAGGGAATGTGCGTGTCACTCAAGTGCTAGGCAATGATCATCGCCAACATATTCAACAGCATTACCATCACTGCTTTCCCTCTGAGAATCCATACAGAGTGGAAGCAGACCATTCGGCCCAACAAGTCCACACCAGCCCTCTGAATAGCATCCCACTCAGACCGATTCCCTTGCCCTATAATCCTATGTTTCCCCTGGCTAATGCACCTAACCTACACATCCCTGAACAATATGGGCAAGTTAGCATGGTCAGTCTACCTAATCTGCACATCTTTGGACTGTGGGAGGAAATTGGAGCACTCAGTGGAAACCCACACAGACTTGGGGAGAACATGCAAGCTCCTCACAGACAGTCGCCAATGGATGGAATCGAACCCAGGTCCCTGATGCTGTGGTGCAGCAGGGCTAACCACTGAGCCACTGTGCCACCCTCTTCACTTTCCATCAACACCCAGTAGCTTCATCGACTTATTGAAACCAGCCATATAAAAATTATGGCTGCAAGAGAAGGTGAGAAGCTGAAGATTCTGTGCAAAACATCTCCTGACTCTTCAAAGTGCATGTACCATCACCAATGCACCAGTCAGAACTTAAAAAGTGTCATTACAAATTCAAAACAATAAGTGGACAATTAGAAAATACTGATATATTTCTCAACAGGACCCGAATGTTACATGGTGTACAACTTTAAATTCATATTGTTCTACTCACATTAATATAATTTGCATTAATGTAGTCATCTGTACCCTTTAGAATAACCCGTGTTGCATCATCTGTAAGAAAAGTAGAGAGGTTGGTAAGTTCATATAATAGGAACATTTACATCATATACAGGAAAAAAATTAAACATTGTTGGGAAATATCAGGTTTTGTCATAGACCAGAAGAGTTGCATGTTATAATAGGCAGAAAGTGCATGAGAACAAAAGATACAGGTACGATCTATATAAGTAAAATACAGAATTATGGTTGTTGCGTTTTTTATTTCTCAACTTTGACTACCAACGTAAGGAGGTACAACATCGTACAGAACAAAATAAAGGCACTGAACCATTTCATCGTGTTCTTCAAATCACATTGCAATAAAGTTCACTACATCAAACAGACCTTAATATTGAACTTGCTCAGAAAAAAACGATTATGGGATCAAATGAAGGGGGTCTATACAGGAGGTCTGGCATACATTGATTCCAGACGTATATAGCAATGTAGTTGACTTTCAAATACCCTCTGAAATAGCTGAGTAAGCCACTCAGCTTTATTAATCACTATGAAATCTCAATAAAGAAATGAAACTAAACAAACCACTTGGCATCGACCTAAGCACTGGATAAGACAAAAGGTAGAAACAGTCCTATCAACCCTGCAAAGTCCTTCCTACTATCATCTGCAGGCAAGTGCAAAATTTGGAGAGCTGTCTCACAGGCTAGGTCTGTCACCTACTCCCTCACCTTCATCCACCTATCACTTTCTGTTACCCACACCAAAACCACCGCCC
Organism: Hemiscyllium ocellatum; assembly: GCF_020745735.1. Lineage (NCBI taxonomy): Eukaryota > Metazoa > Chordata > Chondrichthyes > Orectolobiformes > Hemiscylliidae > Hemiscyllium > Hemiscyllium ocellatum. The sequence continues at coordinate 21,352,442 of NC_083407.1, read as the reverse complement.
ATTTAACTCTCAGCCTGGCCCACAAACCTTATTCTTGATGAAGGGCTTATGCCCAAATCATCGATTCTCTTGCTCCTCGGATGCTGCCTGAGCTGCTGTGCTTTCCCAGCAACACACTCTGACTTCCAGCATCTCTAGTCCTCACTTTCTCCTGTCTCACGGGCTAGTCAAGAAACCGCCTCATGGAATTATAGCTTACAGACAAATGTCCCAGATAATACAATCACCATCCCTGGATATGTTCTGTCCTACTGTTAGGGCAGACCCTGGACAGGTGGCAGCACAATGGTACACAGTCGGGAGAGAGTTTTGTTGGGGATCCTCAACATTGACTCTAAAATCAATGAGGTCTCATGGTTTCAGATTAAACATGGGCAAGTAAGTTTCCTGCTGATTATCACATACTGCCCTAAGTTGATGAATCAGCACTCCTCCATACTGAGCAACACTTGGACGAAGTACTGATGTTACAAAATGTACTCTGGATGGGGGATTTCAATATCTATCACCAAGAACGGTTCAGTAGCAGCATTACTGATGGAGCTAGTCAGGGAAACTAGAGGACATAGCTGCTAGACTGGGTCTGTATCAGGTAGTGAGGGAACAGAGAGAAAAACAGAGTTGACTTCATCCTTACCAATCTGCAGACTGCAAATGCATCTGTCATGACAGTATCAGTTAGAGTGGCCATTGCACAAGAGTGGAGACAACGTCCCACCTTCATGTTTAGAATATCCTGTATCATGTTTGTGTGGCACTATCACAATATTAAATGGGACAGACACTGAACAAATCTAGCAACTCATGAGTGGGTATCCATGGGGTACTGTGGGCCATCAATAACAGCAGAATTGCAACCAAGCAGAATCTGCAATTTCAAGACATGTCGCTCCAGGACATCTCGACAGGAGTTCCTCAGGATAGTGTTGCAGACTCAACCATCAACTGCTTCTTCAAAGAGTTTCTCTCCATCAGAAGAGGGGAAATTTGCTAATTATTCCAAAATATTCAGTACAACTTGTGACTCCACTGACACTGCAGCAGTCTACGTTCAAATGCAACCAGATCTGGACAACAGCCAGGTTTGGGCAGACAAGTGGCAAAATGTATTCACGCCAAACAAATGGCAGGCAATGATAATGTCCAATGAGACAAAATTTAACCACCGCCCCTTGTCATTTGATGGTGTTACCATCACTGAATCCCCATCATCAACATCCTTGGGGGTTACCATTAACTAGAAACTCAACTTGACCTATCTCATAAACACAGTAGCTACAAGAGCAGATCAGAGGCTAGGAATAATGCAGTGAGTAACTCACCTCCTGATTCCCCAAAACCTGTCCCCAAAGCAAGGCACAGTCAGGGATGTGATGGAATGCTCCCCACCTGACACCATCCAGGTAAAAGGAGCCCACATCCACAAGTATCCACTCTCTCCACGATCAAAACTCAATTACAGCAGTGTCATAGTCATAGTCATTGAGATGTACAGCATGGAAACAGATGCTTCAATCCAACCTGTCCATGCCGATCAGATATCCCAACTCAATCTAGTCCCACCTACCAGCACCCGGCCCATATCCCTCCAAGCCCTTCCTATTCATATACCCATTCAAATGCCTCTAAAATGTTGCAATTGTCCCAGCCTCCACCATATCCTCTGGCAGCTCATTCCATACACGTACCACCCTCTGCATGAAAAAGTTGTCCCTTAGGTCACTTTTATATCTTTCCCCTCTCACCCTAAACCTATGCCCTCTAGTTCTGGACTCCCCGATCCCAGGGAAAAGACTTTGTCTATTTATGCTATCCATGCCCCTCATAATTTTGTAAACCTCTATAAGGTCACCCCTCAGCCTCCAACGCCCCAGGGAAAACAGCCCCAGCCTGTTCAGCCTCTCCCTATAGCTCAAATCCTCCAACCCTGGCAACATCCCTGTAAATCTTTTCTGAACCCTTTCAAGTTTCGTAACATCTTTCCGATAGGAAGGAGACCAGAATTGCACGCAATATTCCAACAGTGGCTTAACCAATGTCCTGTATAGCCGCAACATGACCTCCCAACTCCTATACTCAATACTCTGACCAATAAAGGAAAGTATATCAAACGCCTTCTTCACTATCCTATCTACCTGTGATTCCACTTTCAAGGAGCTATGAACCTGCACCCCAAGGTCTCTTTGTTCAGCAACACTCCCGAGGACCTTACCATTAAGTGTATAAGTCCTGCTAAGATTTGCTTTCCCAAAATGCAGCACCTCGCATTTATCTGAATTAAACTCCATCTGCCATTTCTCAGCCCATTGGCTCATCTAGTCCGGATCCTGTTGTAATCTGAGGTAACCCTCTTCGCTGTCCACTACACCTCCAATTTTGGTGTCATCTGCAAACTTACTAACTATACCTCTTATGCTCGCATCCAAATCATTTATGTAAATGACAAAAAGTAGAGGTCCCAGCACCGATCCTTGTTGCAATCCACTAGACACAAGCCTCTGGTCTGAAAAACAACCCTCCACCACCAGCCTCTTTCTTCTACCTTTGAGCCAGTTCTGTATCCAAATGGCTAGTTCTCCCTGTATTCCATGCGATCTAACCTTGCTAATCAGTCTCCCATGGGGAACCTTGGCGAATGCCTTACTGAAGTCCATACAGATCACATCTACTGCTCTGCTCTCATCAATCTTCTTTGTTACTTCTTAAAAAACCAATCAAGTTTGTGGGACATGATTTCCCATGCACAAAGCCATGTTGACTATCCCTAATCAGTCCTTGCCTTTCCAAATACATGTACATCCTGTCCCTCAGTGGTGTACTATTTACTAGGTGCATTGCAAAATTTCACCAAAAATCTTTAGATAGTACTTTCCATGCCTACAATTACTTCCAGCTAGAAAGACAAAGGCAGCAGATACATGGGAACACCATCACTTGCAAGATCCCTCCCCGCCCAAGCCACTCACCACCTTGAGTTGGAAATATCTCTTTGTTCCCTCACTGTCACTGGGTCAAAACCCTAAGCTCTAAGGGCATTGTGGGTCAACCTACAGTATGTAAATTTATAGAGTTATAAGGCACAGAAATAGACCTTTCAGTCCAACTTGTCAACACTGACCAGATATCCTAAACTGATCTCATCCCATTTGACCGGATTTGGCCCATATCCCTCAAATAATTTCCTACTTAAGACCCCTACAAAATGCCTTTAAATGTTGTAAATGTACCTGCTTCCATCACCACCTCTTGTTGCCTGTTCCATACATGCACCACCTTCTGCGTGAAAAAGTTGCCTTCAGGTCCCTTTTAAATCTTTCACCTCTGACCTTAAGCCTATGTCCTCTAGTTTTGCATCGGTCTATTCTGCGAGAAAGACCATGACTATTCACCCTGTACATGCCCTTCATGGTTTAATAAACCTCTATAAGGTCACCCTTCAGCCTCTGATGCTCCAGGGAAAATATCCCAGTGTATTCAGCCTCTTCCGATAGTTGAAACCCTCCAATCTTGGCAACATATTTGTAATTTTTTTTAAAGAATCCCTACAGTGTGGAAACAGGCCCTTTAGCCCAACAAGTCCACACCAACCTTTTGAAGAGTAACGCACTCAGACCCATATCCTATTGTCCCATATTTTTCCCTGAATAATGCACTAATCTACACATCCCTGAATACTATGGGCAATTTAGCATGGCCAATCCAACTAATGACAATGCATTATGAAAAATATATTGTTCTACTGTTTTCATTTATGTTAGATATTAGAACTGTAAGTCTTGGGTTGGGAATTCTTACTGTGTCATACACATAACAATGAAAAACTTAAAACTGAAACTTTTAAGTAAGTATGCAGTGGTTTCCAGAAATGCATCATCTTCTTAAATTGGAGCATTCTTGTATTAAACAAGTCCAGTGATATCAGACAGTACAGTTTAGTCAAGTCTGCTCCAGACATTGAAAAAAAATCACTTTACTATTTTAACTGTATTTTCCAGCACTTGGCCTACAGCTTTGCATGCCCTGGCATCAGAAGTGCACATCTAAATACTTCTGAAATGTTATGAGGGTTTTTGCCTCCACTACCCTTATAGACAAAGATTTCCAGATACCCATCACCATGTATGAGAAAAAACTCTGTCTCATCCCTTCCAAACCTCCTGCCTCTTACCTTAAATCTCTGTCCCCAATCATTGATTGGAAAATCCCATTTTCCACCTAGGGAAAAAGTTCCTTCCTATCTACCCTGTCTATACTCCTGAAATTTTATACATCTCAATCACGTACTACTCTTTTGGTCTCCTCTGCTTGAAGTAAAATAAACTCAAGTCTTATCTGATTTTTCTTCATAATTAAAACTTTCCAACCCAGGCAACATCCTGATAAAGCCCTACTGCACCCTCCCCAATGCAAACAAATCCCTTCTATTATGTGGATTCCAAAACCGTATGCAATATTGTAGCTTTGGCCTAACCAATGTTTTATACAGTTTCAGCATCACCTCCATGTTTTTAAATACTACGCTTGGCTAATAAAGACAAGTATTCCATATGCCCTCTTAACCACTTTATCTACCTGTCCCATGGATCCGAGGTAATGCCAGAGTTCTACCATTCATCGTGTATTCTCTTATCTTGTTTGTCCTGCCCAGGTGCATCAGCTCACATTTATCTAGATAAAGTTCAATTTGCCACCGATCAGATCATCTGAACAGCCATCCATATCCTCATGTAATCTACAGCTACCCTTCTCACTATTTACCACACCACCAATTTTTGTATCATCTGCAAAGTTACTGTTCAACCCTCCTACATTCAAGTCTAAGTGATTTATATATATCACAAATAGCAAAGATCCAAATATTGATCCTTGAATAATGCATTCTACCATTACCATCAAGGTAGGAAATCAAGTTTAGTTCAATGAAGAGTACAGGACTCCATGCCAGGAGTAGGATCAGACATACCTAAAAATAAGCTTTCCACTTGGTGAAGCTACAACACAGGACAACTTTTATGGCAAACACCAGAAACAGCATGCAATTGACAAAGCTAAGCAATCCCATAAGTAACGAATCAAATCTAAGTTCAGCAGTCGTACCACATTCAGTGTGGAATGATAATGGTCAATTAAACAACTCATTGAAGGAGACTCCACTAATACCCCCATCCTCATTAGTGGGCGATACAGTGCATCAGTGCAAAAAAAAAGGTAGTATTTGCATTTACCTTCAGCCACAAAAGACAAGTGCATGATCAATTTCAGCCTCCTTTTGATAACTGAGCATCACAATGTCAGTCTTCAGCAAACTTAATTCATTTCATGTGATATTAAAGCATTAGATATTGACGACGGGACTGCAGCAGTTCAAAAAAGCAGCTCACACAATTTCCTCAAGGGTAACTAGGAATGGGTAATAAATGCTGGCCAGCTAGTGACACCCAAGCCCCAAGAGTGAATTAAAAGAAAAGATGAGGAACATCTTCACTCAGGGGGTGGTGTATCTTCGTAACTCTCTACCTCAGATGGCTATGGAAGCTCAGCCAATAAATTAGTTCCCAAGAAACAATGATGGATTTGCAATTACTAATGACATCAAGGGATATGCGTATTGCAGGGGAACATGAACACACTATCAGCCATGATCTAGAATGCCAGAGCAGGCTTCCAGGGCTGAATGATCCATTACTGCTTCTTTGTTTAAAATGCGTCACCTACAATTTCCACCATACTTTTGGTTCCTTCATACAATTCATGTATATCCATTGTTCAAAAATTACAGAATCAGAAGTCATCACAAGAGATAGTGCCTTTTTTTTCTAAATTTAGATGCACCCTATTAAACACTAATTCATCACAAGAATTAAATTGTGGAAAACAGCACTGTTCTTTCACATTTAATAACATTTCACATGACAAATGATCTATTGTACCTTTAGTCAATAGAAGTATGTACAATTACATACATGACATTTAAGTACTATTGGACTAAGAAGGCATTTCCCTTGCATAAACATGTTGGGATTAGAAATTCTATAGGATTTTAAGAGGTTTACAACATGATTCAGAACAGAGGACTTTGGTTTTCCCTGGGAATTATAAAATAAACACATATTGTGTCATAATCCTAACACAGAAAGACTTCTCTGTAGCAATATTTTGCTAATTATAAATACCTCAGTTGCACAGACAATTTAAAACACATTATACTCACAAGGTGAGATATCTCTATATCTGTTTTTGGAAATGTTGAGAGGTAACTTGGCACATGACATTGTCATTCCAGGCTTTTTTCTATACAGTTGCTGTAAAGGAAATAAAAGGATTGTTTAATCTTCAACAAACATTATACAGGAATTGACTGAGAATGATCAAAGTCCGTTTTATTCATCTTCAACCATTCTGATTCAACAATTATGGGACCGGTAACTAATTCTACAGTTAGCTATTTGCACATACTATCCTGCAATTTCTCTCAGCTTCACTGTTCAAAAATGCATTACTTACTTGACTCATTTCCAAGTGGAGAACCACCATCCCCACACACAACTGAAGTAGTTAAGGTGATTTTCAAACTTCAGGTAAATTGTGCAAGTTTTGACAGCACAGTGGCTCTGTGGTTGGCACTACTGCCTCACAGCACCTGGGACCAAGGTTCGATTCCACCCTTGGGCGATTGTCTGTGTGGAGTTTGCACATGTTCCCAGTGTCTGTGTGGGTTTCTGCCAGGTGCTCTGGTTTCCTCCTACAGTCCAAAGATGTAGGGGCTAGGTGAATTAGCCATAGTAAATGCAAGGATACAAGGATAGGGTGAGAGGTTGGATGGATGCTCTTCGGTTAGTTGGTGTGGACTCAATGGGCTGAATGGCCTTTTTCTGCACTGAAGGGATTCTATGATTCGATGACCAACAGGTCTGAGGACTGGTCAGAATTCAAAGAGCAGCAGAAAATATCCAAATGTTAACCACTATTAATAAATTAGAGCAAGAGAGGAAGCTAGCTAGAACATAAGAACAGCTAGCAAGGGTACCTAAGAAGGTAGAGAAGTGAAGTGACTGTTGGCCCTCCGAAGAGCGAGAAGGGGAGTTAATAGCGGATAAAGGAATGATGGAAGTCATGGATAAATATTTTGCTTCTGTCTTCAATATAGAAGAAAAACATTATTCTAGTTATAACTGTAAATCTAGAGGTTTAACACAAGAAATTTGGTGAAGATATAATTACTAGGGAATGATACTGAACAAATTGATGAAACTACAAGTTATAAGTCCCTGGATCCTGATAGATTTCAACCTAAAGTCTTGAAGTGATTGCCAACTGTGTGGAGATAAATTGGTGTTAACTCTTCAAAGTGTATTAGGTTCTGCAAAGATCCCATGAGAAAGAAAAGTAGCAAACAGAATGTTGCTTTTCAAGGAGGGGGGAGACAGAAAACAGAAAACTGTCCAAGATACCTTGACTTGGCTGTGGGGAAGGCGATGGAATTGACCATTATGGGCACAACTAGGCTACTATCAAAACTGATGGCAATTGAGAAAGTCAGTTTGGCTTTCCTGCCTAACCAATTGATAGGAACTCTTTGAAAAGTAACTTGCTCTGTGGATAAAAGATCAGCCCGTTGATATACTGTACTTGTATTTCCAGAACTCATTTGATAAAGTCCCATATCAAATGTGAATCTGCAAAGTAGGTGTTTATAGTGTTGGGATAACATACAAGCATGGATAGAAAATTGACTAGCTAGCAGAAAATAAACAGCATGGTAAATAGAACTTTTCAGGTTGGCAGGAAATGACAAGAAGGCATCACATATAGATGTGTTGCAGTCTCAATGTTTTACAATTTAAATCCAAACCTTAGAGGAGGGGATTGAAGGCATGGTAGCTAAGTTTATAAATGACACAAAGAGAAATAGGAAATGGTCACTAGTATGACATGACAAGGATACAGCCTAATATATATGTTGTGAGCAGATAAATAGCTGGCAGATGGAATAAATGTGAAAATGTTGAGTTGTTCATTTGCATAGGAAGAATAAAAAATGCAGAATGTTATTCGTATAGAGAATGACCACAGAATTCGAAGAGGCAGAGGGTTCTAGGTATTCCAACACACGGGCTGTGAAAGATTAGTGAGCAGGTATGGCATTAACTAGGAGACTAATAGAATATCAGCCTTTATTACAAGTGAAATCGAACATAAAAATAATGAAATTATATTTCAAATCCCAAATACTGTGTGCTGTTTTGGACTCAATGTAAATAAGAACATAAATGTATTGATGGCATTTCAGAGAAGTTTTACTTTGTGGATTACTGGAATGAGTGGATTGTTTTACAAGGAAAACTAGACAGGCTGGTCTTGTTTTCACTGGGGTTCAGAAGAGTGAGGTGTGACTTAAATCATGTATATAGCTCCTGAATAGTCTTGACAAAGTGGACATTGGCAAGGACGTTGCTCCTGTGGATGAGGAACAAAGCTTTCTACTGGAGATTTATGCAACTTTGGAGCACATTGCCTCAGAAGCTGGGGAGGTGGAGTCACTGAATATTTTAAGACAAAGGCAGATTGATGGCTGTTTGGCAACAGAATCTCAGGTTTTCAGGGTTCGATAGGAATATAGAATTTAGAACATAAGCACATCAAGCGTGAAAGAGAGAGAGTGGGCTTGCAAGACTGAATAGCTTACTTCTGCTCCTAAACTGTATGGTTGTCTGACAGGATGATATGTAGCTTAGCAGTGAACTTTGCAAGTTTTGGTTTTTCATGTATCTGCTGCAATCGTCTTTTTTGACAGCAGAGGTCATAGGTTTGGAAGATTCCACCTAAGGAACCTTTATGAAGTGCTGCATTTTTAAGGTGACCATTTGTGAATGAGAAATTACTGTCTACCTGTCTCGATCAATGTTAAAGATCCGCTGGTACAATGCGAAGAGGATTCTCTTGGTGTTTAGCCATTGCCTTTTGAGATTAGTAGTTATTGGCTTTGCTGCAATTGGTGAGACCCTGCTACTGTGGAATGGATGTCCATTTGTTAATGTGGAAGAATAGTTCCAATCCAAGAATATAAATTAATTAGGTACATAAGTCACTACATAACTATTTTCTTCTTTAACAACCATTGATACAAGTGAAATAGCAACACAGAATCAAGAACAGGGTTCCACCCATTCGTGATCAATGATGCCCTCCACCGTATCTCCTCCGCCCTTGAGCCCCGCCCCTCCAACTGCCACCAAGACAGAACCCCACTGGTTCTCACCTACCACCCTACCAACCTCCGTATACAGCGTATCATCCACCGTCATTTCCGCCAACTCCAAACGGACCCCACCACCAGGGATATTTTTCCCTCCCCTCCCCTATCAGCGTTCTGCAAAGACCACTCCCTTCGTGACTCCCTCGTCAGGTCCACACCCCCCACCAACCCAACCTCCACTCCCGGCACCTCCCCCTGCAACCGCAGGAAATGCAAAACTTGCGCCCACACCTCCTCCCTTACCTCTCTCCAAGGCCCCAAGGGATCCTTCCATATCCGCCACAAATTCACCTGCACCTCCACACACATCATCTATTGCATCCGCTGCACCCGATGTGGCGTCCTCTATATTGGGGAGACGGGCCGCCTACTTGCGGAACGCTTCAGGGAACACCTCTGGGACGCCCGGACCAACCAACCCAACCACCCCGTGGCTCAACACTTTAACTGTCCCTCCCACTCCACCGAAGACATGCAGGTCCTTGGACTCCTCCATCGCCAGAACATAACAACATGACAGTTGGAGGAAGAGCGCCTCATCTTCCGTCTGGGAACCCTCCAACCACAAGGGGTGAACTCGGATTTCTCCAGTTTCCTCATTTCCCCTCCCCCCACCTTGGCTCAGTCGATTCCCTTGAACTCAGCACCGCCCTCCTAACCTGCAATCTTCTTCCTGACCTCTCCGCCCCACCCCACTCCGGCCTATCACCCTCACCTTGACCTCCTTCCACCCATCACATTTCCATTGCCCCTCCCCCAAGTCCCTCCTCCCTACCTTTTATCTTAGCCTGCCTGGCACCCTCTCCTCATTCCTGATGAAGGGCTCTGGCCTGAAACGTCGAATTTCCTGTTCCTTGGATGCTGCCTGATCTGCTGTGCTTTAACCAGCAACACGTTTTCAGCTCCACCCATTTTCTGACTGTAACTTGCCCCCATGCCGCCACTACTACAGTTTACAACTGGCCAATATAGGAATGCACAAGAATCTGGTATGTTCAAGGGCATTCAGAACACTAAAATAATTTCAATTCAGAACTAGGTACATGCTGCACAAAGGGATCATGCCATGAGCTTGTTTTCTAGCCCTGTGGCATTGAAGTGTCATGTCAGTAGTTCTGTCAAAATTGAAGTTTCTTATATATAAACCCACAAAATACAATTAACAAGGAGGCAATTTCTCAAATTAATTTGATTTTTTTAACAAGTCTGTTACAATTGAACCCAATTTGTTCACCATCTCAAATGGCCAAATAGTCCAAGCATAGTTTCGACAGCACTAAGAAAACTATTTCTTCATAATCCTAACAAATTCTGTAGTTACAACTCTTACTTTATAAGAGTTCAGAAGCAATTTACTAGACAGGGATGAGGCTCTTCACTGATAATTTCATAATATTGACCTAATGTGACACAGATTATCAAAATTCAAATTCATTAAAACAGACCACACTAACTTTTTAACAACTTCAATAACTAAACAGCAAATAGTAGTTTTAATATCAATGTTACAAAAACCATATTATAATACACTCATGTAATAGTTACTGCAGAAATTTTCATGATGCTCAGGACAACATGCGAAAACAAATGAACTAAACTTTATCCACATCTCATTATAATAATCTGAATAGAAACACTATCAAAGAGTTGAACAGACATTTCACTTCAAAAGAAACAGGAAGCTGGAATTTTACTTTCACTTCTAGCCAACCCTGATAATAGTCACGTGAGGATACCATCTGCAACATCTGTTACCATGCTTTTACTAGTTTTCCACTTGGTAATCTTTTGTGACACATCTATGCCCCTTTTCAGGGATTTAGCTACATTCTGATTAGGTTATTTTCCTATTCGATCATTTGTTTCGACTGCCCTTTAATGAATTATCTTAATCATTGAAGATCATTCATAAATGTCACATATATTGGTTCTACCTCCGATTAAAACAGAACACAACTTATTCATCATAAGAATATTGTTCTGTTGTATATCACAGACTTACTTATATCTATCATCTATATTTGACCAAATAATAGAAATTCTCATGCTCTTTACTTGGAGAAACATAATCTGGTCAATTTTAAATCTAACCACAAAAATGTCTCCACAATTTAAAACAAAACCCATACAAAAAAAAACTTGAGAAGCTCCTTTGAGCAGGAAAGGATTTGAGGAGAGGTTAGACGAGGGAGCAGATTTTGATATAGGTTCCCAACTATTAATATTTTTGATGGAATATAAAGATTATTTTTCTAGTGGCAGTAAGCATAGACAAATTTCAAGTCAATAGCAAAACGAGGAGATGACTTGAGGATTTTTTTTTTTCTTTACAATAGTGTGTTGTGATGAGGTGGAATGCCATTGCCTGAAGGAACTGAGCAGACATATTCAATGTTAACATTCAAAGGAAAATTGAATAATGGCTTGAAGGAGAGACCAAAAACATGGCCAGGGGCAGATTAAGACAATGGTATGAATTGGATAGTATCACCAAAGACATGATGGACTGAATGACTTTCTTTCATTGTGTGTCAATCTATGACAATGAGTGCACATAAGTCTTAGCTATCATAGGACTTGTATAATAATAGGCACCATGGACTGCTATTGATCAGGAAATAATGTGTTACATTCTCAATGACATATTCAGGACATTGCACAAAACCTGAAACTCCCAAATCATCCCACTAAGTATTATTAACAACTGAGCAAACCATAGGCTAAGAATTTTGCAGTAAGTAATCCATTTCAACAAAGTACCTTGGCATCTACCCCAGGGTACTGAGAGATGCAAGAGAAAAGATTGCTGGGGCCTTAATCAAGATCTTCACATTCTAGTTAGTCACTGGAGAGGTCCCAGAGGAGTGGCAAATAGCTAATGTTGCTCTTCTGTTCAAGGAAGGAAATAGGGATAATCCAGGAAATTATAGACTGGTCAGCCTCATCGAGGTAAATGGTTGGGAAACTACTGGAAAGAATTCTTAAGGAAAGGATTAACGCACATTTGGAAATGCATGGCCTAATTAGGGACATGTGGGGTAGGGGTCTTGTTTTACCAACTTGATTGCATTTATCACCTCCTCGAAAAATTCAATCAATGAGGGTACAGCAGTGGATGTTATTTACATGGATTTTTCTAAGATTTTCAACAAGGTCCCTCAAGGTAGGCTCATCCAGAAGCATGGGATCTATGGTGATTTGGCCACGTAGATTCAGAATTGGCTTGTCAGAAGATAGTGGGTAGTGGTGGAAGGGTGTTTTTCTGGCTGGATGTCTGAGAGTAATGGTGTCCTGCATAGATCTGTACTGAGACCTCTTCTATATGAGTATCTCAAACAGCAATGACTTGACTGTGGGTTACTAAGTTTGCAGACGAGCCACACGAGTAAATAGGGTGATAAAGAACATGTAAGGCAGGCTTGCCTTTACTGGTTAGGGAACTGAGTACAAGAATCAGGACGTATACCTACAGCTTCATAAGACTTTGGTTAGGCCACACAGAAAATTGCATTCAATTCTGGTTGTCATATTACAGAAAGGATGTGGAGTCTTTGGAAAGGGGGCAGAAGAGATTTACCAGAATTCTGCCTGGATTACAGGGTATGAACTATAAGGAAAGACTAGAAAAACCCGGGTGGCTTTCTTCTGAACGGTGGAAGCTAAGGGGAGAATTGATAGAACTTTATAAAATTATGAGGTGCATATGCAGAGTTGACAGTCAGAATCTTTTTCCAAGAGTTGGAATGTCTAATCCTAAGGGGCATGCATTTAAGGTGAGGGGTGAAAGTTCAAACGAAACATGAGGGGCAAGTTTATAATACAGAGAGGAGTAGGTGTCTGGAATGCACTGCCTGGGGTGGTGGTTGAGGCACATAAGGGCATTTAAAAAATTTTTAGATGAACACACGAATATGCAAGGAATGGAGGGAAATGGACCAAGGGCAGGCAGAAAGGATTAGTTCCATTTGGCAAGATATTCAGCAGAACATCATGGGCTGAAGGGCCCATTCCTGTGCTGCACTGTTCTACGCTCTACTTCCACTATCCACAAGATACAAATGATGGAATAGTTCAAAATGAACACAACTCCAACAAAATTGAAGAGTTTGATACCAACCAGGGCTGGCATCCTATTTCCCCACTTCAAGCATTCACTTTCGCCTTTGCCAACACATCATGACTGAAGTGCATATCATCTACAAGATGCAATAATTCGTTAAAACATCTTTGATAGTATTTTCCAATCCACAATCCCTACTTTGGAGAAGAGCAGGGGCAGCAAGTGCAGGGGCACAAAAACAGCCTCAACTTCCCACACAACATCCTGACTTGGAACTACTTTGCCTTTCCTTCTTCATTGTAGGATCAAGTTCTTGGAACTGCCTTGCTAATAGCACTGTGGGTGACCCTACGGCTAATGGATTGCAGCAGTTCACAAAGGGAGCTCACCATCTTCTCCATGACAATAAAAGCTGATGTTTACAACAACCCAGAAATGAATTTAAAAAAAACAAGCCTGCAGGATGATACTTGGTCATATGATGACAAAATTATATAATTTCATGCAGTTAAAAAAAATGCTTACATCAAATTGTGCAAGAATAGTTCCTGTCTCCAGACTCTCCCGCAAATGTATCATTGATTCTCTTAAGGCATCATCATCCTGATGGATTACATCCAGAGGAGATTTCTCTGGAATGTACTGAAAATCAGGCTCACTTTCTACCTTCTCTTCTACAACGTCATAAACAGCTGGAGACAAAACAAATTTATGCAATTATATAATGAGTGTAAAAACACTAAGGAAAGTCTGTTTAGGTAGGTCAATCAAACGAGTTGGACGCAAAATGTTTGAGTTTTAATAATATTGAAGTCACTTATAAAACATTATTGCCTCTTATGAAGACTGATACGTACCGTTGGGTCGAACTAGTAATATTAATTCTTCAGAGTGAATTTCGCAGCTGGCTTTGATGAACATGACAACCTGGTCATGAGTATAGTCAGATATATCCCTACCATTGATCAGTACAACTTGATCACCTTCATTAAGTCGTGGGACACAAGTGTCCGCCTGTACATGATAAAATAACAAAACATTTACAGTCACTTAAATCAGACTTGTGTTTTTCCCCACATCATGAGACACTAACTACTTTTGAACAGTTTTAGGGTTTTATACTGGCATTTTATCAATATCTATATATTAGTGAAGTGATACTCCATTCATGCAAATTTGCTGAACCAAAAATCAATAGAAAAGTATACAGTTAATGGTAGGACCCTGAACAACATTGATGCATAGAGGCATCTTGAGGTTCAAGCTCCCTGAAGTTGGCCATGCAAGTAAATAGGGTGGTAATGATGATGTATGGCATGCTTGCCTTTCCTGGTTGGGGAATTGAGTACAAGAGTCAGGATTCATGTTGCAGCTTTATAAGACCTTGTTTAGGCCACAGTATTGTGTGCAATTTTCTGGTCACTACATTAAAGGAAGGAAGTGGAGGCTTTGGAGAGGGTGAAGAAGAGGTTCACCAGGATGCTGCCAGGATTAGAGGATATATGCTATAAGTAAAAGCTAGAAAAACATGGATTGTTTTTTCTTAAATGCTAGGGCTGAGGGGAGACTTGATAGAAGTCTATAAAATTATGCATAGATAGGGCTGATGGTCAGAATCTTTTTCTCAGAGTTGAAATGTCTAATACTAGAGGGCATGTATTTAAGGTGAGGGGGGAAACATTCAGAGGTGGTGTGAAGGGCACGTCTTTTTTGACAGTGTGGTAGGAATCTGGAACGTGCTGTAGGGGTGGTGGTGAAGGCAGATCGAATGGGGCAGTTAAGGGGCTTTGAATAAGCACTTAATATGCAAGAAATAGAGGGATATGAATCAAGGGCAGGCAGAAGGGATTAGTTTAATTTGGCATCATGTTTGGCACAACATTGTGGGCTGAAGGGCTCGTTCCTGGGCTGTATCGTTCTATGTAACACAGAATTGTTCAGAACCATAGAATTGTTGTCATGCAAAAATAGGTTATTTGGCCCATCATGCTGCACTAGTTTTCTGCCACGGGCCAATCTCCTGCCTTTTACCTATATCCTTGCACACTATTTATACCCAAATAATTATCCACTGCCCTCTTGAATGCCTCATTTGAACCTGCTTCCCCACATTTCCAGGTCGTGTACACCATTTCCTGACTACTCACTGCGTAGAAAAGGTTTTTCATAACATCATCCTGGCTTTGTTTGTTATCATTTTGAAATCAATGCCCTTGAGTTCACTGTTCTTTTACAAACAGGAACAGCTGCTCCCTACCAACTCTATCCAGCCCACTCATGAATTTGAAAATCTCAATCAAATCTCCTCTCAGCCTTCTTCTCTCCAAGAAGGAGGATAACTTCTTCAATCTATCCTCATAACTAAAGCTTCTTGATTCTGGGACCTTTCTCGGAAATCACTTCTCCACTCTCTCCAAAGGATTCACATGTCTCCTACAACATGGCACCCACAACTGTACACAGCTTCAGCTTCTTCTCAGGGAACACGATTAGGGAGCACCACAATTTATAAAAGAGTACATCTAAGATGTGAATACTTACTTATACCCACTGATAAAAACAAAGCTTGAATTACATTTCCAAAGCTTCCAAGATGACCTAAACCTCTTTTGAGCTGATGAAAGGTGTAAGAGCAAGGCGCTATTGCATGCAATTAGTAACTAATTTGTCCAGAGTAAGAGTTTCACAAGTAGTATTGAAGATGAACAAACACATAACACTTAAGTGGTTTTGGATTATGGTAAAGTATTGGATAAAACATTGAAGCTCTGTCTTTACAAAACAGGGTATTTTAAGGTCCTCTTAACAGGGAAATACAACTTTTCCATATCTCATTTATGACAAAAACTTTGATAACGAAACATTATCTCAGAAAAGCAATGAAGTGTCATCCTAGATTATGTGCTCAGATCCATCTTGTGGCTCAACTACACAGCCTGATACACTGTTCCTGGATACAAGGATCAGCCATGCTATTTTATCGCTAACCACAGTCAGAGTCCCCTATACTATCGATGCCTGCGGATTTGACTATCTTAAGTTACACATCACGTTTCTCTGATCCTTTAAGAGTTCCCTATGCTTTCAATAGTTTGAGATTAAACAAATAAAATTCCTTAAATCAAATGTTCCAACAATCAAAATTAATCTACATGCTTGCTGCCTTAATGGACAATTAAGAAATGGAGGAAATTTGCTAAGTATAACAAACTTTAATGAACAATTAATTAAGACTTTTTAATGTGATTGGAAAGATTACATTTTGGTTCTGATATATTTAGCTTTGATCCTGTCAAAAGCAGAATTGCTTTTAGATGAGATGAAATTTATTTGTTTAGGCAAATCTAATGGGATTAAATGAGATTGGCTTTTACATAAGTAGATATAGTGGTTATGGAGTTTTACAACATGATTGTATTTATGTCCAGGTCTATTACAGCAATTACAAGCTGAAAATCTGGTTTTTTCCCATGTCTTAAATCAGATTCTGTGAGATCCATGAGAAGGATCAGTTGAAGGCTTTCACTGTGTCAGAACTGCTGAGAAAATATTATTTCATGTATTACTTTATAGGCAGCTACTCACTGGTGTTCCAGGTGCCACTCTTGATACTATTACTGGCATTTTCTGATCAATGCCTCCCTGTAAAAACAAAAAGGAGTTGAATTTTCCCTGAAAGATAAATGAACATGATAAGCTATTTATTTCCAGTTATGAAAATGAAGGGCTCTGGCCCGAAACGTTGAATTTCCTGTTCCTAGGATGCTGCCTGACCTGCTGTGCTTTAACCAGCAACACATTTTCAGCTCTGATCTCCAGCATCTGCAGACCTCACTTTTTACATGAAAATGGGCTACCCAAAAGGTATTTAATGTAGATATTGCAATATTCTTCTACAACTATACCAGGATCCCACTTTCTAGTAAAATAAATAATTGATATGCATACGTATGCCGATATCTGTCAGCAAAATCATGCACATGATTAGCATTATTTGGGTTGACTGCAGACTTTGTTTTTGATGGGAAATGACATGTAGATCTATACATTTACTTTTTTTTTTGATCGTATAATCTAAGACTGCAACAATACGTTAGAGTCTTCTAACTTGACCGAGATTGCATTTTTTTTTAATGTGTTTGTATTCTAAGATTTTGAAGGGAGACACAGCAAACATTTAAAGTGAGATAAGGGAAGGCACAAAAAGTGTGAATATTCAATTAATCATTATGACTGGATTCAATAACTCAACCTGTATCACTAATTTTCACTAAATACACAAGAAAACATCCTTTGAGCCCACAGTGGTCATCATACTTGATTTAAAACAGGGAAGTTTCTAATAACTCAATAAAACTAACCTCTTTGCACCAGCAAACCCTCCTTGAGCAAATTCAATAGTCTTAGCAACTTTCTCATTTTACAACATCTCCTTACACATTGTTTAATTCTTATACCTTCCATTAGATAGAATAAAGGAACTTTTTTACCACAATGGCTGAGTGATGTTTAATGTACAAGTCAAAGTGTTCACTGTTCCTTTTCTGAGGAAAATATTTAGTTTCCTGTACCCTTCAAAAAAAAAGATTTTTCTGGAAAAAAAGTACCAAAATAATCACATTCTAAACACTTTCTCAACCTTAAATGTGACTGCATGCTTTTGTGATACCTAAATTTGAAAAAAAAAATCAGAATAGTTGATGCATTTCAATTGCACAAATGAGTTTATTAATATAAGGTGTACCTTAACATTGAAACCAAATCTCCCATTCTCATCCGCCTTCATTCTTATCAGAACGAGATTGTCATGAGGGACAATGCCATTTGGCTGAAAAAAAAACAAAAGTAGGATGTCAGATCATACTAAAATGAATGAATATCTAGTCAACATCAAAACGAACTGTTTCAGATACTGGAAATCTGAAATAAGAACAAAAAAGCTGGACATTGCCTATCAGGCAGCATCTATGGAGAGAAAGAATTAACACGTTAAGTCATTTGAAAGCCCTTCTCAGTTTTTCTGTGAAATGATATGATTCTATCCATTATGTTATCTTGACCTCTAAGTACCTAAACTATACTTCAGCCATGCCAAGGTTTGCAGGATGTGGAACCTATATCCACACTACTATCCTTTTAAGTACATAGTAGCTTTCAATAAGATCACTTCTCATTCTGAGAAAATTGAGAGGTGGCATGGTTTTCTCATTGTTTTCATACAACAGTTCCACCATCCCAGGAAGTTGTCTGATAAGCAATTGTTGCAGTTCTTCTATGTTAATAGCATTTTCCCTGTGGTAAAAGGTCTAAAATTGCACAGAGAAACTGTCTCAAAGTTTTGTAAAATTGAAGATTTCAGCTACTCCTGTAATCTATGCAAAACTTGTGAATCACTTGTCTGTTGCTCTTCACGATATCTTTCAACAACTTATTATCCAAAAGAAATCCCTTTGTACATCTACACTTTCCAACCTCTAATAAAGAAATAACTTGCATATCTGTTCATCGGACCAAACTGGACAGCCTTTCATTTTTCAAGATTGCACTCCATCTCCATTCTTTTGCCTACTCACTAAATCTGCCCAAAATATTTGAAGTTGCATTGCATCTTCCTTAAACCAAATATTTCCAACCTAGCTTTGTGTAATTTGCAAACCTGGAAATATTACATTTAGCCCCCAAATCATTGATATAGACTGTGACAGCTGGGGACGAAGTATCAATTCTTGCAGTTCCAACTAGTCTCAGCTTGCCAACATGAGAATGACCAGTTTATTCCTACTCAAATTGTTAGCCAATTCCTAATTCATGCCAGCACATTACTTCCTATCCCATGTGTTATGCTAAGCAACCTCTTGTGGGGGAGTTTATCTAATTACACTATGACCAACAACCTCCAGTTATTAATTCTGTCAGTAACATCCTCAAAACATTCAACAGGATCATCAAATACTATTTCCCTTTCATGAAACCAAAGAGATAATGCCAAATCAGTCATTGTTATCCAAATGTCCACTTATTATTAAGCTACAATAGTTTCTAGCATTTTTCACGATATTAGTAAAAGATTAAAAGCTCTGAACTTCTCAGTTTTCGCTTTCCCTTTTTTCTTGAATAGAAGGGCGATATTTTCTGCCTTTCAATTTACAGTATCCATTCCAAAAATGTATAAAAAATTTGGATGATGATCAACACTGCATCCAGTTGGGAACTAATCAACTTTCAGTCCCAATTATTTCTTCAACACAATCTACTAAAATTAATTTCCTTCGTATCCATATTATCCCTAGTCCCATGGATCTCTAATTCTGGGCATGTCATTGTATCTTCCTCAGTGCAGATAATCACCTTTAGCTTCCCTGCCATTATTCTATTCCCCATTATAAATTATCCCTGATGCTGTCTGGACCCACATTCAGCTTCGCCCAAATTTTCCTTTTTACATATTTTATTCTCCCAGCCAGTTTCTTGGAGCTCCTTTGCTGTACCCTAAATTCCTCCCAAACCTCAAGCTTACTACTGTTTCAGGTAACTTTATAGACCTTTTTTTCAGCTTTAACTTTTGTTATTAATCACAGCTGATTTTGAGCTTTTGTACCTTGAAGGAATGTCTTCTTGTTGTGAACAATATAATAATTCTTTAAAGGAGAAAGTGAGGACTGTAGATGCTGGAGATCAGAGCTGAAAATGTGTTGCTGGAAAAGCGCAGCAGGTCAGGCAGCATCCAAGGAGGAGAATCGAGGTTTCGGGTATTCTTGAAGAACAGCTCATGTCCGAAACGTCAATTCTCCTGCTCGTTGGATGCTGCCTGACCTGCTGCGCTTTTCCAATAATTCTTTAAAGACCACTTATGACTTATGTACTGTCATATCTCAATGTATTTCCCAATCCATCTCAGCCAAAGTATCTTTTGTTAACTTGATAATTTCCTCTATTCAAATTTAACATACTGGTTTCAGATTAAACTACCTCACTTTTAAACAAAAATATTATGGTCATTCATCCCTAAAAGCTATTTTACATCAAGTAGGAGAGTGCACTGAGGCAAGGAGGTTGGTAAACTCAGTTGCGTTCTCAGTCATTGAGTCACAGAGATGTACAGCATCGAAACAGATCCTTTGGTCCAACTCGTCCATGCCGGTCAGATATAACAAACTTATGCAGCACGCACATGCCAGTTGCAGCTTTTGCAGTGTGTTTTGAATTTAGCAACGAGAGATCAATTTCAGTTAATTGCATAGTTTTTTTTTCCTGATGCCCATCAGACTTAACTGTTTCTCAATGTGGAGCAACTGTGTAGAATTGTTCGTATACAGCAACTCCCTGATCAGGACTTGATGCACCTTTGTCTAGGAAGTCTGGCAAGGAAAACTAGAATGCTGACACAAATCTCAACTAGAGACAGCAGGTCCTGCGGATGCCAGAGGGCTGGTTTCTATTTCTCCTGCAAGGTATAGCATCAGCACCTGGAGGTTTGCCTACAGCAAGCGAGTCAATACCTTTGTTAAACTCCTCCAATGTGGGTTCAACATGGAGTTTTTCCATGATATTTAAAGCTTCATCTGCAAGTGATCTCCCTGGAATACAACTCAAGATAGTAATCAATTCATTCTTCAAATGGTTATCACAATCGGTAATGATTTTCTTTGCATTTATTTTCAGTGGAGCTGTTTTCCTCATTGATAGATCGGTTGTCTGAGAGATTCCTTCATTTGTGCCTCAGGCATTCTGTGATGAAGGATATCTGGATATTCTGATAAAGTTATAATCAGTAGTCACTGATGAATGACTTAACAGCTGATTGGACTTTAAATGGCTTTTAGCTCATTCAGAGTCTGCTTGCTCAAGTCTCTCTTGTAACTGAGCGTGGATCCCTTGGTTTCAGTGATTGGTTCAATCAGATTATGATGCTATGTTTGACCTGATCAGAATTTTTCTGCTCTTGCTTTCCAACTATTCAGAGTGTGGTATTGTTGACAGCATCTTGGCATTTCTATTTTGCTTCCGTGAAAAAGCTGGAGCGCCTTCTGTTTGTTTTAAAATATGGGTTAGCAGTCTAGCTTGCGTTGACACTGGACAGCACTGCTACTCTGAATTAACCATTTCAAGTGGTTCATCCTATGGATGATCCTGGTGAGGTCAGCAAATGATCGGTATTGCAAGTCTTGACAATGTTGATCAGATTCACCTCGGCCAATGCCCTGATTTTGTATGTTTCAGGAAATCTAGTCATCTGGTTTGTTCTGAAAGGCATTGGTTACACAAAGCTTGCAGTAGAAGCTTACCGCAGATATTCTGTTTGTTCTCATTTGTCTTTCCCAGGCCAAGATGTCTGAGGAAGGAGACCCTCACATCCATTCTTGCACTTGAATCACTCAATAAACATGGCTTGGGGATTCTGCTGATTATTGTGTTAAGCTCACCAAAGAACTGTATTTTTGCCACTAATGGAGCAGGATCATGACGTTAAGCAGTCCTAAGAGTTGAGAGCGAGATGGAGAGAATATGTTCCTGACCATTTGTCGTGTTCAGTTTTCATAGTGGTGTTCCCTATAGCAAGGCTGACATGTTGTTCACAGATTTTCACTGAACCCTTCCATTTCAAGATACAAGTTTAAATCTTTCTTGCATGTGTTACCAACCAGCTGCAGATGATCAATTCCATACACATGGCTTGAACTTTCCAAATAGCCAACTGGAATGCTGGGATCTACATTTCTCCACACCCCCCCACCCTCTCAGGTTGAGTCCAACAGAATGCAAAGTACAACGTTTGACACTATCTTAGAGGTGGGAGTTGCTGAAGGGATGGCATAGTTTTATATCAGTCTGCTATCCATAGGCAGAAACTGAGAAACAAACTAAAACAAAAGTGGAAAGTTTGCCAATTCTTTTTCTCACAGACAATAGACACATCACACTGACCTGATGGACATATTTCTCGGAATGTTTGCGACCACTGTAAATCATACTGTCAGCTGTTTTTCAAACTACATTTAGAATGAAGCAGACACTGCAGTGCTTTAATAAGCAAGTCAGTTTAGATGACTAAGATTTTCATTTTGAACCATTCTAACATGAACTGTTTAAATTCAGAATATCTTACTGTAGATTTTTCTGTTGCAATTGGACCATCCAATAGATCTTGAAAAGGAGTGTCTAATTCCAACTGGCAGAGGTTGGACTGTGTTGATGTGACTTTTTTCTGCTTTGGCGGCAATGCAGGTGGCCGTCCTTCTCCAGCAGTCTCCTGACAGCTAAAAGTAAGTTAGACTTTAATGCATTATGTCATCAAGCAGAATGACGCTTTCCTTACACCTCTATAAAGTGGACTTTAAACAGAACCCCTATTAGAAAAATAATGCTATTACTTTACAAGGAGGGGCAGATATGAAGCACAAACAGGAGGAATTAGGTGATCCGATCAAGAGCACGTAACAGCAAAAAGAAAAAGTAACAGAAAAAAATGAAAAACAGAGAAACCCTGAAAACTTTCATCATGTCAGTCAGAATCCACAGAATAAGATCCACCTCAGGAAATGCGATCTTGACTGTTCTCTCCAAACTGAAGGGATTCTAGCATTGTGTTCACATTAATTTTTCAGTACAGATAGAAAAATGTTGAAGCATAACTGAGCAACTTTCTAAAGACCAATGATTGTTCATTCCCTGATGATTCGGATTCAGAGAAAAAGTTCAAATCAGTTTAAAGGATTTACATTACCTCACTCAAATTGAGCAGGCAGTCAAAGGTTCCTGCTTTTGGAATCAAAAGTGATTAGGAGGCAAAGGATGGGTTTAACAACATTAAACGAAAAGAAAATGTGCCACATCAGGCATCTGTAGCTCTGCTGTACCTGCTCTAGTTTGCTGTGCAATATGACAACTAAATGTGCACGTCACATCATCTCCATTTGGGACAATGTGCTATGTTTTTATTTTGCATCTTTGTGGTGAACGTTCTATTCCATGCACTGCATAACATAAAAATTGTGAGCTTCATTTATTGCTCCCACGCAGTGAACAACTTCAATGATCTACCAACAAATATACCAACAATTTTAATTTGGTACTACATTTCACAGATGAGAAGAATAGAACCTCGGGCAGCCCCTTGGTTATCAACAGGTTCTCTTCCAGAGTCTGCTTTGTGAAAATGCTGCTCCTTTAACAAGGTTATATTTTCCTTGGTATTTTTCAAAAGGTGTTTTGAAAGGCAGAGGTTCTGATTTGTCTGGTGTTCAACCACTTTGATTATGGTTCACACATACTGCCTGAGGCAACAATCAGGGAAAAGGACTTTTAAATTTTTCAAAAAAACACTTTTACAATGAAAGGGGAGTGGCCAGTTCTCCCAGTTTAGGGAGTTCTCTAGTTTGGTTTAGTTTTAGCTGGCGACCGCAAGAAACTGCTAAAAACAAAAGGTTCCATGTTTCAGGAGGAGAAAGTGAGGACTGCAGATGCTGGAGATCAGAGCTGAAAAAGCGCAGCTGGTCAGGCAGCATCCAAGAAGCAAGAGAATCGACGTATCGGGCACAAGCCTTTCTTCAGGAATGAGGAAGGTGTGCCAAGCAGGCTAAGATGAAAGGTAGGGAGGAGGGACGTGGGGATGGGGGGGGGGGTTGGGAATGCGATAGGTGGAAGGAGGTTAAGGTGAGGGTGATAGGCCGGAGAGGGGGTGGGGGCGAAGAGGTCAGGAAGAAGATTGCAGGTCAAGAAGACAGTGCTGAGTCTGAGGGTTGGGGCTGAGATAAGGTGGGGGGGGGGGGGTGGAGAGGGTAAATGAGGAAGCTGGAGAAATCTACATTCATCCCTTGTGGTTGGAGGGTTCCTAGGCGGAAGATGAGCCGCTCTTCCTCCAGGCGTCGTGTTGCCATGGTCTGGCGATGGAGGCAGCCAAGGACCTGCATGTCCTTGGCGGAGTGGGAGGGGGAGTTAAAGTGTTCAGCCACGGGGCAGTTGGGTTGGTTGGTGAGGGTGTCCCAGAGGTGTTCTCTGAAACGTTTTGCAAGTAGGCGGCCTGTCTCCCCAATGTAGAGGAGGCCACATCAGGTGCAGC
This sequence comes from Hemiscyllium ocellatum, assembly GCF_020745735.1. NCBI lineage: Eukaryota > Metazoa > Chordata > Chondrichthyes > Orectolobiformes > Hemiscylliidae > Hemiscyllium > Hemiscyllium ocellatum. Next base: position 21,328,067 of record NC_083407.1, on the reverse strand, counting down.
GGATGTGCAGGTGAATTTGTGACGGATATGGAAGGATCCCTTGGGGCCTTGGAGGTTCCATGTTTCAGCCAATGATCCCTAGCTAATCCTTTCTGGAATCTCTCTCTACACTAAGTACCAGTGTTTGATTTTACCTTTGTTTTGCCAAGAGGTGTGTTTATGGGATGTTGCAGGAAATAGGAACATCTCTCTGTTAAATTACTGGGGAAATCAAATTGGTCGGGTTTTCAAATAGCTGTTATTCTGAATTCTGCTTTCTTTTGCGTGTGCTTCATTTGGTAGTCTGTAAACAAATTCTGTTTGGTTTAAAAACGAGTGGTTTGACCAGCTGCATTATTCCTGGAATATCCACCTTAAACCTGCTTAAACAACTAGAAAGGTTAGGGTCTGGGCTACCTTCTTGAAATGTTTTGAGCGGGTCTGGTCTGGTCTGGTCCATAACAGTTCTTAAGTTGATTTGTATGGAAGTTAGAACACAATGTAGGACAATGTAAAGCAGCCAGTTGTAAGCACAGGAAATATTTCAGGACTTTAAAATTAAAACAATGTATGTGAGTGTGTTTGTAAGCATGAACATTTGTAAGTCGGACATTCATAAATCAGGACTCCCGTATTTCACAGTTATGAGTCCCTCAGAATGCAATCAATGCTCTAGGTGAAACTGCATTAACTTTCAGGGTTCTCGTTTGCTCAAAGCTCATTTGCATATCACAGAAAACAAAACATTTGCATTAAAAATTGAATATATTTCAAAGTGGTAACTTGGTACAGTTTATTAATTCAACGGAAAATGAGATTATCAAAAAATGTACTTTACATCAGTGTTTTAGTGTACCAATAAGCACCTTGCATTTCAATAAAATAATGAAAACCTGTCCTCACTCACCAACTATATCAGTTACAGTGGCTAATTTCATTAAAACCTTTAAAATGTTTTATTAGTGGTTTTGCAGCTATAAAATAGGCCAAATTTTTGCACATATTTCATTCTGTGCAACTGCTAATGGATAACACAGCAGCAACCAAGGCAAAAGTGAGGAATATTTTATCTTATACACCAATCTATTGATTTTGGTATTAGATCTAACACAGCACATCTTAAAAACAGATTGGTCTGGGTTAATTCACATGAAAGGAGTTAACAAAGAAAAAAAACTTTGCTACATATAGTACATACTTGTGAGAAAAGATTTTTTTTCTGCAGTTTATTACTTCCTTCCTCTGGAAAAAAAAGTGCACCCCTTCACATTAGCATAACTTGGAGGTTCAAGAAGCAAATTTTAACTAAAGAGTGTACTGCTTCATATTTATTCAGCAATGTTTACATTCGTAATGAATGTTTGGATAAAAGAAGCTTATTTTACAGTATTGAAACTGTATTTAATGCTTCAACTGCAGAAAATCTGCTTAATAATGTACATTGTGCACTGCTTACATTATTGTAACTGGTCAATTTTACATTTCTTTCCAATTGAAATACATTGTATTACTTTTGGAATGTAAATAGTAATAAAAGAGTAGCATATACATTTCGAATATCATTCAACAGAACATTTTTGCACAATTGATAGGGGGGCAGCGATGGTCTAGTGTATTATCGCTGGTCTACTTATCCAAAAACTCAGCTAATCTTCGGGGCCATGGGAGATTGTGCAAATTGAATTTTTTTTAAAAAGCCGGAATTAAGAATCTACTAATGACCATTTTAACCACTGCCGATGTCGGAAAAGACCACCTGACTCACTAATGTTCTTCTTCCTTCAGGGAAGGAAATCCGCCATTCTTGTCTGGTCTGACCTACCTGACTCCAGGCCCACAGCAATATGGTTGACTCGCAACTGACCTCTGAAGTAGCCTAGCAAGCCACTCAATTCAAGGGCAGCTAGGGACAGACAATAAATGCTGGCCAACCAGTGACACCCACAGCCCATGAATAAAATAAAATATAGATTTTGTTAAGTTGGCTATAAATGGATTATCTGCTAAAAAAAATTAAAGGTTTCTGCACCCAAGTTAGAATTCAAATATTGGATGAATGCAATATGACATCCATTTGAAACATTTCCTGTTTAGGTACAGCTATAATTCAAATAGTGATTTATTAAAAATAGATTTAATAATTTAACATAAGACAGAACTGTCACAAACGACAGAATCATGGATTTGACCATTATTCCTATTTTGAAGAACGACAATAGTACAAGTTTTCAATCCATTTTATCTTCAGTCTATCTTCTGTGGTGCTCAGATATGAGAATACTGATTGGTCATATTGCATCTCAGAGCAAAGTGCCCATACTGCAAGACTAATAACTGGTGCAAGCTTAGATTTGATTGCAAAAAGTGTCTCCTCAACATTATAAAAATTAACATGGAACTGATATCACCAGAATGAATAGTGAAAATAAAACATTTAAAAAGTTATTTGGCTGCGAACATCCCACCCAACCACAACAATAGGCTCCAAACCCAAATAACATGAAAACTCCCACGCACAAGTTAGATAAATCTCCTGAATATGTATATTAAATAACAACGGTGGAAACTTACGGAGATGACTCCAGAATAATACTGTTTGCTTGTGTAGAGGAAGGAGATTTGTGGTTGGCAAAGACCTCACTCGATGAAACATGCACTATGTGGTCAACCAAGTGTCCTACAGATGAAGGTCTTGGACGGCTTCCTTCCTGAGCGAATGTGGAGTTTCGACTTTATTCCAAGAATTAATTTGGCAGTTTCAGTTGCAACAACAAAGGAAAAAAGAAACAAATTAAGACACAGAATTACCAACTTAGCTACCACAGCACTTATTTAACTATGGCAGCATTGTAATGTTTATATACATCACTCCAAAAATGTTCAATGAGCAACATATTCATAATGATAATGTTACACAAAGAGCTAATTATAATTTAACAGTCTTAAGGATCACCAAAGCATTTCATTATCAATTAATTACTTTTGAAGGATAGTCACTCTGTTATTCTGCACTAAACCACAAACCACTACAAACTGAACTTTTATTCCGGGAATACTATAGCAATTACATTACAAATTTAATGATTCAGTATGAAATGTCATCATACATACAATGAAGGGGAGCATTCCATCACACTCCTGACTTCTGCCTTGTAGATAATAGACGGGCTTTGGGGAGTTAGGTGGTGAGTTACTTGCTGCAGTATTTCTAGCTTCCGATCTGCTCTTGTAGACACTGCATTTATGTAGCATGTCCAGTTGAGTTTCTGGTCAATAGTAACCCCAAGGATTTTGATAGCGAGGGATTCAGTGATTGTAACGCCACTGAATGTCAAGGGATGATGATTAGATTGTCTCTTATTAGTGATGACGATAGCCCTGCATTTCTGTGGTGCAAATGTTTCTTGCCATTTGTCAGCCCAAGTCTGGATATTGTCCAGATCTTGGTCCATTTGAACATGGACTGCTTCAGTAGCTGAGTCGTTGTGAATGGTGCTGAACATTGTATAAATCATCAGCAAACACCCTCATTTCTGACCTTATGATGGAGGGAAAGTTAATGTTAAGCAGCTGAAGATGATTGGGCCTAGGACACTACCATGAAACTGAGATGATTGACCTCCAACAGTGATTATCGTCCTATGTGCCAGGTATGACCCCAAACAGCAGAGCGATTGCCCCCTGATACCCACTGATTCCAGGTTTGCTAGGCCTAACTGCAGTCATCTAGCAGAAGACCTTGTCAAAGGACAGAATTAGTCAACATGAAGGTGAATATGTATATGCAAGATCTGTTTTCATGTGCATGATTTTAGAAATGGATCATTTGATGTACACCCTTAGTAATCTACTGACTTGTAATGTGCAGTACCATGCATTATACTACTCACATTGTCTCTATAAATTGGTTTGGAACAGATGTCTTGACAGAGTGCATGAAGAATATGCACGATATTGACAAAGGGGGCTTCATTACGAGTTATATAGCATTTGGTAATTGTCCACATTGATTGCTTCACATAGAATGTGAAAAATGCAAATTCCCTTCTGTGCATAAGCTTTAAATGAGAGCACGCAGTTCATACACCAGCAATAAGGTAAGCCCAAACTCTGCATGTGTTCTTAATATCTTTCAAAATTACCAATCTGGGAAATGGTCAACAGCTGGCAGAAATCATAGATAGGAGAACATTGTGGAAAAAAATACCTCCACATAGAGAAAATAAATATTTTCCCAAGTACACCTTTTGGCCAGTTTATACACTGCCAATTTTTGTTTGATGACCTGTGGTGAAAAGCCCTTTTATGTAACTTAGGCTTCATAAAACAGTTGGAGTGCAATGACATCTTTATTGCTGTATTTTTATTTTGAATGTGTACACCAAGAGAACCATTCTTCACAAAGCAGGCATACCCAATTCATCAAGAGCAATTAACTGTTTCCACATGAGCATGGAATGTTGTCAGGACCCTTTATGTCACACCCTTCCAATACACTTAAAAACTTCCTTTCTGCATTATGACGACAACAGCACTACTACACCCACAAGTACATATTTTATACACACAGACGTTATACTCTGAACAATTTCATATCTGAAACACAGAAACCACTTTGTCGTCTGCTACATGGGTCTCCATTCCAAGCCGGCATCCTTCTTATGTTTAAGCTAACACATGTACCCATCATGTATAGAAAACTAACCATGACAAAATGAATTATTTCAATCAAGGTTTTACATTTACCATTAGTTCCTTTAACTATCACATGCAAGGTTAAAGAAAATCCAGCTGCATTCACAGAAATCATGCTTCTGTTTAAATTGATATTAAATGATAATGAATAATTGATTTGCACTTTGTAATTTGCTTTAGGAAGGAGCTCATTAATCAAAATACAACATGCAGTTTGATACGTTCAAATGTGTTTGATTGGCAGCCTTTTGAATTAAAACAATTTAAACAACATGCGCTCAGCACCTTTTGCATAGACATCTATTTAAAGAAAACTTCTATGACTTTGACATCGGAATTACAAACTAGTTATTATTTCCCTACTGTACAAAGAGCTGGCAAAACTAAATTACATGGGCTCAGATATTGTGATCAGTGGTGAGCTTAAGATACCAGGCATACTTCCATTCAGCCACAGGCCCTTTACAGACTTTTGCATTGGAACTCGTAATGAGAGCACTCTTAAGTAGCAGTGACGATAACCTTAAGATGTTGAGAAAGACACATGGAGAATAAATTATAATTGATTAAATTAAGTTGGAAAGGGCATGTTTGAATGATGCAAAGGCATGCAGCTACAACTCACGCAGAATTTATGAAAAACTGGTCCCAAATTTGGTTATGGGGTGTAGGGCTACATCTGGAAAAAAGAAGACTGATCACACAATTGGATATCACCAACATTTCTACTGACTGTCAAGTAGTAAAGCAACCTATATTTCGTGTTCCCCATGTGGAGGAACCTGCATGGATGTAGCATATTATGTTTAAAGTTCAAGCAAATTACTATTTCACCTGGAATGAGTGCTTGAGGGCCTAGAAAGGTGTTAAAAAAATGTCTGTTCCATCTGCCCAGTCCTGAATTAACCTCAGCATGTTCTTTCCTACCTCCCACTACATTGCCATTCAAGGTCAGGGAATGTAATACTTCTCCTTTTAGCTGCTCCCTTCCCACTGTTCAGGTTCCCTCCAGAAATATATATTGTGACGCCACGGATGATGTTTGACCAAACTATTTTCAAAGTATAGAATTTTATTTCAGTTAACATCAAAATTGCCATTTTTAAATCCATTCATTAGCTAGGCTAGCATTCACTGTTCATCCTTAATTGCCTAGAGGACAGTTAAGAGTCAACCACATTATTTGGATTCCAGACCCCAAGCAAAGATGGAAGATTTTTTTTCCCTGAAAAGGACATTAGTGAACCAGATGGGTTTTTCTGATAATCAACAACGGTTATCATGAGACTCTTAATTCCAGACTTTTTTTTTCTTGAATTCAAATTCCAGTATCTGCCATGGTGGGATTTGAAACTGGACCCCCAGAACATTTCCTGGGTCTCTAGATCAACTGTCCAGCGATAATGCCACTAGGCCAATGTCGCCCGACATGTAGTAAAAGGATTGTGCCTTCCATTAACAAAGCCAAACCTTATTAGATATGGATCTCAAACAAGATCAGCATGAAATACAATCCAAAACAGAAGCATCTAACACACTGCAAAAACCATGAATCAGAAACAACAACTGAATCCTGGGTCCATCTAAAGTCAATACCATGCATCTGCGCCCTCCATAAATATCTTGACACCTCAGCTTCTAATTACCTATTTATTTGTTTCTTAAACATATCTAATAACTTGGCTTTCTGTGGTACAGAATTCACAGATTCACCATCCTGAGTGAAAAAGTTTCTCCTCATCTAGGTCGGCAATGGCCTACTCTAATTCTAGGCATCCTAGCAAGTGCAATCATCACTCCTATTTCAATCTGTTCAGTCCTCTCAGAGATCCATGAGTTTCAATGGTATTGCTCTCATTATTCCAAACACTGATGAATGTGTAGTTGGAGAAAAGGTGTACCAGGGAGTGTTAGATTCTTGAGGCATTGAACCGTTTCTGGGGAAGGTGGGACCCAAAAGATTGCATCTGGGCAGAGCTGGGACAAACACCCTCTCATGGGAACTTTTGAGTGTCCAACTGGTGAGGTTTTAAACTAGTATGGCAGGGGAACGTGAACCGGAAGTGTTGTCTCAAATGGGTCATATTCAGATCAGGAAACAGGAGGTAGAACACTAGTTAGTGATGTAGTCAACAACTCAAAGATAAAGAAACTAGGATTAAAAGCATCCAGTAAAAGAAATTGATGGGACTCAGCTGTTTATACTTCAAAACAAACAAGGCAGATGAACTAAGGGTACAGATAACCACATGGCAACATAATGTTATTGCTATAATGAAAACCTGACTAAATGAGGGGCAAAATTGACAGCTCAATATCCCTGGATATAGAGTTTTCATGCAGAATAGATTGGGTGACAAAAAAGGAAGGGGATAGGTTAACAGTATTAGTTAAAGAATCAGTTACAGTTGTTTTATATTACAGAACCCAAAATATTGAGGGGAAAATAGAAGAACACATGTGTAGACAAATTACTGCCCGTAGGAATAAAAGGGCAATAATAGTAGGAGACTTTTAACTATCCCAATATCAACTGAATTTCAAACAGTATAAGAGACATTGATAGTGAAAAATTAATTTACTGGGTTCCGGAATTGTATTTTTAAACACTGTGACAAACCAATGAGACGAGACAATTCTGAATTTACTGATAAACTGTGGAATTGGATCCAAAGTTGGCCCAGTAACATGAAACAAAGGGAAATGGTTGGTGGCCATCCTTGTGAATAGAAAGCTGTTTCAGAAACACTGTTTCGGCAGTGTTTGGTGTTGGGACCTATGCTTTTTTTTTCCCCCATATTAACGATTTAGACTTAAATGTAGGGAGACAATTGGGAAATTTTCCAGATGACACAAAAATTTGGTGCATGACTGATAGTACAGAGGATAGCTGTAAGCTCCAAAATAATATATATGGCTTGGATGAGTGGGCAGGGAAGTTGCAGTTGGAGTTTACTCTGACAAATGTGAGGTTAGGGTTAGTAAAGTCAAACAGTAAAAGGTAATATACAATAACCAGGAATCTACTGAGAGGGGGAAGATGTGACAGATACCAGTACAGGTAGATAAAGTTGTAAAGAAGGCATATGGAATGGTCTCTTTCACTGGTAGGGGTATAGAATACTAAAGTAGGGACAGAATGATCAAACTGTATAAGACACTGATAAAGCCATAACTGTGTGCAGTTCTGGTCATCACATTACAGGAAGGACATAGTTGACCTGGGGATGGTGCAGAGAAGATTTGCTAGAATGTCACCAGGGCTAGAGAATTGTAGCTGAGGTGAGATTGGAAAGGTTGGGGTTGCACCTTAACTGCTGAAAACTGCAAGGCTATAGGCTGTGTGTAGGAAAATGAGATTAGAAAGGGCATCCACCTCTCTTTGGGACAACACGGATGAGCTGCATGGCCTCCTTCTGTGTCATTTATATGGTTCTATAGACAGACAGAGACAGAGAATGAGAGGGAGAAAGAGAGGGGGAGAGAGAGAAAAAAGAAAGGAGACAGGTACATTGGGAGTCTGTACTTCAGAATTCTATTTTATTTCAAATGGGTTTTGGCAATAAAATTTCCAGAAAGAAACAAATTTTGAGCTTATAAACAGTCACATGAGCAGTGTTAAATCTTCCTTGTATGTACGATCCAAATTGTATGTTTGTTTATTTGTTAGTTTCTATGGTAGACTTCATATTGGGCCATTTGATATCTCCCTCCTCCATGATTAATTTTTTTAAGATAGTTTGTCAATATTCATAATACAAGGGTACAAGTGAGAATTCTTTCTATTGGCCAATTCATTCGCATTATTGAACCAGTTTGGCTTTTAGAACACAAAACAGAATGTCATAAATGCGTTCCATAAGTGGCATCTCTCTCATTCCATTACCTCTTTCTTAATAAATCTAGCTTAGCTCATCATATTCTCTTTGGAAATGGAGACACAATATACAATCAAGTAATCAATGGTCAATTAATTTATAATACAACACATACCTTACACTTGGTGCTTCTAATTTGGGCAATGATCTGGGACAAAAGAGCTTTATTAGGGGACACAGGTAGCCATTGAGTAACCTCAGACCCTGCAATCATCCAGCAGGAATTGTAGCATGGATGAGAAAACTGACCATTAGCTCTGATGCAGGGAGTTATTCAAGTCGAGAGTTGGGGAGAGAGAATAGGTAGATATAGGTAGAAGTGAGAGAGGTTTTACAAGGAAGAATGATCCGTTTTGAGCTAGAATTGAAAACAAAACATAGAAGTGACTAGTGCTGAATGATAAATTTGGGCCATGAAGCAAATTGGCATAGTTGAATGCATGGGACAAAAGGTTGTTTTATGTTAAAGTAAATTGATTTGTAGGACACTGGCACCAGTCTTGGGGAATAAAGAGAGCAGCTTCATTGGGCATACTTTACAAGAATCATGTTGGGATAATGTCCTGGTGAGTCACAAAACTGGGACTGTAAAAGAGTACATACAAAGAAGATTTAACACTGTTCACGTGACTGTTTAGGAAGCTCAAAAATTTGTCTATTTCTAGAAGTCGTATTGCCAAAACCAGTTTTAAACTCAATAGAGGGGGAAAAGCTAATGTGAGGGGGAGATTTAGAAAATTAAAGAGAAAAGACAAGGCAATAATGCAAGATATTGAGATTAAAATGAAGTGGAAGAGAAAAATAAAACTACAATCACTATCTGAATACATACATACAGCATCCACAATGAAAAAGTTAAAAATCACACAACACCAGGTTATATTCCAACAGATTTAATTGGAAGCACTGCTCCTTCATCAACAGTGCTCCGAAAGCTAGTGCTTACAATTAAACCTGTTGGACTATAACCTGGTGTTGAGTGATTTTTAACTTTGTACACCCCAAGTCCAACACCAGCATTTCCAAATTATATCCACAATGAGAGGTGAGCTAATGGCACAAGCAGAGAAATGGTTCTGTTGTAGAGACATGGTGAAAAGCGTTACTGAGATTGGGAAATATATACTTTGGGATACAAAACAATTCAAAAATATATGCAGAATGGAAAAGAAGGAGAGGCAATTCTGATAATAAAACATGACATAAGGGCACAAATGACAAAGGAATAAAACAGAGTGGTCTAACAGTATCTCTTAAACTCCACTGAGTAGAAGTCCAATCTACTCAACCTTTCCTCGTAAGGAAATATCTCCAAACCCAGAAACAACCTAGTGAACCTTCTCTGGACTGTCTCCAATGCCAATTTATGTTTCCTTAGATAAGAGACCAAAATGTCAGTCCTTGGTATTTAAAGGAATGGGGGAGGGGGAGATGAGGATCTCACTGAAGCACTCAAGGTTAGGAATGGGCTTGATTTCAACTCTCTCCACCAAATGGACTACAGCAGTTAGTAGAAAAGGCTCCAAATCACCACCTTCTCAAGAGCAACAATGGATGGACAATAAATGCATAACCTCACCATAAAGACAGAAAAGTGGAACTGAAGCCCAAGATTAGCTATGATCACATCAAATAGCAGACAGGCCATATGGTCTACTCCTGCTCCTTTTGTTTTTAATATCATCAGTTTGGGTTTAGTTGTAATTATGTGGATGCATCTTTCCCTCCCAACAAAGCTCAGCAATGTTTTCCAACATTTTATTTCTGCAAAGCCTTTTATTTGGAGAGGAATAGAAGGAACAAAATGTTGAAAAAGACAAATCAAATGAAATACTTGCAATATACATGGCACTATCAAAACATCTCCTCTTAATATGGTCCTTTAAACAAAAGCTTGCATTCATTACTCACTGATTTGGAGTTCCAGGTGGAGAACGTGAAGGGAGACTTTGTGTTTCAAGTCGGTCATCTGACAGTGAATTTCTGCTTACTGAGTCCCAGTCCATCCCACTCATCATCTTTCTTGTTAATGGTTTACTGGGTGATCTGAACCAGAGGGAAGAAAGATGTTTTATTTAAAATATGTCTTCAAATAGAGGCACCATGATCAATTCGGTGTTAACACATAGATTGAGACAACAAGATGTTACATACAAAGCTAACTTAAAAGGTACTAACATAAAACAAAGAACTGTGAATGCTGAAAATCAAAAAGTAAAACAGAAATTGCTACAGAAGCTCAGCAGGTCTGGCAACATCGCTTGAGAGAGAAATGGAGTTAATGTTTCAGGTTCGATGACCTTTCTCCAGGCCTAAAGAGACATTGTAAATGTATGCTATTGTTAATACAAGCATCTAATCTTCTATATAATCAGTGAACAGTTTAAAACAGCAATATGCAGTAAGCAATATATCTATAACGTGATATGCAAATCTGTAGTAGTCATAATTCAGCCGTTAAAAATCACACAACACCAGGTTATAGTCCAACAGGTTTAATTGGAAGCACACTAGCTTTCGGAGCGATGCTCCTTCATTTGATAGAATCACCTGATGAAGGAGCGTCGCTCCGAAAGCTAGTGTGCTTCCAATTAAACCTGTTGGACTATAACCTGGTGTTGTGTGATTTTTTAAACTTTGTACACCCCAGTCCAACACCAGCACCTCCAAATCATAATTCAGCCGATTAGTGTTCTATTAAATACATTACCTGTAATTTTGATCTAAGCAGCAATTAAGTAACATTTTATTGTAAACTGAAAACAGCTTAATATTAACATTTTAAACAAAACAAAGCAGTTAAACATGGACACTACATTGCCACAGCCTCACCGTCCACAGTTTCGTCCCCATAATTTGCTCCTTTCCAGACATTAAGCAGAGTTGCAAGCAGACAGTCTGAAATCTTATGTTTCCTTACTAGTTTTCCCATAATTCAGTCAATGGAAAGTCATGTGCTGATTAAGAACACCTCCATCTGCCTACTCATCTCGTTCACTGAACTAGATTTTTATAATTAAGCTATAATTTATAGTTACCTGCGATATACGTTACTTAAACCTTTAACCTAGTTGCCTTTACTTGACAATATTGTTATCAAAACCAAAGGCACTGTAGTTTGTTGTGTATTTTCTAACAACTGAAGGAAAAGCATCAACAGTTTTAACTTCTGGGTCCCACCCACACTCAAACTGGTTTGACAGATTTCCTGTGCACTTTGGCAATTTCGCAGAAAACTTAACCACATTGCATTAGTTGAGCTGTTCTCAGCTGCGGTTTTTCTGACCACCATAGTTCTGTGTCTGCACTGCCATTTTGACTGTCACATGGAAAATATGTCAATAACTGAAGTGACTAAACTGTGGTTAAAATTCCTTTCCTTTCCTCCTTTTTTGTCATCATCTCCATTCCCAAATGTTATTCCAAATTATTGTTTGCTGCTCCATATTGTTGGCAAACACAAAGTAACTATTCCAGAACTTCCACAAAGTCTTTTCATCTTTGAATTTGCATCCTAGTCACCCGTGCACCCACTGTCTGATTTTGGTGATTATGATCTTTAACAAAAGCATGTTGTAATATAGGAAAACACCCAAGGCATTTCACTGCAGTGCAATCTTAAGAAACTGACACAGTGATAAAGGTGATGGTATTAGAAGTGTCTAAGGAGGAGGTGTTAAACAAAGTCTTAAAAGGAAAGACAATGGGATGCAGGGCTGGAGAGAATTCTAGAGTTTAGGTCCTACGCAGCTACAAGGCTAACATTTCATCGAAACACTGACATTATTTCTCATTTCCTTGAAGGGGATTTTGTACAAAGATAAAGGAATATTTAAAAATATTTCATTCCTTTTGAAATGGCTTCAATGTACGTAGTTCAGCTACCACATTAAAAACATAAAACAAGAATGTTCTATTCTACCTTACTGTTTAATCAGACAGAATACCTGACACAGTTTACTTCTATCTGTTCTGATATTGTCAATGAACAAAATACATTTTAAAAAGCGTTATCAACTTGTCACTTGACAAATACGCAGACAAGGTGATCATGGTAATAGCTTCTCTTCTTTGTGATGGAAAAGCTATTAAATTAGGTATGAACTTCAGAGATAATAAAACTAGTTGGAGGTGCAACTTGAAAAAAAAATCATATCATGATTGTAATTTTCTTATTCAACTAATGAGAAAGATATAAAACAATTATTTCTTCTTAGATTAGATTCCCTACAAGTGTGGAAACAGGCTCTTCGGTCCAACCAGTCCACACTGACCCTCCAAAGAGTAACCCACCCAGACCCATTTCTCTCTGACTAACGCACCTAACACTATAGGCAATTTAGCGTGGCCAATCTACCCTAGCCGGCACATCTTTGGACTGTGGGAGGAAACTCATGCAAACATGGAGAAACTGTGCAAACTTCACACAGACAGTCTCTCGAGGCTGGAAACGAACTGGGTCCCTGGTGCTATGAGCCTCCATGTCGCCCCAGCGGCAGCTAAGAAATAAATAAGGAGTCTCCATTAAATTTATATGCATATGCATATGCAAAGTCAGTCTAGCTTTGAGGTAGTCTTCCCAAATGAGTCAGGTGGGAATGGTCTTGAGCTCTGCTCTAATCCCCCGAGCACATTACTCAGGTTGACATTTAAATACAACACTGAGGGAATGGTGCGATGTCAAAAGTAGAATTTTGCAGAACAGTTGTAATCTGAAGTTCCCTTTTCTTGTGTTGGCGTGGTTAAAATACTGTAATGCTCTAATCAAAGAGCAAACAAAGGTGAGGGTGCAGACTAGGAGGGGAGCAAACTTTCTCGCTAGTACTCATCCTCCACTAGTAAAAATTAACAGGTTATTTATCTCATTAACATTTATTGGACTTTGTTGTGCACAAACTATCCATTAAGCTTGCTTCAATAAGTAGCTAAATTTCAAAAGTAATTCATGTTTAGGAGCTGCTCTGGTCACCCCGAGGAAAAGACAATTATCAACAGAAGTACTTTACCAGAATTACGTAAATGCGATAGCAGACCTTATTCAACCTGCTGTTCCAGTACCTCCAACTTTATTTAATTCCAGAACACCAAATATCCTCCAAAACATCTCAGAACTTGACTGGATTTTAGAATTAAGCAGAACATGTCTAAAACAGGGAAGTGCTACCAGGACTACAAACAAACACAGGACTTCCTGCCCATGCCTTCAAATATTTTAGAATTTAGATGCACGACCACAAGACTAATGACTGATCCGGTGATCCCCTCAGACTTGGTTTTACGTCTGCCTGCTTTTGCACAAATCCAGAAATACCTTCAAGGGTAAAGGTAATTCATTTTTTGATGACTGATGTAAATTTTGTTTCTGCTATGGATTTGTAAGCTTTATTTAAACAAGAGCTATTAACTAATATTGACGAATTAGTATGGACCAGGCCAGGCCCCCATAACATTTCAAGAAAGTAGCCCAGACCCTAACTTTGCTCATTGTTTTAAGCAGGTGTAACACGGATATTCCAGGAGAGATGCAGCTGATCAAACTACTTTTAAACTAAACAGAATTTATTTGCAAGGTTGTCAGAAGGCATATGATGTGTTGGCTTTCATTAGTAGGGGGATTGAGTTTAGGATCCATGAGGTTGTGCTGCAGCTCTTTCAAGCCCTGGTTAGGCCATACTTGAAATGTTGTGTTCAGTTCTGGTCACCTCATTATAGCAAAGATGTGGAAGCGGTGTAGAGGAGATTTACCAGGATGCTATCTGGGCTGGAGAGCATGTCTTATGATTCAGAAAGGTAGAGAGAGCTAGGGCTTTTCTTATTGGAAGGATGAGGATGAAAGGTGACTTGATGGAGGTGCACGAGATGTTGAGAGGCATAAATTGTGTGGATAGCCAAAGGCTTTTTCCCCATGGTGGAAATGTCTATAACAAGGGGGCATAATCTTAATGTAATTGGAGGAAGGTTTGGCGGGGGGGGGGGGGGGGGAGGTGAGAGAGAGGAATGTCAGAGGTATTTTTTAAAATCAGAATAGTGGGTGTGTGGAATGTACTGTCAGCAATGGAAATAGAGTTAGATACATTAGAGACATTTAAGCAACTCTTGGGATAGGCACATGGACGATAGTACAACGAAGGATATGGAGGCTAGTCTGATCTTAGAGTAGGATAACAGGGCAGCACAACACTGAGGACTGAAGGGCTTGTACTGTTCAATGTTCTAGTACTGAATGAAACACAAACAAAAGAGAACAGGATACCAAATAACTTAACCTATCTGAAAACTCAACTGATTATCCCAACTTAATGATGCTATTCCAAATACTTGCAAAATCCCCTTAAACACCTCTTACGGTTTAATGAAAGCAGGGTCTTACAGGAGAGATGTCAGAGAGTGAGAGAAGAGTCAACTTTGAGTCCAGCAGCTTTTACAACTGCCTGACTGCTTTTAGGCCAGACCAAAAAAAAATCAAGTCAGAGTAAAGCTGAGTTGGGAGACTGGCTACTCCCCTTTCATTGTACAATTTTGAAGTCCTTTTGCCTCAGGCTTTAATCAAACCAACTCTAAAACCAATCCAAGCCCAGACTTTTCACAACCTGTTTTTTTATGACCTGCTGAAAAGAAATCTTTTTGGAGAAAGTGAGGACTGGAGATCAGAGCTGAAAATGTGTTGTTGTAAAGGCGCAGCAGGTCAGGCAGCGTCCAAGGAGCAGGAGGATCGACGTTTCGGGCATAAGCCCTTCTTCAGGAAGAAAGGCTCATGCCCGCAATGTTGATTCTCCTGCTCCTTGGATGCTGTCTGACCTGCTGCGCCTTTCCAGCAACACATTTTCAGCTGTTGAAAAGAAAACCAAGGATAACGTCAACTTGTTAAAAGAGCAGCATTATCAGAATGGACAAGATGACAATGACACGGAGGAACTGTACATAACCTAACCTAATTTGCCTTGAGTTGGTGATGGTGGTGGTGGTGTGGTGTTGGGAGTAGAGGAGAGGAGGAGGATCGGGACATAGGTCAACCGGACTTCGAAAAGCTGAGACAATGACAATGAATAGCCAGTGTGAAGATGGCAGGTCTCCATGATGAGTCGCATATGAGCTAACCAATAGCAGAAAGGACAGTTGAAGGTGAAGGGGTGGCTTTTTGAAGACACTGTCCATATGTACAGCCAGAGCTGAGAACACTATTTTGCAGATCACTCACATAGTTGTCATTTAAATAAATTATTTGGATGAGAATACAGGAGGCATGATTAATAAGCTTGCAGATGACACCAGAATTGGTGGTATAGTGGACAGTGAAGGAGATTATCAAAATTAAAGTGAGACCTTGATCAACTGGGTCAATGGGCTGAGGAGTGACAAATGGACTTTAATTTGGATACATGTGAGGTATTGCATGTTGGTAATAGAAACAAGAACAGGTCGATTCAATTTATGGTAAGCCGCTGGGGAGTGTTGTAGGACAGAGATCTAGGGGTCCAGGTGTATGACTCTTTGAAATTTGCTTGTTAAGGAAGTGTTTAGTCTGCCTGCCTTCATTGCTCAGACATTCCGAGTATCGGATAGGGACACCTTGTTGAGGTCGTACAGGATGTTGGTGAGGCCTCTTCTGAAGTACTGTGTGCAGTTCCCATCACTCAGCTATAGGAAGGATATTATTGAACTGGAGAGAGTTCAGAAAAGTTGTTGTCAGGAATGAAGGGTTTGACTTATAAAAATAGGCTGGAAGGATTGAGACTTTTCTTACTGGAATGTAGGAGATTGAGGGGTGACCTTATTGTGGTTTATAAGAGACCTTTATGAGAGACCTGGACAAAGTGAATGACAAGGGCCTTTTCCCTAGGGTGGGGGATAGGAGAAAGATCAAAAGAGAACATGAGGGGCAACTTATTTTTTTAAACAGGGTGGTTTGTATGTGGAATGAATTGCCAGAGAAAGTGGTGGATGCATGTAATTACAATGTTTAAAAGATATTTGGATAAGTTCATTCACAGGAAAGGTTTGGAGGGATGTGGGCCATGCGTAGGCAAGTGGGACAAGTTCAGTTTGGGAACATGGTCAGCATGGACTTGTTGGACTGAAGAGTCAGTTTCTATGCTGTATGATTATTTATAAGGCATCAACATTAATGGAATCATCAGCACCAAAATCTCTTTGTTCTACAACACCCCCAGGCCCTACCATTACTTGTGTAAGATCTGTCTTTGTTTGTATTACCAAAATGCAAAACCTCGTATTTATCCAAATTAAACTTCACCTGCCACTCAGCCCACTGACCCAGATCTCCCTGTACTCTCACTAGCCACTGGAGAGATGCCGAAGGACTGGTGCGTCACTTATGTTAATCCAGGAATAGGATAATAGGAAACTACAGAGAGAGAGAGAGAAGTCTCACATTAGTGATTGGGAAGCTATTGGAGAGAATTCTTAGGATAGGATTTATATGCATTTGGAAAAGCATGGTCTAATTAGGGACAGTTGGCATGGTTTGTGTGGGACAGGTCATGTCTGACTCACTTGACTGAATTTTGCGAAGTGACGAAAGTGATCACTGAGGGTAGAGCAGTGGATGCTGTCTACATGGATTTTAGCAATGCTTTTGACAAGATCCCTCAAAGTAGGGTCAACCAGAAGATTAAAACATATGGAATCCACAGTGACTTGGCCGCACGGATTCAGAACTGACTTGCCTGTAGAAGATAAAAGGGTAGCGGTGGAAAGGCGTTTTTTCTGGCTGGAGATCTGTGACTAGTGGTGTTCCACAGGGATCTGTACTGGGACTTCTGTTGTTTGTGATTATATATAAATGACTTGCATAAAAATATAGATGGGCGGGTTAGTAGATTTGCAGTGGAATTGTAGATGGTGTAGAAGGTTGTCAAAAGATAAAGCAGTATACAGATCAGTTGCAGATATGGGCAGAGAAGTGGCAGATGGAATTTAATCTGGGAAAGCAAAAAGTACTGGACTTTGGGAAATCAGTTGTTAAGGAAAAGTATACAGTTCATTGCAGGACTCTGAACTGTATTAATGTACAGAGGGATCTTGGAGTTTAAGTCCATAGCTCCCCAAAAGTCGCAACGAAGAGGTAGAGTGGTAAAGAAAGTGTATGGCATCCTTTTCTTTATCAGTCAGGGAATGGAGTACAAGAGTCAGGATACCATTTTGCAGCTCTAGAAGACTTTGGTTCGGCCACACTTAAGAGTATGGTGTTCAATTCTGGTTGCCACGTTACAGGAAGGATATGTAGTCTGTGGAGAGGGTGCAGAAGAGGTTTACCAGGATGCTGCCTGGATTAAACGTATGAGCTATAAGGAGGGGCTAGAAAAACTCAGGTTAATCTCTCTGGGTTGGGTGGGTGGGGGGGGGGGGGGGGGGGCGGGGCGGGGAGGCTGAAGGAAGACTTGATAGAAGTCGATAAAATTATGAGAAGCATAGATAGGGTTGACAGTCAGAATCTTTTTCCCACAGTTGAAATATCTAGGGAGCATACATGTAGGGGGAAAACGGGGTAAGTTCAAAGGAGATGTTGGGGCAAATTTTTTTTAAAACACAGTGGTAGGAGTCTGGAATGTACTGCCAGCGGTGGAGATGGAGGCAGATACACTCGGGGCATTTAAGGGGCTTCTGGATAAGCACATGAATATGCAAGGAATGGAGGGATATAGAACAAGGGCAGGAAGAAAGGATTAGCTTAATTTGGTGTCATGTTCGCTACGTCATTGTGGGCTGAAAGGCCCATTCCTGTGCTGTACTGTTCTAAGTTAAACAGGAAAATGATAACCCTTGGAAACATTCATGGGACATTGAGAATTGGGATATAGGTATGCTGCAAGCAATAAAAGCTTAGTATCTTAATGGACAATGCATTTGGAAAAAAATGGGCAAACTGATAGCACAGACAGAGGTAGATGGATATGTTCTCATAGCCATTATAGAGACATGGTTACGAAAAGATCAGATCTGAGAACTTAACATTCAGTGATATTTGACCTGTTGGAAAGGCAGGAAGGAAGGAAGAAGTGTTGGGATAGCACCGTTAACAAGAGATGAAATGAGGACGGAGATGAGAGATGATTTATGCTTGGATTATATACAGTAAGTGTGGCTGGATGGAAGTGACAGCAATGGAAAGGTGACACCAGAAAGGGTAATGTATAGACATCCAAACAGCAGCCACACTGTAGGAAAGGCTACAAATCAATAAATAATACCATCTAAAAAGTTAGGAACAATAATTATCTTCATGTTGATTGACCCAATCAAGTTGAAAAGGGTAGTTACATCAAAAAATTCATACAATGCATTCTATGTGGTATACTGGAGCAAAAGGTCATGAAGTTAACTAGGGAAAGGCTATCCTGGATCTGGTAATGGATAAGGCAGTTTTAATAAATGACCTCAGAGTAAAAAGATCCCTTCGGAAGTACTGATCATAACATGTTCAGTTTGAGTTCGAGAAGCTTGGTTAGGAAACAGAGTTTAACTAAAATAAAGGATATTACAATGAAATGAGGATAGTCTTAGCTGAAGTGGTCTGGACACAGATTAGCTGGCAGTGGCCACACAGATTAGCTGGTCACATTAAGCAAGTAGTGGCAGACATTTAAGGAGGCAATTCAGTAAGGGAGAAAGATTCTAAGAGAGGGATAAATCAACTGTTGTTAATCAAGGAACTTAAGGAGAGTATTAAGTTGAATAAAGCATGCAAGGATGCAAAAGTCAGTTTTATGGCACCAAGTATTTTGAACATCTCATTAATACCAAGGTACACAGGCAGGAATTAAGTACCATCACCATCGCTAGCGAGGTAGCATGAGACCGTATTCAAGTACTCAGTGGAAAATCTAGATGAATGTGCCACCACAGTCACAGACTTCATTAGCAAATGTGTGGAGGACTGCATGCCAAAGATGTCAATCCAGATGTTCCCAAATGGAAACCTTGGACGAACCGGAAAATTCACTCCCAACTGAAGCACATGGATGATTTTAGGATAGTGTAGGGGGACAAGCTGAGAATAGTTCACAGGTCAGCGCAACATCGAGGGCTGGAGGGCCTGTTCTGCGTTGTATTGTTCTATGTTCTAATAAAGAGTCACCAGTTCAAGACTGAGAAGAGGAAGAATTTCCTTTCTAAGAGGGTTGTGTCTTTGGAATTGCTCACCACAGAGAGCTGTAGGGACAAAGTTCTGGTGCATATTTGAGGGTGAGACAGATAGATGCTTGATCAGTAGGGAAATAAAGGGTTACAGGGAAAAACACAGGTAAGTTGACCAGAGAAACATTGGATAGTTATAACCTTACTGAATAGCACAGCAGGTGCAAGGGACCAAACAGCCTACTCTTGTTCCTTTTTCTTACAGTTTTATACAATAGGATGTGATGGGTGCTTACAGAGAATAAAACATAATTTCAAAGATTCCCAGGCCCCCCCAAATAGAGTTTTTATTTAGCGAGAAGGAAAAGTGAGAAAAACACATGTAAACTATTGATAGAAAATTGATAGGACACTTGGTCATTTAATGCAAAACAAGGAATGTCCTGTCAACTGCTGGTTCTTTCCTTGATTATCATTTTCATCCATGCTTCTCAGAAGTGCTATATACACATTCAGTGTAGCGTCACTTCCATTCTTAAGGTTGAACTCAATCTGAATCAAATCAGTATCCGTATCATTTTCAGTAGCAGCCTTATGTATTTGCTATAGTTACGTGCATTAGTCAGGGATAAATATACGGAATGGGCCTAGAGGAGTTACTCTTCGGAGGGTCGGTGTGGACTTGTTGGGCTAAAGTGCCTGTTTCCACATTGTAGGGAATCTAATCTTATTGAGAATTCAGGAAGTTTTATAATGACCAATTTTTTGCTTTCAATAAGGCTAAAAACAAAAGACTTTATGCACCATTTCATCCAACCAATGCTCCCTCTAAGCTTCCAGCTACCTGGTGGGTTTCACGTAAGCTGATCAGAGTGTGGATGCATTGACCTTTAGTTCTGACAGTCTCTGCCATGCCTGGACTTCAGCTGTCTCTGCGGTGGCAGGAAAAAGGAGGGGAACATAGTTTTCTACTGACAAAAAAAATCTACAATGAAATCAATTATGTCAACTATTATTGAATAAATAAATCCATACAACAATTTTCAATATTTCACCATTTCTATAATGGTACAATAATTACATATTGAATGGATCTCCTATAATGATACCAAAATTTGATAAACTGTTATTTTCAAAAACTTCCTACATGATATAGACATTATATCATACCTGGCAAATACCCTGTCTTTGTTTGCTTTCTCTTTACCATATTGCACAGACTGGACCTCTGTCCTCCCGCTGCAAAAAGAGAAAAGTTCAAATTTTTAAATAAAATAAACGCATTACCGCATTTGAAAATACCTTACAAGGTCTTAATTTTCCAAGTTTGATTGTAACTTAGAAGATAATGTTAGATCATACAACTTTAAACAGTCTACATATAGTGACAAGGTATGCAAAAATTAAGGAATGCATTTACTACTAAATGGTGATACATCTTGATTATAAGTTTGACCTCAACACCTATGCCTCTTTCGCAATGCTGTATATATTTTGATCTAACATTTGAGTTGCAATGTAAGGTGCACTAACAATGTTACAAAGCTTGATGGAAGAACTCTGCTATAGACTGATAAATAATTGAAAATTCAAACACCAGTCTGAATCTTGTAGTGATTGAAATGAGGTCAGCCTGGGGGACTTCATAGAAGTTGAGGTTGGACCAGATTAAAAGTCCCAATCAGGGAATCCTGGCTGACAGATTATAAACAGGAGTGACAAGGGCTCTGTTCTCAATAGGAGCCAGTTCTGAGCTAGCTGGGTCAGTGTCATGTTCATGCACGTGTAAAAAAGGGTGACTTGGTGACGGGATACCTACCTTCATAAAATTATTTCAGTAACTATGAGAGAACAATATGCCCCTGAAGAAATTCATTTGCAACAGTTGCCTTCGAGTTGAAGCAAGCATTTCTAGCATCTTGCTGCTGTTTGGGAAGCTTGACTAATTTAATCCTGCTGTTGGAGAACGGACCCAGTATGTAATAAAAATGTGTTATTTTTTCTGGACAGATGAGGACCAGCAGCTTTCTCGGTTATTAGAAGTCACTTTTCCCGAGACACCAGATACTAAAACCTTTCAAGAGTTGACGGGTTTAGCTGACGGATGTTATGATCCCAAGACTCCTCTAGTTCTGAGACGCTATCAGTTTTACTAGCAGTTCAAGAACTAAGGGAATCCGGACTGAAATTTGTGATGAGGTTAAGATGACTAACAGAAGCACATGATTTTGGTTTAACCATATGTGAGATACTGAGACGCCGTTTGGTAGGAGATTAATGATGTGGCCATGCAAAAGCGCCTATTAGCTGATACCCAACTGGCCTTCAAACAGACACTACAATTGGTTTTGTCATTAGAAAATGTGACAAGTGGAGCCTATGAGTTCAGGGTATTCCAATAGAAATGAATGTTTTGCCAGGGCAACTGACCTTGGGGAACACTACTGAAGTCAATCCAGAGCAAACCCCAAAACAAAGCCAAACTGTTACAATTTTCTTGAGGATCTGGGCCGGCAGGCCATTTTAGTAGCTGCCATTTTGCGGACTCAAGACAGCAAAGGACTTCGACTAGGCCTAGATTGACTAAGACAACACACAGGCCAGTATCCATGAGAGTACACAACATGGAAAGTCCACCTACAACTTGCTTGGAATAGTTAAATTGCTTAGCAGCGGAAGAGTTACCTAAATTCTCTCTACGGATGCTGCCTGAGTCGCTGTGATTTCCAGCAGCATTTTTATTTTCTATCAAAATAAGCTTCTGGTTAAATGGTCACCCAGTTCTAATGGAGGTTGATTGTGGCATGGCTGTATCAGTAACTGCAGAACAGTCTTTGCCAAAATTCGTTCTGGACTCCATCCCTCAAGTCTGTGCAAGACCTCGGCCAGGCTGAGTACCCCAATATATTAAAGTTACAATTTGGTTTCAGTCTCTTATGAGAAGTAGCTGGATCTGTTACCACGAATTGTAATAAAAGGCTCAGGGGTCCAATTCTGATCGGGTGAAATTGGTTGAATAAGCTTTAGCTTGATTGTATGTTGATCAAGAAGTAATTCTACAATTCTGTAAGGCCTGCCCTGTGCCATTTGCCTCAAGGGCAAAGGTAGAGGCAGAAGTCAGAGGCTAGAAAACAAAGGAAACATTAAACCAGTCCAGTTTGCAGAATGGCCAACACCATTCATACCAATTTGGAATCCCAGCAAGTCTGTTCACCTTTGTGGGGATTTTAAAACAAATGGTAAACCACTTTTCACAGCTGGATAAATACCCAATCCCTTGCAGAGAGGACCTATGTAGAAAACTGGAAGGAGTCGGGAGCTATTCTTCACAAAGCTAGACACGAGCCATGTGTGCCTGCAACTGTGTTTAGATGAGGATTCCCAGAAGTATACTTCAATTAATACCTATAAGAGTTTGTACCAATATGAGAGACTGACTTTTAGGATCTCATCAGCCTGTGCCATTTTCCAGCAGACGATGGGGAACATTTTGCAAAGTCTACCCCAGGTCACCATTTATCTGAACAATATGCTAATAGCCAGGAAGAACAATAAAGAGCATTTAGAAAACTTGGACAATACTTCAATGTTTCTCTGAGGCAGATGCATGTCTTGGAAAGGAAAAATGTGTGTTCCAGGCACCCCAAGTAAACTACTTGGGCTACAGAGTTAACAAGACTGGGTTACACATTTTGGAAGCTAAAGTGAGGGCAATCAAAGGTGGCCCCAGTCCCATGTCTGTACCGGAGCTTAAAACTTTCCTGAGTTTGGTGAATTATTATGGTGAATTCATATGTACCCTGGCCTCTATCCTGGCACCCTTACTCTGCTACTGAAAAAGGGTTAGCCTTGGAAATGGTCTTATAACCAAGCTGCAGCCTTTAGGGAAAGGAAGCAACAGCTATCTTCACCTCAAGTGTTGGCACTCTACAATCCCAAGTGAGATTTGGCACTGAGAGGCAATGTCTCCCTGTAAGTTATAAGGGTAGTGTTGGCTCACCATTGGCTTTGCAGAGTGGAATATCTGACTGCGTATGCTTCCTGGACTTTGGTAATGCCAAAAGAAGTTTTACCCAGATAGAGAAGGAAGATTTGGTGCGAGAAAGTTCCACCAATACCTTTATGGTTGAAAGTGTGTGATAATAATGGACCACAAATCCCTGCTGGGGCTACTTAAAGAGCACAGAGCCATGCCTCCCATTGTCTCAGGTTGAATTCAGCAGTGGGCTCTTATTCTGGGTGGGTACAATTACAAATTGGAACACTGTCCAGGTGGCCAAGTGGCAAATTCGGATGCCTTTACATGTGGGTACACCAGAGATGGTGCTGCCACAAGTAGACTCTGATCTGGTTTTAAACTTTCTGGACACCTTTCCGGTCACCATCGATAATAGCAGACTGTGGATACAAAAAGATCCGCAGTCCTGGCAAAACTGAAACAACTGGTGACAGGGGGAAACAAACCAACAAACAAACAACCAGTATTGAAACCTTCCTGGACCCAGCAAAAACCAAGGATGGTATATAATTATGGGCAGTAAGTATGATAGTACCGAGCAAAGGTCGCTGCCAGAATCTGGCTGAACTTCGGAGTCAGCTAGAGCTTTCCAAGATATTGACAAAAAATGAAATCTGGTGGCCAGGGCTGGATGTCAACATAGCTGCATTGGCTGGGCAGTGCCCTGAAAGCCAAGACAGACAGAAATTGTCACCAGCAGCTTCCCCCACATTTGTGGGAATGAACAGGTAAACCCTAAACTTGGTTATACAACCATTATGCTGGTCCTTTCATGGGCTTTTTGTTTTTAGTCATTGTGGAAGCTCACTCCAAGTGGTTGGACATGCAAAGAGTTTATTTGTCAATCACAGGGGCAAGGATTGAAAAGTTACAACTAACTTTTGCAATACACATATGTCTAGAGGTTGTGATCACAGACAAGGCCATCATTTACTTGCAGGGAATTCCAACATTTCCTCAAGTTGAATTGCATTCGACATGTAAGGACAGCTCCATTCCACCCATTATCCAATGGTCCGGAGAAACAGCAATCCAAACTTCGAAGGCAAGCTTAAAGAAACAGCCTACTGCTTCAATCGGTCCTAAACTGTCCCAGCTCCCAGTTGATTATATGACCTCACCTCATGCAACAACATGGATACCTCCAACAGAGTTGCTAATGGTGAGAAGATATTGTACCAAGATGAACTTGATCTTTCAGGGCCTGGTGTGGGCAGGGTGTGTGTGTTTGCGTGCGTGCATGCCTTGGTGGTGGAATGGTATCAGGAATGCCAATAACAGATGTGAGACTCCTCCAAGTGAGAAAGGAAGTATATTTTGGAGGCAAAACCATGGGAATGACCTTGCATTGCTAAGAGGCAGAGTTGATGGCAAGTCAGAGCCAGAGCAACCAAACCTGGTGTGAAAACATTTCAGGAGAAGCTACAGGAAAAGGAACGAACCTATGTCCCCGGACTTATATGGGTAGGATGTAGTGATTGGGAAGGAGCTCAGCCAGGTGGACCTCATGAAATGCGTTCCTTGATGGGATCAGGTTAACAGCCCTAATCAGAGAGTCCTGGCTGATAGATATAAACAGGAATGCCATGAGTTCTGTTCACTCAAGGCTAGCTCTGACCTAGCTGGGTCAGTGTCATGTACGAGGAGAAAGTGAGGTCTGCAGATGCTGGCGATCAGAGCTGAAAATGTGTTGCTGGAAAAGCGCAGCAGGTCAGGCAGCATCCAAGGAACAGGAAATTCGACCTTTCGGGCATAAGCCCTTCATCAGGAATGAAGGATTCCTGATGAAGGGCTTATGCCCGAAACGTTGAATTTCCTGTTCCTTGGATGCTGCCTGACCTGCTGCGCTTTTCCAGCAACACATTTTCAGCTCAGTGTCATGTCCTATGCACATGTAAATAAAGGCTGACTTGGTGAAGACAGAAACTAACTAAAGAAGAAATACTTACAGAACATAATGGCGTGGTACACCGCTCCCAGAAACAGCAATCTTTGCATGCATATATGCGGAACACAACCAGCAATTTCTGCATGCATGTGCAGCTTCAGGGCAGAGGAAATGACCTGGCAGTTGCAGTGGGAGAAACCAGCTTTTGCTGTATACATCATCCAGACTTTAAAACTAGTGTACCTATTGCTCAGGGAGAGGCAGCGTGTTCAAGTCCTGTGGTTAGGATCAGAATCACACTGCCCCTCTCAAAAGCTTTTGATTTAATAAGTTTGATTGACTTGCTCCTAAATTTGAGTTTTATTAATTTTACTACAACAAATTGGCGCTGAGAGCAGGGTTCTGTTCACAGTCCCGTGTAGGGTGGCCACCTCCCAGGGGTCGGGACATGATAATGGACAAAAGCAGGTCAAACTACAGAAACTGTTGATCTGGTAAGAGTGAATGAGAGAGTGTCTGTTGTGTGGCCTCTTGAGTTCAGCCATATTCAGATATCAGTGGTAAAAACAATGACTGCAGATGCTGGAAACCAGATTCTTGCAAGGATGCCTGCCTTGAAGAAGTTTTCCTCCTCTCTCTACAAGAATCCCAGGGAGTCCCTCTCCCACTGCAACTCCCAGGTCATTTTCTCTGCCCTGAAGCTCTTCAACCATGTCGTGAAACAAACTCGCTACCACAGCCACATTTGCTTCCTCAGTACCTGCCTCCGCAACCAACTCATCCCACACGGACTCCGGACCACCTTTAAACCAGCAGAGTTTGAACCCGAACAGGACAAACAGTACGGACTACAGATTCAAAAACACCAGCAACAGTTCTCCTTCAAGATCCTCCGCTCCACGTTCGCAGCAATGCGCTGGCACCTAACCTCTCTACAGTCAGCCCTGCCTCAGCTGAGGGCCACACACTCTCAGAATTGCAAAGGACCCACTCTGTACTACATCCTCAGGAGAATTCATACTCTCAACAAACAGGATTTCAATTCCATCTCAAACATCAAAAACTGTAAGTACAACAAACTTTTATCTACCCACCTCCATAACCAGCGCTCCTCAAACATTCCAGAAGATTCCCCTGGCCTCGGAAACTACTCAGACGCCATTAGTCATGCGACTGATGCAGGGCCACCCCTACGCTGATTGATGATGTCACTTCCACTCCCACAACCACTTCCGCCCCTCATAATTCCTCATGCATCACACGTGACATCACTTCCGCCCCTCACATCATCGCTGATGCCACACGCTCAATGACTTGCGCCACCCCTACTGCGGTGTCTGCCACCACTTCCGCCCGCATCAGCGCCCCGCACCTGCATTCTGCTGACACGCCCCCACAGACACTATACCCACCCCCCAGAACCCCGAGGGGAACACTACCCCTGCTCATGACTCCACCCCATTCCCCCCACAACCACACCCAGTCCAGTTAGTTTCCGCCCCCACTCCCAGCTCCACACCCTCACCAGATCCCAGTTCCCAGCCCTGCCGAGTTTTCACCATCCCTTCAGACCTCCCCCTCACTGAGGACGAATGATCAGTCCTCAGCAAAGGACTCACCTTCATCCCCCTCCGTCCACGCATCAATGACTTTAATACACGCCGTGACGTCGAACAATTCTTTCGTTGCCTCCGCCTCCGAGCTTACTTTCACAATCAGGATTCCCGCCCACCTTCCGAGGACCCCTTCGCCCACCTCCAACACACTGCATCCACCTGGACACCCTGCGCTGGCCTATTAACTGCCCTCGACCTCTTCATTTCCAACTGCTGCTTGGACATTAACCGCCTCAATCTGTCTACCCCCCCCCCCCCACTCCAATCTCTCACCCTCACAACACGCAGCCCTCCAATCCCTCTGCTCCAATCCCAACCTCACCATCAAGCCAGCGGATAAAGTGGGCGCAGTGATAGTCTGGGGCACTGACCTCTACACCGCTGAAGCCAAACGCCAACTCGAGGACACCTCTTCCTAGTGCCCCCTCGACCATGACCCCACCCCCCATCACCAAACCATACAGAACCTCATCACCTCAGGAGATCTCCCACCCACAGCTTCCAACCTCATAGTCCGAGAACCCCGCACTGTCCGGTTCTACCTCCTTCCCAAGATCCACAAGCCTGACCACCCTGGCCGACCCATTGTCTTAGCATGCTCCTGCCCCACTGAACTCATCTCTACCTACCTTGACACTGTCCTATCCCACTAGTCCAGGAACTCCCCACATACATTCGACACACCACCCACGCTCTCCACCTCCTCCAAGACTTCCGTTTCCCCGGCCCCCAATGCCTCATCTTCACCATGGATATTCAATCCCTCTACACCTCCATCCGCCATGACCAGGGCCTCCAAGCCCTCTGTGTTTTCCTCTCCAGACATCCCCAACAGTACCCTTCCACCGACACACTCATTCGTTTGGCCGAACTGGTCCTCACCCTTAACAATTTCTACTTTGAATCCTCCCAGTTCCTCCAGACCAAAGGGGTAGCCATGGACACACGTATGGGCCCCAGCTATGCCTGTCTCTTTGTTGACTACGTAGAACAGTTGGTCTTCCATAATTACATCGGCACCACTCCCCACCTCTTCCTCCGCTACATTGATGACTGCATTGGCGCTACCTCATGCTCCTGGGAGGAGGTTGAGCAATTCATCAACTTCACCAACACATTCCACCCTGACCTTAAATTTACCTGGACCATCTCTGATACCTCCTTCCCCTTCCTGGACCTCTCCATCTCCATTAATAATGACCGACTTGACACCAAAATTTTTTACAAACCCACCAACTTCCACAGCTACCTGGATTACACCTCTTCCCACCCTACCTCTTGCAAAAATGCCATCCCATATTCCCAATTCCTCCGCCTCTGCCGTAACTGCCCCCAGGAGGACCAGTTCCACCACAGAACACACCAGATGGCCGCCTCCTTTAGAAACCACAATTTCCCTTCCCACATGGTTAAAGTTGCCCTCCAACGCATCTCGTCCACATCCCACACCTCCGCCCTCAGACCCCACTTCTCCAACCGTAACAAGGACAGAACGCCCCTGGTGCTCACCTTCCACCCTACAAACCTTCGCATAAACCAAATCATCTGCCGACATTTCCGCCACCTCCAAAAAGACCCCACCACCAGGGATATATTTCCCTCCCCATCCCTTTCCACCTTCAGCAAAGACCGTTTCCTCCGTGACTACCTGGTCAGGTCCACGCCCCCCTACAACCCACCCTCCCATCCTGGCATTTTCCCCTGCCACCACAGGAACTGTAAAACCTGCACGCACACCTCCTCCCTCACCTTATCCAAGGCCTTAAAGGAGCCTCCACATCCATCAAAGTTTTACCTGCACATCCACTAATATCATTTATTGTATCCATTGCTCCCGATGCAGTCTCCTCTACATTGGGGAGACTGGGCGCCTCCTAGCAGAGCGCTTAAGGGAACATCTCTGGGACACCTGCACCAATCAACCACACTGCCCCATAGCGCAACATTTCAACTTCCCCTCTCACTCTGCCGGGGACATGGAGGTCCTGGGCCTCGTTCACCACTGCTCCCTCACCACCTGACGCCTGGAGGAAGAACGCCTCATCTTCCGCCTTGGAACACTTCAACCCCAGGACATCAATGTGGACTTCAATAGTTTCCTCATTTCCCCTTCCCCCACCACACCCTAGTTCCAAACTTCCAGCTCAGCACTGTCCTCATGACTTGTCCAGACTTGTCCTCCCTGCCTATCTCCTTTTCCACCTATCCACTCTACCATCTCCTCCCTGACCTATCACCTTCAGCCCCTCCCCCACTCACCTATTGTACTCTATGCTTCTTTCTCCCCATCCCCTTCTAGCTTATCTCTCCATGCTTCAGGCTCACTGCTTTTATTCCTGATGAAGGGCCTTTGCCCGAAACGTCGATTTCACTGCTCCTTGGATGCTGCCTGAACTGCTGTGCTCTTCCAGCACCACTAATCCAGATGTCAGTGTGATTATCTCAGGCAGGAACAAAGGCTGAGATTAAATAAGCGGAATACAGGGAAATGATCACTCCCTAAAACAGGTATCGCCGGACTCAGATAGGAACAATTCTGGGTGAGATGCGGCCGGTGGGTAAACGTGATCGACCGATAAGAGGATCCATGAGTATAAACCTCAGTATTATGGCAAGACCGGGAGATCAATGGGGACTCCTGGCTCTCTCGTTAACCAGTATATGATGGAGTGACATTCACTCATTAAACAGATGAGAAAGAGTGGGTGGGATCCGTCCCAGTTCCTAGATCAACAACGAAATTGGCTCACGGGTGAAAAGAAAGATAAGACCAAGAAGATAGGTGTCCTTTGGGTCCATCAATTGGCTGCCCTCACAGGTCAGACTTTGGAATCCACAAAGAAATGGACCAAGGAAAATCAAATTCTTCAATCCCAACTAAGGAAACTGGAAAAGAAAAATCAGTTCCTGGAGGATAGTCAGTGGGGATCAATGCCACCGTATACTGCTCGAGAGGGCCTGGTCACAACCCCAGAACCATCAGATGACCCTCCCGAGGGAATTAACTCGGTCCTGGTAACTTGTAGTGGGGAAGGAGCTAACATGAATGCAAAATATAAGCAGTTTACACCAGGTGAATTGCAGCAGATCTTAGCTTCCTTGGGTCACTTACAGCCCCGCAGTAATAATGCAAAGTTTTGGGCTGAATTACATACCATCTGGGTAGGCCACCAACTACATTTAAGGGATATCCACCAACTGGTCTGGGCGGCATGCCCTCAGGACAACTGGCGTCTAGTATCTGACGGCTCTGACGTAGCTGATGCCACACAGCAATGAAGTCAAGAATATAGGAGAGGCAGATGGACCCAGGGTACCCCTATTAAATATGGGGAAAGACCTTTTAGGGTCTACCAAGAATGGTCAGGGATTCCCCAGACAGACCGCTCTGACCAGGCATTCATTCAGACTTTCAAGGACGGGCTATGTCCCGCTCACCAGGCAGTCCTAAAAATGGGGGACGTTGTTCTCCAAGACTGTGATGTCCTGGTAGAATGGGCAACAGGTATAAAAGGAAGACACAGGAGGAAAACCCGCTGTGCGCATAAAGCAGGAAAATCTAGGTGCCGTCACAAGACAAAATTTAAACCCAGATGTTATAATTGCGACAAGACTGGCCACTTTGTCCAGGATTGTAGGGAGAGGAAACAGAACAACGGGAAGCCCACTTGTGTCTGTCAGCACTGTGGCAAAAGGGGCCACTCTGAAGACACTTGCTGAGAAAAACATGGCAAACCAACAAACATCAAGAATACATTGGACTGATGTCCAGGAGCCCCCATGGGTATGGGTGATAAGGAGAGAAGGATTTAAGTGTCTGCACTGGTAGGGGGCAGACAGTGAGAGACGCTAGTGGACACGGGTGCCTCCATATCTGTGAATGACCTACCTCTGCTCACAACTAACAAAAGGAGCTATGTGAAGGGGATTATTGGAGAACGAAACCCCTGTATACTTGAGTGAGACCACTCTAGTAGAAATCAATAACCTGTATATACTGATGCGATTTTATATATGTAAAAATAATGAAGGAACACAAAGTCCTAATTGGCTGTGGAAAGGATGAATTAATCTGGCCCAGTCCTGATGGGAGAAAAGAAAGAATGGGGACTTAAGTGAGCCACTTGAGCACTGTACAAGTCACCTCCTCTATGGGATGCAATTGGCAGCCTGAGGATAATGGCTTTGGGGCCATGTGTGCCTCTGTCCCAGGGGTAAAGGCAGAGACTAAATTAGATATGGAGGGTCATGGAGGGCCTGGAACACAAGCCACACTGCCAGTACCCCATAAAACCTGAAGCCAGAAGGGCAGTTGTGGAAATTGTGAAAGGATTAATGGAGAGGGGAACTCTCCGAGACGCTACGGAGCACTAGTAACTCCCCCATGTGGCCAATCAGTAAACCTGATGGAAGTTACCATCTCACAATCGATTATAAGGCCCTAAACAGGGTCACTCCTAAATTACACCCTATAATTGCCAGTCCATCCACAATCTTAAATGGGCTCTTCCCGACCCACAAAATCTTTACTGTAATGGATATTGCAAATGTATTTTGGTCTATCCCCCTCCATCGAGACTCCCAAGATAAGTTTGCATTTACCCTTGGGGATAAACAGTAAACTTGGACCAGACTTTCTCAGGGATTCCATAATAGTCTAGCCATCTTTCACCATGTAATGAGTGAAGTACTCAGGGAGATCGGAGCTTAAATGTGTGTTGCTGAAAAAGGATTCCTGAAGAAGGGCTTATGCCCGAAACGTCAATGCTCCTGTTCCTTTGATGCTGACTGACCTGCTGCGCTTTTCCAGCAACATATTTTTAAGCTCTGATCTCCAGCATCTGCAGTCCTCACTTTTTCCTACTCAGGGAGATCGGCCTACCCCACGGCAGTACGATACTCCAACATATTGATGACATCCTCCTGGCTTCTGAATCCAAACCAAAACATCAAAAGATGCTTTACTTATTCCTGAAGCACTTGCAGGACAGAGGGTTAACAGCCAGCCCAAAGCTCAAACTGGGAAAACTAGAGTTCTTTATTTGGGACATTTAATTTCCCAAGGCATGAAAGACATGCCTGCAGACAGGAAGACAGCTAAACAACAGATGTCACAGCCCGTGACAGTCCGTGGTGTGAGAAAGGTCTTGGGTTTGTTTAATTACTGTTGGAATTTTATCCCCAGGTTTGCCAAAGTTGTCGAGCCCATACAACGATTGGTAAAAGGGGGTAAACGTGCAACAGACCTTGTTGACTGGGGACTGGAGCAAGACGACTCCTATACAAAACTGAAAGCAGAGTTAATGTCAGCACCAGGACTGGGATTACCAGATGCTAGTTAAGACTTCCACATTTACTGCAACGAAGAGGGAGGTTTTTACTCGGCAGTAGTAACCCAGTTCCACGACGATAAACATCGAGTTATACGGTATTACTCTAATGCTGAGGGTCCCGTAGAGAATGGTTTGCCCAGATGTGTAGTTGTTTTAGACTGTGCCGCATTGGTAGTGAGGGTCAGTGATTACAGGGAATATAGTCTTGCATACCAAATGTACCCTTGTAGAAATGTTAAATATAGGAAAATTATGCACTGTTTTTAACATGAGAAGGCAAAATGGGAGGCTGTTCTTTTGCCACCAACCAAATCCATTATCATTATACGAGATACCCGGGAAAACCCAGCAGAAGGGATATTAGGTGATGGTGAACCACTTGTGGGGGGGATGTGGACGATGAAGTAGAGGAAAGTGGGATAAAGGACGTATTTATGGAGGCACCAGGTGAGACCCTGTTTGTGGATGGCTTGTGGAAATATGTAGATAGTTTGCCATGAACAGAATGTGCAGTCATGAACATGGAACTACAAGTTGTCGGAGCAGGGAGAATACAAGGAGGCCTGTCAGCCCAGGTGGCGGAGTCAGTGGCCTTCACGGAGGTGACGGTAGAGGATTAACATTTACACTG
Organism: Hemiscyllium ocellatum; assembly: GCF_020745735.1. Classification (NCBI taxonomy): domain Eukaryota; kingdom Metazoa; phylum Chordata; class Chondrichthyes; order Orectolobiformes; family Hemiscylliidae; genus Hemiscyllium; species Hemiscyllium ocellatum. The sequence continues at coordinate 21,294,932 of NC_083407.1, read as the reverse complement.
AAAGTAGATATACCTTCAGGATTGTCCATCATTACATGACCGTTTGGGAAAGACAGGGTTTTGTCACCATAGGGGGCAACCCTGTCAAACATGGGCAGATAATAAAGACCTCAATGGAGAGCAACGAGCTCCCATTGGAGGCTGCGGTGTTGAAGGTCAAAGCCCACCAGAGGGAACGAGATAAACAGATCCTAAGTGGAACATTATTAAAGGGAAACAAGGCTGCTGACAAAGCTGCTCAATCAGCTCGAGAGTCAGAAGACACACATACTTTGTCTGCCACCTTTGCTGAGGACGGCCCCACCATAAGCATTACCCAACTGCACGCTGATACCAGAGGTTGAAAGTGCCAGGTGGAAGACACAGGGCGCCACGCCAGACAGAAAAGGTTTCTGAAGACCGCATAACAAGGTCTTGGCCTCCATGTGCATCCAACATACTCTTTGCAATTACACACTGGCATTTCCCACGTGGGGTATAATGCTATGATAACCAGCATTGGGAAAGAATGGTGGTGGAAGGGCAAAGGCAGAGATATCGCTTGAATCTGTCACCGCTGTGAGATGTGCGCCCAGCACAACCCAGGCACGCCCATTAAAATTAGAATGAGGCACCAGCCATGCCCAAGGGGGCCCTGGGAGCATGTACAGATAGATCTGACGGGACCTCTTCCCCAATCCCATGGGAAAAGGTATTGCTGTGTGATTATTGACCAATTCACCAGGTAGGTCGAGGCTCACCCTACCTGGAACTGCTCAGCTAACACTGTGGCAAAGATTTTAGCTGAGGTGGTGACTCCCAGGTGGGGGGGGGGGGCTGCTGTCCCCGACTGACTCGAACCAGGAGACCCATTTCACTAGAAGACTTGTAAAAACCATATGTCAGCTGATGGACATTAAACAGTAATTTCACACACCCTACCATCCACAAAGTCCTGGCATGGTGGAGCTAATGAAAAGTACTTTTCAAAGCTTCCTTGCTAAGGCCATGCAGGGCTCTGACAAACACTGGACTGAGGTCCTGCCTGCTGTACCCATGCGACTCCGGTCCACCACAAGCTGGTCGACCCGTTGGACCCCTTATGAGTTGATGACAGGTAGGGCAATGCAACTGCCCGAGTTCATCATCATGAGAAGGTTCTGAAGTTGGCCCTCTTTGTGTGGTCTGGTGTAGGTCTGACGGAAAATCTCATGAGTAATTCATGCAAGGCCCTGACCGGACAATTTATGCTGCCTGTGACAAGTTCACCTGGGAGACCATGGGTTATAACATGCAAAACTATAAAGGCTGGTTCCAACCTCACTACAATCTTTCACATACACCACAGGTGAAAGAACGCCCACAGGGACTATTTGTTTTCAATGTCATCACTCATCAGGATAGAACGCTGGAATCAGCAAACCCTGCTTCTTACCCCGTCCAGCCGCTGATCATTTCTTTCTGGAAGTATTCTAAGCCTTAAAGTTGTCAACATGACTACAGGTAAAACGTTCAAATCATTTGGACTGCAATTCAGACTGATTACCTGAGGACTTAGAATGGTACTTATTTTGTCTGTGGTCTCAAGGTCTATCCTTGGCTCTCTCCAAATTGGTCCAGATCTTGCTACCTTGCCTATGTAGTCCCTTTTGTTCGCCATTACAGTTCCCTCGCCTTCATCCCATGTCTCCATATTTTGTGCAATAGCCTACCGTGGGGAACCTTATCAAACACCTTACTGAAATCCATATACACTACATCAACCACTTTACCCTCATCCATCTGTTTGGTCCCCTTTTCAAAGAACTCAATAAGGTTGTGAGGCACGACCTACTCCTCACAAAACCGTGCTGACTATCCCTAGTCAACTTATTCATCTCTAGATGATTATAAATCCTATCTCTTAGAACTCTTTCTAACACATTACCCAGAACCGAAGTAAGGATCACAGATCTATAATTTCCAGGGCTGTCTCTACTCCCCTTCTTGAACAACGGGACAATATTTGCTATCCTCCAGTCTTCTGGCAGTATTCCTGTGGACAATAACAACATAAAGATCAAAGCCAAAGGTCGGCAACCTGGCTTTCCAGAGAATCCTAGGATGAATCCCATCCGGACCAAAGACTCATTTATTTTTTCACTTTCCAGAACTGCTAACATCTCCTCCTTAAACACCTCAATCCCATCTAGTCTAGGGGCCTGTATCTCAGTATTCATTTTGAGAGTTATGGGTTTATCAGCGACAGCATAAACCTTTGGATGAATCCTACTAGCCTTGATTGAACAATTTAGTAAAGTAACATAAAAAGTTGATCACCATCTTTTACACGACAACTTCGTGAATCATTAGACAAAATATCATAAAGGAAGCTTAATAAGTGGATAGATATCCATGATATTAAGGGAAAATTGCAGAATGGTCAGAAAGCAAAAGATGATGGTGGGTAGATAGCTTTTAATCTGAAGATGGTTCCCCAAGGTCAGTTTTAGTTCTGTTACACTTTGCAATTTTATTAATAGCCTAGACTTGAGTGCAAAGGGCAACATTAAAGAATTTGTAGAAACTGTGACAAAGCTGTTGATCATGTTGTGGATAGTTGTAGAAGTCAGGATGACTTGGATAGGATTGTGAAGTGGATGGAAACCTGATTAGATAAAGTTCAGTGCAGAAAAATGTGAAGTGATCCAGTGATATGAAATGATGTTGTACTATCAAAGTCAATATTTTGAAAGGTGTAGATGATCGGAGACCTTGCTGTTCATATGTATAAATCCTTAATGGTGGCAGGGTAGGTTGCAATAGCAGTTGAAAGCAATGGATCACTTGGTGGGCTTTATAAATCATTAAAGCCATCAGCTGGAGTACTGATAACAATTTTGGGCATCACAGTTCAAGAAATGTATAAAGACAATACGAAAAAGTACAAAAAAAGTCACTAGAATGTTACTGATATTGAAACATTTCAGTTATGAGGAGAGGTTGGAAAAGCTGGATTTCTTTTCATACAATGGAGAGGTCACGTAGGTTAAAAAGAAATTTGAGGTAACAAGGTTTTGATAAATGGGAAAAATTATTCCGACTCAATGATTGGGTGCCATGGATTTAAACCCACTGGAAAATATCGAGAGAGGAGAAACTGGAATGATTCCCTGAAGTTAATGGAATTTACTTCCATAAATATTTTTAAAAGGAGAGTTCGGAAGTATTTGGGGATGAGGAATTCTTGAGGGAAAAATACAAGAATGGTGGATGAAGCAAGACTTTTTTTTCTCCCCAAAAGAATCAATACGGGTACAACAGACTGAGTAACTTTCTTTTTTGCTTTAACTTTCCATGTTTCTATGAAAAGCTGAATCATGGTATTTTACTGTAGAACTGAAATGGTTAAACGAAAAAGCCATAAATATTTAGCACCTACCAGTATCGAAACTTTGAACCCAATGTAAAGTAATGTGCAAAGAAGTTCTTCTGCGGAGGTAGTGGTCTTTCTAGTCGGAAGAATGTATGATGCTCCACACAAGCCTTCCACAAATTCTTACAAGCGCGGTAGTTTCCCATATTAAAACCTAGTAATGTTTCTCTTGAATCATGCTGACAGGGAAGAAATTGAGAAAATGAATGGACTATACAAATCTCTCTTTAGAACTTCTGTTCAGTTTGGTTAGCGTGGCAAAACAAAACTTGCAGTCCAGTGCAACAGAAATTTCCACTGGAATGACATGATAAATTGACTTTTCATATAAAAAACATGCATTCTGGGATCTTACGCAAAAACTTTTTGAAAGGCTTGACAAATTTGTTGCAGGCAAGCATCAATCTATAAAATACAATAACTCCTGTGCATTAAAACTTTCCAATCTCCTGGCTATATGCTGGGCAGGGCTTATGTCAATAATATTAACAATTTTTGAGCTTAGTATGCATTATCCCCACCAGATTCAATTCACCGCTCTGGTGCTATAGCCCCAAACTGAAGCAAGCTTGTCAGATTGACTCAAAGTGGTCACTGTTAAGATTAGATTAGATTACTTAGTGTAGAAACAGGCCCTTTGGCCCAACAAGTCCACACTGACCCGCAACTCACCCAGACCCATTCCCCTTCACCTAACACTACGGGCAATTCACCTAACCTGCACATTTTTGGACTGTGGGAGGAAACCGGAGCACCTGGAGGAAACCCACACAGACACGGGGAGAATGTGCAAACTCCACACAGAGAGTCGCCCGAGGTGGGAGTTGAACCTGGGTCTTTGGCACTGTGAGGCAGCAGTGCTAACCACTGTGCCGCCCAGATCTATCACAGCGATTCTTGTGTTTACTTTAGGGGTGTATGAATTCCACTTATCAGCAACATCAGTGCAAATGAAATTTTATATCACTAACAGAATTAGCATCAGCAACACAGGAACAAGTCACTTAGTTTAACTGGGCCACACAAGTGTTCAAATTTCACACAAACCACCACTTCCCATCCTAATACATGTTCCACTATTTTCCTTTTTCTCACGTACAGAGGAACCTCTATTTTCTGAAGGACACAGGCTGGGGGTATTTCGTTCAGTTAATCGAATTCTGGATAACAATTTAGCCGAGCATCAGGACCTTGCAATCTTGCCGGATAATCCGATATTCGGATAATCAAATGCCAGATATTGAGGTTGTTTTGTACCGTAAAGTCCCCCTTCAAATGCATCAAGATTATCTGCTAGATGTACATAAGGGCAAAGGGACTGGAGGCAAGATAATGACTAGTACAAGATGTGTGTTGAATGCTGATGTTCCCATTTCCTTTGATATAAATACTTCATTAAGTGACAGTCTAGCTTTTAGCTTCCATTCAGATTGCTACAATTAATTAAAAGAGACAATCCACAGTCAATATGTTAACATGTTTCTTTTTCAGATTCTGAGGGATCTCAGTGTAATTTCACAGATTTTCTTTTCTGGTTCCAACATTTATAAGGTTTCAGTTTATTTCTGAAATGGAATTAGTATTTCTTTAAGAGATCATCTTTGCAGCCTTTTGGTTCACTTGAACATACGCGTGCAACCACAGGATAGGAGCTTGATCTATGACACCTCTCACGGCAGTATGCTGTGCAAAAATAGATTTCTGTTGATTCATGCCCTTTATATCTAATGGATGTCAACTGGCTATCTATCCTTCTTTCCTCAGAGTACTTGATAACTTCTGAAGTCCTGTTCCACAGAAGTTGCATTACATATGCTGAGTCTTTTAATAAATCTGACTTGGAAACCTGGTCCTTCAAAATAATGATCACAGGTGCAAAAGATTTTAAAAATTAAATAGCTTCAAAAACTAACATTTCTAAGTTATGCACGAATGTCGCCTACAAAATTTGCCAGATCACAATCCGCAAATATCATATCTGACCAATATTTATCATGCTCTGTTGATGACCAGCTTTTAAAAAAAACTTTTCTGGAACTTCTTAAGGACTATCTTAAAGGTGTTATTTTACCAGGGTACACCTCCAAATAAGGGTGTCAACAGCATAGGTCTTATCGTATAAGATCCATTATAATTTAGAAGAATACGAAATGCAACACATTTTAAGCTCTGATCCCCAGCATCTGCAGTCCTCACTTTCTCTTAATGGACTTCAATACCAAAGCATTAACATACACCAGTGCAATCACATCAATTATTGATCACAGTTTGGTATATCACATTCTTAAAATAAAAGATCTAGTTTGATAGTTATAATGATTTTCCATTAGCTGAGAAAGAAGCTGCAAATTTTCAAGCAAACAGAGCAAAACTAATGCTTGATTAAAATGTTCTGGTCATCAAAAGATGCTAAATGATGTTAATTCTCATTATGAATGAATTCACAAATATCTGTTATATAGTTTCTAGTTATAAAATAAAAATGAAGTAACTAGTCAAAATAATTTCAAATACATCAAAGCTGAACTTTACACCACATCTCAGTCTCAGAGGATTGAGAGCAAAACTGCATTTGCATGCCAAAATATCATGCAAAAACAAACTAGCTGATCTGTCTTGTAAAATGACTATTTGTAGATTTCCTCATGCACCAATCTGAATATCACAGTGCAACTTGCACCAAATTTCACTCAGCAAGCTATTTCTAGAATTCAGTTTCTACACTGAAGATTAAGGCTCATACTGTCCAGTGACTTAGTGTGGCTTGAAATGTATTTTTCAAAACCTTAATTCACTTGCAGTCTGGTTTGTGACTTCAACTTTGAAATAACTAAATAAAGTGAGTTTTGACAAAATGCATTTTATTTTATTTGTTATGCAGCCTCTTTCCAGTCTTGCATTCTTCCTTGTGCCTTCAGCCCTTTGACAGACTTGCATTTCAATAACACCATTTCCTCAACTGAGATTCTGAACATGTGGAAAATCTCCAGCTTCAGGTTATAACCCACAATCAACAATCGGTACAGGACCCAAAGGGAACATTCTGCCAACATTTTCACAAATGAAACTAATGAAACTCTGGCTGCTTCCAAAGGAAGGCTGAGTTTATTGCCACGGGAACTGCAAGGAGTCACTCAATCAGAGCAATCACAATACTCGTGACATCACTTTGTAAGACTTGTGTAATGGCTTCATACTTAAAGTGTTAAGATTATTTTGTGTAGCAATAAATTTAGTGGTGATTCTGAAAGTAATTATAAAACTGTTGACCAGAGGAGCTCTGGTCACATTGTTTCACCTGCTGCTTCATTTACTGTCCCACTGCCTGAAATGACAAGCCAGATGACAAACAGGGCATTGAGAAAAGTGACAAGCAGGCTACAGATGGGAGAAACAAGACAGACAGCAAGGGGAATGATGAGCAGGTCACAGTGGGCTGCACTGAGAGCAGCAAGCAGGGTGTTGAGAGCGAGGCTGCAACAATGAGCTCACAACAACAGAAGCATCAACGTTTTGTTCCAATGCGGAGTGGATGCACAATACTGCACTGATTTAATGCTTCAGTGCACTGGAATGCAATTAGGACGATTTTTTTCTCTTAAAAAGATATTCCAGTGATAAATTTTACACAGAATAAAAGTCAGAATCTTCATTCTTTAATTATCAACTCTAACAGTTGGCCAGATAAACAGCAATATCTTCAAAGTGTACACTATCAGACACTGATAGCAATTCATTATTCATGTCAAACAAATATTTATAGGTGGTGTACCCTGAATGTTAGCAAAAATATCAATGACTGTAAATCCAGTAATCAAAAATTAAGAAATAAATGCAATGATTGTAGCATTGACAATACAGAATTGCTGTCAAGTAGGAATTGCTGAGTATAAAGCAAGTACATATTCCAGTTTTTCCCAAGACAAATTAAGCCTGTCAAATAGAAATGTTCAAATAGAATTTGTTCCTTAATGGGATGTGGCTGTTTATTGGCGAGGCCAGAATGTTGGGCTCACCTTGAACTACTCTAGAATTAAATTTTTAGCTTAGTGATTGGTGAGCTGCCGTTAGGACTTCCTGTACGTGTCTCTGTTTAGCCTGTCCGAGGATGTTTATGCTGTCCCAGTCAAAGTGGAGTCCTTCTCTTTATGTAAGGATATTAGCGATAGTGGGTTGCTATCTTGGTGGCTAGTTGCTGTTCGTGTATCCTGGTGGCTAGTTTTCAGTCTGTCTGTCCAATGTAATGTTTGTTACAGGCTTAAAGCTAGTCACCAGGATACACAAACACTAACTAGCTACCAAAAGAAAAGACCATTATCACTAGTATCCTTACATACAGAGGAAGGGGGACACCATTTTGACTGGGATAATACCCAGGCTAAACAGAGACATGCACAAGAATTCCTAGAGGCCTGGCATTCAAACCGGAGCTCCATCAATAAACACATCTTTTTGGACACCATTTACCAACCTCTGAGAAAGAGAACCGGTAATGATATCACCCATCTTAACAGACCAAGACACTTAAATAGAAAGCATGTCAGAGCACCAGTGCCTCACTGGAGGCTCACTGTGATGCTACTGAGCATGGTGATGAAAGGCCTGAAAACAAACCTGCCTGCTCAATCAGCAAACTTACAACCTAAAAACTATAAGAAAGCTGCTCTCATTCAGTAGCTCTCACAGAAAGCTGCCCTGTCGGCAGTTGACATTGGCAGGTACACAGAATAGGATGAAGACCAGTGCCGACATCACGCACGTGCAGGATGCTACGAAGACCGGAGTCGGCGTCACTCATGCATAGACACTGGTGCATGTGCAGAATGGCAAGAACATCGCCACACATGCAGAATGGCGCTGAGATTTCTGTGTGTACATTGACACAAATGCAGAATGAAGTGCGCGAACCAATCCCCACTGGAATCATGCCATTGCCAACGGAAGTGAGCCCTTCATCAGTAACATAACTTGCCAACTTTTATATTTGATGTCCCGGCCAATAAAGGCAAGGGTGATGCTGTATGCTTTCCTGACCATCTTATCCACTGGTGTTGCCACTTTCAAGGATGTGCACTTCTGAATGCCCAGATTCCTCTGTATTTTAATGCTCCTAAGGGCTATGCGATTTATTATATAGTTCACATTTGAATTTGATCTTCCAAAATGCAACACTTTGCATTTGTCCAGATTAAACTCCATTTGCTATCTCTCTGCCTAAATCTGCAATCTATCTATATCCCGCTATGTCCTTTGACAATCCTATCTGCAACTCCACCAATTTGGGTATCATCCACAAATTTACCAATCAGACCACCTTCATTTTCCTCCATATTATTTACCTAAATTATAAATAACAATGGCCAGCACTGCTCCCTGCATAAAACCACTAGTTACTCATCTCCATTCTGAAAAGCACCCTTCGATCGCTACTCTGTCTTCTATGATCAAGCCAGTTTTGTATCTATCTAGCCAGCTCACCCTGGATCCCATGAGACTCTACCATCTGTATCAGTCTATCATGAGGTACTTTGTCACATGCCTTACTAATGTCCATGTGGACAATATCCACTGCCCTTCCCTCATCAAAAACTCAAACTGGTGAGACATTACCTTCCCTGCACAAACCCATGCTGCCTATTACTAACAAGTCCATTTGCTTGCATATGTGAATAAATCCTGTCTCGCACTATCTTCTCCAAAAGCTTCCCCACCACTGATGTCAGGCTCACCACCCTCTAATTACCTGGATGATCTCGGTTTCCTCTGGAATTTTGCCTGAGGCCAAAGAGAATGCAAAGATCTGTTAAGGCCAGTTACTTTCTCCTTTGCCTCCTTCAGTATCCTAGGATAGATCCCATCTGGCCCTGGGGAACTGTATTACGATAGACAAGTCAAGGCACCTAACACTTCCTCCTTCATTATGGTAACCTGCGCGAGAGTATTTACACACCTTTCCCTAACTTCAACATCCCTCTCTTTGGTGAATAGTGATATAAAGGACTCATTAAGAATTTCATCCATTTCTTCTGGTTCCACACATCTCCCTCCTTTATCCTTGAGTACACCTATTATTTCCATAGCTACCCTCTTGCTCCTAATTTATGTATGAAATACTTTGGGATTCTCCTTAACCCTGAAGGCTAAGCACATGTCAAAGGCCCTTTTAACCCGAACTTCCCAAATAAGCTTCTTCCTACTTTCTCTATATTCTTCAAAGACCTTTGTCTGTTTTACCTCTGTGTTTCGACCTTTTTTTTGACTATGGTGATAATTTCCTGTCATCCAAACTTCCTGAATCTTGCCATTTCTGTCCTTAATTTTCACAGGAACATGTCTGTCCTGCACTCTAATTAACTGATCTGCCATGCAGTTGGAGCCCTCAGAGAGAGAGGCATGAAAGGGGTAGTTAGACAAGGAGATTGTGGGTTCAGGTTAGGACACGGGAAAAACTGAATAAATGATAATAAGAGCTGAAAATAGGAGAATACAGGTGAGCTGCACTGAATGTAAACCAAATAATGTGATAATGGGCTGGGAAGTACTTAAGAATAGGTGATTGCTGTAAAAGTACAATGTTAAATGTTATACCAGGAACGGGTGTGGGGTGAGTTAAAAAAAAAGGAAGGATTGAAACAGGCTGTTAAATTACTGAACTCGATGTCGAGTCCTGAGTCCTAGAGGTTGTAGGGTCCCCAAATAGAAATTGAGATGTTGTCCTCTGAGCTTGCACTGAGGTATGCTGGAGATGGTGTTCTTTGAACTTATGCTGAGGTTCACTAGAGCACTGAAGTAGGCCTGCAACAGAAATGTTGGCCTGGGAACATAGTCGTGTTGAAGTGGCAGGCAATTGGAAGCTTGTGGTTGTGGAATGGATTCCTTACATGAAGCAGGATGTGAGTATGTATAGTCAAAATACCTGAGAGGATTGGTGGGTTCACAGTGTGTATCAATGGCTAGCCTAACCCCAGTAATGGAAATAGATATGTTGAGGAAGGCAACAGAGTAGTCACAGATGGGCAAGGGCTGTATGGAAACTAAATGCAAAATTTATCAATTCACTGATTCATAATGAGAATGAGAAACAGCACAAATTATGTTATTGATGCACCAGAAAAATCCAAGACGGTAGTGCTAGCAGAATAGGCAGTATCTGGGCTCTTGGGCCCATCCACTTCAGGTGGTTGCTTCTTCCCTGACCCTCTGTCTTCTATTTCTTTTCTTTGTCGTCTTCCTGTTGGTTGCAGTGGAAGGGGAGACATCGCAGAGATAAGTGGCTAAAGCATGATTCGTGGCAAGGCAGCCATCAGTCTGGCAGTACAGCCAGGGACTCCTGGTTGTGATCGCCCAGAGCAGGGACTCCAGGTTGTTGGTAAGGTAGCAGTGGAGTTGGGGTTACTGGTAGCAGGGATAGTGTGGGTCCAGCGTGGATTCCAGCATCGACCGGCCCAAAAATGAAGAAATAGTGCCTGACGTTGATGGGTTTGGCACAACTGACAGCACGGGTGTTGGTGGTCAGCCAGTTGAGGGCTGGATCCATGGTGAAGATGGTAAAGCAAAGATGGATTTCCTTTCAGCTTTATCTTTCTTTTCTTGATGTATTCAAATGGTGCAGGATTGTAGCAACAGTGAAGCTTGTCACTGCAATTTCATTGCAGAGGACAAGTGACAATAAATCGTCCTTCATTTAGAGTTGTGGGGAGGGGCCAGAGTAGGGCTGGAACAAGGAATATCTCATATATGCCAAAAAGAGATAGTTACAACAGGGTCCATGCAGGAATCCATGGCCAAACCTTTGATTTGAGGAAAATGAGAAGAATTAAAGGAAAAGTTGTTCAAAGTTTAGATGAGCTTGTTGAGGCAAAGGATGGTAGTAGAGGATGTGGACCGGTTCAGGCGTCCTTTTCAGGAAGAAGTTAACGAGGTCATTGATATCAGGCCATTCTGATGGTGATGAATAGATAAAGGGATTGCATGTTCATGGTGAAGAGACAATGGCTGTTGTCCGCAAACCGGAAATTTTGAAATGCATTTTCAGTGTCAGAAAAATCATGGATGTAAGTGGGAGGGATTGAACAAAGGGAGAAAAAAATTGAGTCAACGTAGGAAGAAATAACTTCCAAGGAACCGGCAGAAAAAAAATGGGTCTGCCCAGGCAGTGCTGTTTGTTGGGGAGAAGATAGAAGGAGGTTGAATGGGGTTCAGGAACTATAAGTTGGGAGGCTGTCAAGGGGAGATTCCCAGGTGAGATGAGGTTGGTGACACGTTGGCCTGATTTTCAATGGTGGGGGTCATGATCCGGGGGCGATAGTAGGGGTCTGAGAGCTGGTGCTCTGCTTCCACAATATAGAGCTTCGTACCAACATTGTTGGCAGCCTCATGACTGTCAGGATTGGATCTGAGAGCATGAAGCGTAATTAGCTCAGAGGGAGAATACGTTTGAATGGGTATGGGTCAGGGGGAGAACTAAGGTGACATTGGAAAGGTGAAACACAGATTAGGTGACTGTTTTGCAGAACATTCTGAAAACAAAAATGAGCCCAAGCTTCCAGTTGCCTGCCACTTCATCACACCATCACGTTCCCCGGCCAACAGTTCTATCGCAAACCTGCTGCAGTGCTCCAGTGAACCTCAGTACACGTCAAAAGAACACAACCTCATTTTCTGCTTAGAGACCCTGCAAACTCTAGGATTCAACCTCGAGTTGAAGAACTTCACAGCGTGATTCCATCTTTGTGTTTTCTTTACCTACCCACACCCAGCCCTGTAATGACATTGGTTGCTTTTAGTATAGTCACCAATTCTCACGGACTCCTCGGCCTAATGTCACGTTATATGGGCTGCACTCGGCACATTTCACCTATATTTGCCAAGTCATAGCTCTTATTGTTACTTATTCAGGTTTTCTTCTGTCCTGGCCTGTCAATTAAGGACAAAAGGGTAACTATGGAGAGAACAGGGCCCCTCAAAGATCAGCAAGATAGCCTTTGTGTGAAGCCACAGAAATGGGGGAGATACAAAACAAGTATTTTACATCAATATTTACTATGGAAAAGGATATGGAAGATATAGAATGTAGGAACATAGATGGTGATACCTTAAAAAATGTCCATATTACAGAAGTGGTGCTGGATGTCTTGAAATGCATAAAGGTGGATAAATCCCCAGGACCCGATCAGGTGTACCCTCGAACTCTGTGGGAAGCTAGAGAAATGATTGCTGGGCCTCTTGCTGAGATATTTGTATTATCGATAGTCACAGGTGAGGTGCCAGAAGTCTGGAGGTTGGCTAATGTGGTGCCACTGTTTAAGAAAGGTGGTAAGGACAAGCTAGAGAACTATACACCAGTGAGCCTGATGTCGGTGGCGGGCAAATTGTTGGAGGGAATCCTGAGGGACAGGACGTACATGTATTTGGAAAGGCAAGGACTGATTAGGGATAGTCAACATGGCTTTGTGCGTGGGAAATCATGTCCCAAAAACTTGATGGTTTTTTGAAGAAGTAACAAAGACGACTCATGAGAGCAGAGCAGTAGATGTGACCTATATGGACTTCAGTAAGGCATTCCCAAGGTTCCCCATGGGAAACTGATTAGCAAGGTTAGATCGCATGGAATAAAGAGAGAACTAGCCATTTGGATACAGAACTGGCTCAAAGGTAGAAGACAGAGGGTGGTGGTGGAGGGTTGTTTTTCAGACTGGAGACCTGTGTCCAGTGGAGTGCCACAAGGATCGGTGCTGGGTCCTCTACTTTTTGTCATTTACAAAACGATTTGGATGCGAGCATAAGAGGCACAGTTAGTAAGTTTGCAAAATTAGAGGTGTATTGGACAGTGAAGAAGGTTACGTCAGATTACAACAGGATCTGGACCAGCTGGGCCAATGGGCTGAGAAGTGGCAGATGGAGTTTAATTCAGATAAATGTGAGGTGTTGCATTTTGGGAAAGCAAATCTTAGCAGGACTTATACACTTAATGGCAAGGTCCTCGGGAGTGTTGCTTAACACTTGGAGTGCAGGTTCATAGCTCCATGAAAGTGGAGTCGCAGGTAGATAGGATAGCGAAGGTGGTGTTTGGTATACTTCCCTTTATTGGTCAGAGTATTGAGTACAGGAGTTGGGAGGTCATGTTGCGGCTGTACAGGACATTGGTTAGACCACTGTTGGAATACTGCATGCAATTCTGGTCTCCTTCCTATTGGAAAGATGTGAAACTTGAAAGGATTCAGAAAAGATTTACAGAGATGTTGCCAAGGTTGGAGGATTTGAGCTATAGGGAGAGGCTGAACAGGCTGGGACTATTCTCCCTGCAGCTTCTAAGGCTGAGGGGTGACCTTATAGAGGTTTGCAAAATTATGAGGGGCATGGATAGGATAAATAGACAAAGAATTTTACTTGGGGTCGGGGAGTCCAGAACGAAAGGGCGTAGGTTTAGAGTGAGATGGGAAAGATTTTAAAGGGACCTAAGGGCAACTTCTTCCACACAGAGGGTGGTGTGTGTATGGAATGAACTGCCAGAGGAAGTGGTGGAGGCTGGTATAATTGCAACATTTAAAAAGCATCTGGATGGGTAAATGAATAGGAAAGGTTTGAGTAAATAAAGTGGATTTGATTACCTTTATATCAATTTTAGCAAGGATATTTGACAAGATCCTGCATGGCAGGCTGATTAAAAAGGCAAACAATTCATATAATCTAAACGAAAGTGGATTTAAAATTAGCTCAGCAGTAAGAAACAAAAGGTAACGCGCCGACTCAACACAGACATCTATTATAAACCGACTGACTCCCACAGCTACCTGGACTACACCTCCTCCCACCCTGCCCCCTGTAAAAACGCCATCCCATATTCCCAATTCCTTCGTCTCCGCCGCATCTGCTCCCAGGAGGACCAATTCCAACACCGCACAGCCCAGATGGCCTCCTTCTTCAAGGACCGCAGATTCCCCCCAGATGTGATCGACGATGCCCTCCACCGCATCTCCTCCACTTCCCGCTCCTCCGCCCTTGAGCCCCGCTCCTCCAACCGCCACCAAGACAGAACCCCACTGGTTCTCACCTACCACCCCACCAACCTGCGCATACAACGTATTATCCGCCGCCATTTCCGCCACCTCCAAACGGACCCCACCACCAAGGATATATTTCCCTCCCCTCCCCTATCAGCGTTCCGCAAGGACCACTCCCTTCGTGACTCCCTTGTCAGATCCACACCCCCCACCAACCCAACCTCCACCCCCGGCACCTTCCCCTGCAACCGCAGGAAATGTAAAACTTGCGCCCACACCTCCACACTCACTTCCCTCCAAGGGCCCAAGGGATCCTTCCATATCCGCCACAAGTTCACCTGTACCTCCACACACATCATCTATTGCATCCGCTGCACCCGATGTGGCCTCCTCTATATTGGTGAGACAGGCCGCTTACTTGCGGAACGCTTCAGAGAACACCTCTGGGCCGCCCGAACCAACCAACCCAATCACCCCGTGGCTCAACACTTTAACTCCCCCTCCCACTCCACCGAGGACATGCAGGTCCTTGGACTCCTCCACCGGCAGAACACAACTACACGACGGCTGGAGGAGGAGCGCCTCATCTTCCGCCTGGGAACCCTCCAACCACAAGGTATGAATTCAGATTTCTCCAGCTTCCTCATTTCCCCTCCCCCCACCTTGTCTCAGTCGGTTCCCTCAACTCAGCACCGCCCTCCTAACCTGCAATCCTCTTCCTGACCTCTCCGCCCCCACCCCACTCCGGCCTATCACCCTCACCTTGACCTCCTTCCACCTATCCCACCTCCATCGCCCCTCCCCCTAGTCCCTCCTCCCTACCTTTTATATCAGCCTGCTTGGCTCTCTCTCTTATTCCTGATGAAGGGCTTATGCTCGAAACGTCGAATTCTCTATTCCTGAGATGCTGCCTAACCTGCTGTGCTTTGACCAGCAACACATTTGCAGCTGTGATCTCCAGCATCTGCAGACCTCATTTTTTACTCGTTGTTCTTATGAAGTCAGAAAATCATTTGGAAAATTTCAGTTGATATACCAAAGTAGTCAACTGTCTAGTAGGATGCCTCGTTAGCATCAAGCTAACTGATGAAGTCAAGGTCAGTAGTCACAAGACACCAAGTTAGAGTTCAACAAGTGTCTTCACGTGGCAAAGGAGGACTGCTCTGAAAGCTTGTGATTTCAAATAAACCTGTTGGGCTATAAGCTGGTGTTGTGACTTCTAAACTTGACCACCCCAATCCAACACCAGCACCTCCACACGAAATCAGTTGAACTTTTAGAACACACAAAATAAACAGACTTGGGACTGCTAGTTTTTGAGTTCAGTTCAGAATTATGTTTCAGTTCAGGAAAAAAGTTTCACCCGAGCAGAAGGGTTTTTATATATGAAATCTCCAAGTGGAAAAAAAATTGTGAAGTAGCTTTCAAACTGTCAAAGCTGAAAAATGGTTCAGGCCATTGGAACTGGAAAGGAGTCCCTTGGCCACCAAAACTCGAAAGGGTAAGTTAGCTAAGAAACGACAGTCAAAATAAGAGAGGTATTTACTCAGATTGAGTTTAGAATATAGAAAGTAGAATAGTACAGTACAGGCCCTTTGACCCACAATGTTGTGTCAAGCATTTATCTTAATCTAAGATCAATCTAACCTACACACGCCTCAATTTACAGCCGTCTATATTCTTTTTCAGCAGTTGCTTAAATGTCTCTGACTCTACTACAACTGGCACTGCATTCCACGCATACACCAATCTCTGCGTAAAGAACCTACCTCTGACATCAACCCTTATCTTCCTCCAATCACCTTAAAATTATGACCCCTTGTGACAGTCATTTCTGCCCAGGGGAAAAGTCTCTGGCTATCAACTCTGTTTACGCCTCTCATTACTCTGTACACCTTGATCAAGGCACCTCTCTTCCATCTCTCCAATGTGAAAAGCCCGAGCTCACTAAACCCCTCTTCATAAGAGAAGCCCTCCAATCCAGGCAGCATCCTGCTAAATCTTGTCCGCACCCTCTCTAAAGCACCTACATCCTTCCTATAATGCAGCGACCAGAACTGGACACAATATTCCAAGTGTAGTCTAACCAGGGTTTTATACAGCTGCAGCAAAACCTCGCAGCTCTTAAACTCAATCCCCCTGCTAATGAAAGGCAAAACATTATACGTCTTCTTGATGACCCTATCAACTCGGGCGACAACTCTGAGGGATCTAAGTACGTGGACCCACAAGATCCGGCTGTGCTTCCATACAGTCTTTAATCCTGTATTCAACATTCAAATATGACCTTCCAAAATGAATCACTTTGCATCTATGCAGGTTGAACTCCATCTGCCACTTCTCAGCCCAGCTCTGCATCTTGCCAATGTCTTGTTGCAGCCTGCAACAGCCCTCGACACTATCTACAACACCAACGACCTTGTGTCAACGGCAAACTTATTAACCCACCCTTCCACTTGTTCATCCAAGTCATTTATAAAAACTACAAGAGCAGAGGCTCAAGAACAGAACTTTGCGGGACACCACTGGTCACCGACCTCCAGACGGAATACTTTCCATCCACTACCACTTGCTGTCTTCCTTCGGCCAACCAAATCTGTATCTAGCCAGCCAGATTTCCTTGTATCCCACACCTCCTAACTTTCTGAATGAACCTACTGTGGAGAAACTTACCAAATTCCTTACTGAAATCGATATACACCCACATCCACCGCTCGACATTTGTCAACATGTCTTCACATCCTCAAATAATTCAATAAGGCATGTCAGGCATGACCTACCCCACACAAAGCCACACTATCTTTAATCAAACCATGTTTTTTCAAATTGTCATAAATCCTATCTCTCAGAATCCTTTCCAGAACCTTGTCTTACATCTGAGGTAAGCTGTCTGGTCAGTCATTCCCAGGGATTTCCACATTCCCTTTTCTGAACAGAGGAACAACATGTGCCTCCCTCCAATCATCTGGTCCTACTCTCGTGGACAGTGAGCATGCAAAGGTCATCATCAGAGATGCAGCAATCTCATTTCTTGCTTCCCAAAGTAACCTTAGATATATCCGGTCTGGCCCTCAGGACTTATCAATCTTAATGCTTCCCAGAATTTCCAGCACATCCGATTTCTTAATATTAATCTGTTCAAGCCTATTAACCTGGTCCATAGTGTTATCATCAACCAGGTCCCCCCCACCTCACGAATACTGAAGCAAAAAACTCATTTAGAGCCTCCCTTACCTCTTCAAATTCCAGACACACATTTCCTCCACTATCCCTGATTGGCCCCACCCTCTCTCTGATCATTTTCTTATTCCTCATGTAAGAGTAGAACACCTTTGGGTTTTCCCTCATCCTTCCTGCTAAGTTTTTCTCATGCCCCCTCCTAGCTCTCCTCAGTCCACTTTTGAGTTCTTTACTAGCTACTCTATAATCCTCTAAAGCGTTGCCAGATCCTTGCTTCCTCAACCTCAAGTAAGCTCGTCTTCCACTTAACAAGAAGCACCTCTTCTTTGGTCATCCAAGGCTCCTTCACCTTACCATTCCTTGCCTGTCTCAGTAGGACATGGTTATCCAACACTCACAACAAGTGCTCCTTAAACAGCCTCCACATTTCTATTGTGCACTTCCAGTAGAACAGTTGTTTCAAATTTATATTCCAAAGCTCCTGTCTAATAGCAGTATAATTTCCCATCCCCCAATTAAATACCTTACCATATTGTCTGCTCCTCTCCCTCTCCAAGGCTATGGCAAAGGTGAAACAGTTGTGGTCACTGTCACTGAAGTGATCTCTCACTGAGATATCTGACACCTGGCCTGGCTTGTTGCCTTGCACCAAATCCAAAATGGCCTCTCTCAGAGTCAGCCTACCTATATAGAGTCAGGAATCCCTCTTGGACACACCTGACAAAATCAGCTCCATCTGGACAATCTGCACTAAGGAGGTTCCAATTAATAATGGGGAAGTTGAAGTCACCCATAACCACAACTTTGTTATGGGTTAGCATGGCTTTGTGAGGGGCAGGTCATGCCTCACAAACCTTATTGAATTCTTCGAGGATGTGAAGAGACAAGTTAATGAAGGTCAAGTGGTGGATGTGGGTGTATATGGATTTCAGTAAGGCATTTGATAAGTTTCCCCACAGTAGGCTCATTCAGAAAGTTTCACGCCTTTTAAGATCTGCTGTCCAATTTGTTCTTCCATCTTTCTGCTGAGATTGGTGGATCTATAGAGAACACTAAATAAAGTGACTGCTCCTTCAGTTACTAACCTCTACTTACACCGACTCAGTAGACAAACCCTCCTCAACAACCTATGAGTTTTTCTAGAAGGAGTACCATTAGGAAAAAGGTTGAATTGTTCTTGTTGCTGAGAAAAAGATCTTTATCAATTGTATCATATATACAGTTTTATTTGTTTCTTTCCTTTCATGTAATAAACTCATATTCTTCAATAACTTTGGTACCTTTGCGTGAACATGTTCAGTGACTAACCAACAGCAAAAATTAAACTTGCGATCTATCAAACCAATCTTACTCTGGGATCCTATTTGTCTAGTGTTACCATCAGCTGACATCATAAACTAAGAATCATCTTAATTCTCCTTCTGTTAAGACACCTTTGCTCCCAGAGACTTTGTGAGCTGAATGTACAAGTTTCTAGCTTCAATTAAATCTCCCCTGCACTATTCATAAGAGAGTTTATTTACAAATTGTGCCAATTAGGTACATCAAGGAGAACAAGGAGTCATGCACTGAAATTTACATAAGTGAAAGAATAGATTAATGTTTACTAGAATAATAGTTATCATTAATAGAGTTTACTTACCAATTCTCTTCTCAGCTGAATGAAAAATTGTTTGCATTTAAATGATATTTTTACAATCTTCAACCTGTGTGAAAGATGACAGTTAGCGTTAGCAATAATTAAAGTCTCTTTCACTCATTAATTTTGAGTTAACAAGAAATCTATTCTGACCTTACAGTCTCAGGTGCATTAACCAGTTAATTATTTTTGATATGCTCAAAACTTGTAAAACTACGGTAACCAAATTTTAATATCCCATGAATGATCAGTTAACTGCTTTGATTTTGTTAGTCAGTACAAAGGAAAACTCTCTTACTCATCTTTGAATAAAACAAGGAGACCTTTTACAGCCGCCTGAAAATGCAAAGACGACTTTAAATTCTTCTGACAAACAAAACTTGGAACAGATTAGTTGTCTCTCAGTAGTACATTTACTGAATTGCAATGTCAGCATGGATAATCCACTCAATTCCAGGGGGGGGGGGGGGGGGGGATGAGGGATGAGGAGGAGAGGTTGAATCTATGATCTTCTCACCAAAGTGAGAAGGGTACGAATATGCCACAACAGACCCTATTAGGTTAACATTTGTTTTAAAACTGTTTTCAAAGTTTTGCAAGAACTGTATATTTACTTTCCTATCTTTGATTGTGGAGTGAAATGGGGAAAGGACTGCTTTAAAAACTGAGGAATATGGAAGAGCTGTTGCATTTTGTGAAAACAAGCTTCCAGCACTTATTGTAAGTGCTCTTTGTTCAAGCAGTAGTTGGTGATTAGGGGTGGGAGAAGAGGAATTGCTCCTATACAAATACATGATTGGTCTGTGGCTTGTTGATGACCAAGGTCTTCTGCCTGCCTTAAGATTGGCTTACAGTTAGCTAAACAGGTAATGGGTGTAAAGGAAGAGTCAGAAACTATCTGATCTCTGGAAAAACAGGCTCTGTCCTTCTCACTAAAATCTGAAGAAATCCAGCTTATTTTCCCTCATCATTTGCTTTAAGCTGTGGCTTTTAATCAGCAAGTCTGAGACTTTATAAATTGTAAACGCTTCACTTGTTTGTTTGCAGGAGATACAGAAAGAACCTGGAGAAGAGGAATAGAGGAGCAAGTGGTGACAAGTCAAAAGGATAATCTCAACAGATCCTGGCTATAGGGACCATTGAAATGCCAAAAAAAAATCCCAGTTTTTCCCTTCACCATGAACACCAATCTTTCTTGTTGCGCCTGTCCGCCTGTGTGTGTAATGGACGTTTTAAACGGATCAGCGTTTTTATTACTTGAGTTACATGTTGACAGTTAATAGTTATTTACTTGTAGCTTTAATCTATTTACGGTAATTCTTGTAAAGTATAGTAACCTGGTCAGTGCTGTCAACCTGGCTCCATCTGACAGGTAAATTGAAGAATTTTGCAGACTTTTATGAAATCTTTAACTTTTGAGAGGGGAGTCTGGGAATAGCGTTGCATGCTATCCCACTAAAGCATGACATAACCTAGTAATTGTTGTCTTAACTATTAATAAGTAGTAAAAATGAACTAACCTACATATCTGAAAGGAAAGACTCTGTAGCAATCGCTTTCATGACTAATTGATCGTTCAGCCTTTTTGTGTCATTCAGCCCAATTTTTTCAAGCAGAAGCAAACAAGTGCAGTTAACTGTGAAAGTGGAGGAATTGCTCTCGGTAACTCCTATCAGCAATTTCCTGCTCCTTTGCAAGTTGTACTCAAGTCCTCACATACAGCAATCATTATAAATTATTGAACAAGAACTTCCTCTTTTATGTTGCACTGTTAAAAAGCCCTGAAAAAGCAATGCCTTGTTCAAAGTTATAGCTGGGTTTTTAGAAGCATATCAAATGATAACTACTCCTGAACAACTTTGGTAAATTTTATTTTTCTTTGCTTAAATAATAACATTTTCAAATAAGCCCAGTTCAACTTATAATAGGTATGCCTTAACTGGATTTAAATGTACGAAATTTACATATACTTGTAATAGTAAATGATTGCAAAAGCCTATGAAGGCCTAGAAGGCCCTAAATATTAGCATGTTTCTTTCTAATAATATACAATACATGTGTGACAATTCTCATTCCGAAAATGAAATTTCAACTAAAAGAAGAGATTCACCTATGATAGGACATTTAAGTTTATGGGGTGCACGTAAAGATTAGGACAGAAAGGAGGTAGTAAATAGGTGCAAGAGAAAGACAAATGTTGCAATGTAATGATGTAGAAAAAGCCAAATTTTAAACCTAAACAATGCATTCAGACTATCCACGATCCTGTATGTCACTCGTAAAACTCTTAAAAATAGAAACCTCGTAACCGCAGCCAAATTTTGTACCAGTGACGTTGCCTGAACGATGCACACTTTTATCAATGCACAATTTCGAAGGAGGACCAAACACCTTGTAAAGCATGAATCACCATAAATTGCTGTCCAGTCAGTATCTCAGTACTTCAAGCAGTCTGAAAACACATCTTGTATTTATCTGACACGATTTCTTTATAATGTTGCTGTAAACTTCACATTTATTCTCCAATAAATGCACTGCAGAATGCTAAGTCTAATAATTAACAGCACAGCTACTCTTTTTCAAACATGGTTATTGGTAGAGTCTACCAATCACCCTCTCTTACCTAGATAGCAAATAATTACAGAGTACAGAGTTCCATTCCCAAGTTGCAAATGGTTTTAGGAGACTTTTAAAATGTCAAATTTAAAATACCGACTCTCTTACTACTTCTGTGTCAACACAATCTTTCACTCTTTCTCTCCACACATCCTGTCAGGTCTGCTGAGTTTCTACAGCAATTTCTGTTTTTGTTTCACAATCTTTCACTCACTACTTTCGCTTTTGACTGATGTGACATTGAAAACAGTTTGTTCCATGAGTCTTTTTTTTCAATCCTTGAATATACATATACATTGTTGATCCCATTGCTCAGAGTCCTGTTCAACCTATTGCCATCACCTGCTTGGAATCTCTCCCAAATGCCTTGATTAAATCTATCTTCAGCACATTCTCATGGCAGCATATTCTGTTTCCCTACCATGTCTTGTGTAAAATTCCATTACTTGTTACTATTGCTTCTTTTGCCAATTACCTTTGAAATGTCCACTTTGGTTTCCAATTCACCTAGCAATGGAAACATTTTCTTTCTTTCTACTTTGTCCAGATCCCTCATGATTCTGAATATAAAATCAATCTAATACACACTCAATGAAAAACAAATCCAAATTTCCCAATCTTTTTCGAGACCCAAAGTCTCTGGAACCAGAAACCTGAGTCTTTCCTGCACCTTCTTCAATGTTTTCAAATCCTTTCCAAAATGTATTGCTGAACTGGATACAATATTCCAACAGAAGTTTTATATCGACATAACTTCTGTGATTTTGTACCCTATGCCTCTATTGATAATGCCAGTATGTGTTATGCTTCATGAACCACACTCTCATTGTGCACATATGCCCATGTTCCTCCTGTTCCTGAGCAGCCTTCAGAATTGTATCCTTTATTTTATCTTGTCTGTGTTATTTCTAAAATGAACCACTTCACACATCTCTAAATTAAATGATAACTGCCACTCGATTACCCATTTCATTAACTGCCAACATTCTATTCCAGGACAGATCCTGCTCAGTTCATCATCCCTCTAAGATTTTTCCTCGCTGGAAACAGACTTATGAATGGACCTTTTGAATATTAGAGTTGATCTTTCTCTGCACTTGTCTCTGTTGCTGCAATAATAATTTACTTACTTTAATGTACTTACATAAGGTATCATTTGTAATTAGGGATTCAGCAATAAATGCTGGCCACAGGCAGCGATTCTCCATCCCTCCACCTAGATGCACAATTCAATTGTGGTTAGGTTTCCCAATGTTTTGGTTTTCAAAACCTGAAATCTGCTCGCCTGTACCTTTCCCAATCTATTACCATTCTGATATTGGCCTTCTTGTTTTGCAACCAAAGTGGATAACTTTATTCTTATACAAATTATCCTTCATCTGCCATGCATACCCACTCGTTCGACTTGTCCAAATCACAGTGAAGCATCTCTCCATCTTTTTTACAGTTGCCCCCCTCACCCAGCTTTGAGAGATTCCACACCACATCAATTTGATTGAGTCTTAACTGTTATCTGTATATAGTAGAACTCCCACATCTGCGGATTCAGTTTCCGCGACCTGAAAGTATTACATGGAATATTCCAGAGGACTGCCAGGGAGGCAAGTTTCCCATTTAAATGATAGGGTTCACTACTATCCATGGTTTTGGACATCGGTGGCAGGTCTTGGAACGTATTACCTGTGGATTGGGGGTGGGGAGGGAGGACATCTGTACATAGGGAATGGGCAATAAATGCTGGCCAAGCCAGTGACACTCACACCTAAAGAACAAATAAAAGTGCAGTAACGTTATATCATTCAATGCATTTGAAACAGCCAGTTAGATGCTGTTAGTGCAAAGCGAACAGTTGGAGCATTACATCATCAAAGCTTTTACTTTTCTAAAAATGTGCCTACAATGTTATTGTGCTACCAAATTTTGACATGAAGTTTTATACTTATTCATTTCTCTACATGTAGCCAATATACAAATAAAAATCATTTGAACATAGGCAGTGACTCTCTAACCCTCCTCCCAGATGCACAATTCAACTGTGGTCATGTTTCCCAATATTCTGGTTTTCAGAACCTGAACTCTTAGAGAGAGACAATGTCAAAGTTTACATTCATAATATTTCATTGTGCACATGAAAAGCCATATTGAATATGTGTTTATCATGCTATGTATAAATCTGAACTCTTCACTCATTCAAGATAGCAGCAGTGCAGTGAGTGGGCTCCTGCCCGGAGTTCATCGGCTCTGTCTGCTTTTACTTTCTTTTCTTCTTCTTTCACAGTTTTTTTTTACTTACTTTAATCTACTTATATTCTGTGGAGAGATCGGTGGTTCAAGATGTTTAGCACAACTAAGGTAAGGTTTCTTCCAGTGGTTATGATGTAGAGGAGCCAGTGTTGGACTCGTGTGGACAAAGTTAAAAATCACACAACACCAGATTATAGTACAACAGGTTTATTTAGAAGTACTAACTTTCAGAGCATTGCTTCTTCATCAGGTAGTTGTGGAGTAGGATCATAAGCAGGATCAGGATCAGAATTTGCTATAAATTCTGTGTCTTATGATCTTGATCCGTGGCTGCCTGATGAAAGAGCACTGCTCCGAAAGCTAGTACTTGCAAATAAACCTGTTCCACTCCCACTATAACCCGGTGTGGTGGTTTTAAACTTCTTCCAGTGGTGGCAGTGAAGGGAGTCAACTTTGGTACAGTGCAATAGAGATCGAGCCCAAGGTTTGTGCGAAGATTTGTAGCTCGGGTGCTCGTTGTCGTGGTTCCGTTCGCCGAGCTGGAAGTTTTTGTTGCAAACGTTTCGTCCCCTGGCTAGGCGACATCATCAGTGCTCTGGAGCCTCCTGCGAAGCGCTTCTTTGATGTTTCTTCCAGTATTTATAGTGGTCTGTCCTTGCCGCTTCCGGGTGTCAGTTTCAGCTGTCCGCTGTAATGGTTGGTATATTGGGTCCAGGTTGATGTGTTTGTTGATGGAGTTTGTGGATGAATGCCATGCCTCTAGGAATTCCCTGGCTGTTCTCTGTCTGGCTTGCCCTATGATAGTAGTGTTTTCCCAGTCGAATTCATGTTGCTTGTTGTCTGAGTGTGTGGCTACTAGGGATAGCTGGTCGTATCGTTTCGTGGCTAGTTGGTGTTCATGTATGCGGAATGTTAGCTGTCTTCCTGTTTGTCTTATATAGTGTTTTGTGCAGTCCTTGCATGGTATTTTGTAAACTACATTAGTTTTGCTCATGTTGGGTATCGGGTCCTTTGTTCGAGCCCAGTGGAAAGGAGAGTGAGAGTGCACAGGGGAAAGACACAGACCAACACAGAGGAGATCGAGCCAGCATGGGGGACAGTGAGAGAGCTTGCCCAATACAGAGAACAGCAAGCCAGTGCAGTGGCAATAGAGGTCCCCCTGCATCTGCGGCCTTGGAGAGAACAGGCTTCCTAAGATCTCCTAGCATGCGTGACAGCCAACTCAACACAGAGATTGAACCCTTGTGAGGAGTGCAAGCCCAGCATGACTAGCACTTAAGAAAGACTGCAATGTTGAATTTTAACTTTAGCATAAAGTAGGGAAAAAAATAAAGAATTTGGACCTAGGTGCAGTGTACCTAAGATGGCGCCAGGAATGGTGACATTGTACACTTTTCACTGTACTCATGTTGATGTATGTTTTGTTCCATAAATATGGACAACAGAAGTTTCAGTACAATGGTAGATGCTTTATTATTGGACAGCAGGTGAGAGATTCTCAATGTCCCCAAAAGTAGTCGTGTGTCTACTTGTGGTGACACTCCTCCACAAGGACACACAAAGACAGTAGTTCTTATAAGGATTAAACAAAAGGTTTACCAGTCACATGGTCGATTGTCATTACATCGTTTAAGATGGGTAATTATGAATTTACAAAACCCGATGAATGTCAATGTCCTGTGATAACTTGTGAATGGATTACAGGGACTGATTATCGTATTCTTCATGATCATGCATTGATGGGAAGAGATTAAAACACAAGGGTTTTGCCTGTTCTCTATGGGGGATTCACATACCTATGCTCATATGGAGGGGAAGAAAAACAATGGGAGCAGGCAGCAGTTTAACAGGGTGGTGGCCAAGGCCATCAGTCTTGTCTGGGAAGGACATATACCTCTGTCTAAAGCTGCAGAGGAATCTACATGTGTGGCTCCACTGGACTCCTTTTCTGGGATACAGTCAGCCTCTCCCCTACTGAAATGTTCTGTCTATGTTGTAAGAGGACAGGCTTCCAGTTGATTCTGCAGTGAGTCTCTTTGGCAGTGGAATGTTTAACCCTCGAGTCCCAGTGTGCTTTGAAAGAGAAATAAAATATGGAACTGATCCCTTTGTGGCTTTCTAACATCCTCACTTGTATTCCTGTACTTGAGTACATGTGACAGTAAAATCTAATTCTAATTAGGAGATTCTGTCCTCAATGTTCTTTGCTCAAAAAGACTGAATTATCCAAGAGACTGAATTACTCAATGAGTGTAGCAACATAACATTTCTCAGACCACCAATAAAAGCAACGAGCATGCTGTAAAACATTGACTCTGGTTTCAAAATATTTTATTTTGAAAAGAATATTTTGACACAAAACGAGAGGTCATCTACAAGGTTTCATGTGAGGGGGAGAAAGTTTAGGGGCAAAAGCAGAGAAAGGTTTTCACATAGAGGTTGTGGATGCCTAGAACCCATTGCCAGTGGAGGTGGTAAAGCAGGCACATTATCATAGTTCAGGGTGTATCTTGATAGGCACATGAACGGGAGATTAACAGAGGCTTAGAAACTATATATGGGCAATAAGTAGTGGGTATAAATACAGATTAAGAATCGGTGCAGGCTCGGTATACCAAACATCCTGCTCCTGTGCTGTATTGTATAAAACTGTCTACTGCATTTAATCTCACACACACACACACAAACACACACAAAGAAAGGCTACGTGTAGACTCCTGATTCATTTGTCAATCACTTTCCAGCAATTGTGTGCATAATATTTGGACCATTTAGTGGATGGAAGCTGTTTTCTAAATTTAATGTTGCTCACTGAATCTATTTGGGTTTCTGCTTAATTTTCACAAGCAGCTACATGCTCCTACACAGCAATAATAATTTTCACAGTCAATGTGAACATCATGACTTTCTCAACAACAGATTCAAATGTGCTAAAAGTTAGAAAAAGCATTCAGAGTTTCATTGCTTCAGAGATAGCTTCGTGTCCATTTGAAATCCTTTACCACTAGTACGGGACTGTTTCCTTTTCTTTTATGTGTTAAGAGTAGCTGGCAATAAATTGTTCTTTAGATGCAGATATTTCAAGGAAAGGCCAAAAGCAGAATGTCAAACATTATGGCACTGTTTCTGCCTTGAGATGGCATGTCTTATCCAAAATGAAACTTCAAAAACAGCACTTTCAATTGTTTCTGTAAGTAACAAAATTACAATATTCTGAAAACATCTATGGGAGATGAATGAGAATTAGAATTCTCAAAGACCAACCGCTTTTTCCTCTACTGGTTATATTATAACCAATATGGTTATCAAAACTCAACTTATACCATCTTACCAGATGATAAGTTGGTTTCATCCACAGTGGGAAAAATATACAGTATGATGAAAATCACTTAGACACAGGGAGACCTACTTACATTCATGTAGGAATTAAAAGTAGTGATCATGCATAATCCAGCTCATTTAAAAAATACATTTTACTTGGTATAAAGTAGTTTTTAGTCAAGATTAGAGTGGTGCTGGAAAAACACAGCAGGTCAGGTAGCATGAGGAACAGGAAATTCGACGTTTCAGGCAAAAGCCCTTCATCAGGCTTTTGCCTGAAACGTCAATTTTCCTGCTCCTCGGATGCTGCCTGACCTGCTGCACTTTTCCAGCACCACTCCAATCTTGATTCTATTCTCCAGCATCTGCAGTATCCACCCCCACCTTAAAAAAAGTTTCTACCCTATTCAGAGAACAATGTCATTAAATCATTGAACATTTCTGTATAAAAGGGGGCCAAATGGCCATGTGCGGCCTCTGAAGATCTATCGTATTTGTTCCTACTCTTTTCCATAGCCCTATAAACTCTCCCCTTCCAAATATTCAAATGAATTTTGAAAGCTATCAAGTCTCTTTCTAACACTTTTTCAAGCAGTTCACTTGATACATAATAAGGAGTTAACTTGCATTCAAATCATTAGCTCCGTTTCTCTCCCCACAAATGCTGCCGAACCAACTGAGGTTCTCCAGCTTTATTGTTTACTTGATATCATAACTTGCTGCGTAAACTTTGTTTTGAATGTCACCTTTGGTTCTGTTACAAATTACCTTAAATTTGTACCTTCTGCTTATCATGCCACATGTAAACTTCTCCTTAATAAAAACTGTTTGTTGTTTTGAACAATATCTGCATTAATGCTAAATTGTTCCCTTTCAAAGACTAAGGAGGTAGCAAAGAGGTTTGTTGAAATGAGGCTTTCCTGAAAAATGATAATATTGCAAAAGAAAAAGAGATAATATGTGTAAAATGTTTAAAGTATTACACTGCTTGCTTGCTCACTCTGAATTGCCAATCTAGCACAGAACTGTGAATAAAATGAATTGTATTTCAAACTAACCTTATTCGTGGAAAGCAATAGAAGCGATTATGAAGTGTGGCATTCTCCACTGTTTTACAGTCTAGGCACAAACTATCATCAAAATAAAGACTATTAAAAGTAAAATCTATTTTTTGAAAATCTTTACACTGTACAAAAACTTATTTGCCCCTTACACATTTTTATCATCAACATTATTATGAATTCCTACATCTACATTTAAAGAGAAAATTGCCAATGTTATCATTCTCTATTCACATTTGCACCAATATTTCCCAGCAATTCAGCTTGACTGTAGAGCAATTCCTATTCTTCATAATTTTCAAACTGCATTAAGTTCTGAATTCTAAATATAACTAGATGAAATCAGTCATTATTCAAACATAAAGGCAGAATGTAGAATTTGGAAATGGAGACTGAGTTAACGTGGTCTAATTCATCAATGTCTTCTAAACTCAGTTTATTTAAAGACAACATTTGAACAATACCTGTATTTCTTCAGCTTAGCATCAATTTCTTTCTGAACAAGATACTTTGTATACTTCATATTTCAGTGCAGCCAATAATAGTGACTTCTGTGATAACAGCATGAACCAACTTTCAACTTTATTAACTAATTTATCCATGATTGTTGATACAGACTAGATTCCTAAAATCTACCTGTCTGAAAATCAGACAGTTGAAAGGAAATATTGGTCTGGTTCCTAACTTTTTAAGCTGACCAAAATGACCCTCAATCTGCCCTGATCCAGTCCAAGCTGCTCAGTTTCTTGTTACGTACAAACTATATTTTTTCCCAAACTTTAGTTCACATATTGTTTTTGACTGAATGTGGTCTAGGATAGGCCAGCTGATTTATTGTCCAAAATCTGTGAAATCCTGAAATCTGACAAAGTTTTAGTCCTGACTGCGCTGGACTTTGGCTCACATGTTCAAAATTTGATTTTGTCGCCCAATCTCTTTTTAAGTAGCTTCATAATGAAATTTTTAATTGGGTCTTTTATTGCAACCCTGAAATTTATAATCCCAGAATTATCATTCTCTTCTGAATTTTTTTCACAGCAATGTAATTAGATTAGTAGAAAAGAATTGCACACAGAAGTCCAAATATAAACATTTCCAGTTATTCAAAGTTGCAATTAATTGTTTTCTAAATTCCAAAATGTCCTTTGGTACTTAAGTTGACATTACTTGTCAAATAATTTGAGGGAATTAGTTGGTATAAAGGCTTTTCATACTTTAGAGCACCTATTTATTGCATATATATTTTATGCATTCTGCATGAAAATCTCCTTTACTTTATATTCCGTCACTGAAAACTCCATTAGGCATTTGTTTTCTTACTTAAATCTATTGAATTTTTATAGATTTAACTGAGTGCAAATCACCTGACAACATACCTGAGATCTAAATTAATATCAAAAGCACCTTTATCCATATCTTTTCTAAATAATGCAAATGAGAAGTAGATGAATAGTGGAAATAAATCTCATGCTTCCCATCAATTATCTTCCAATTATCAGACAAATATACAGTTCTCATGATATGCCTAAGAACTACTTATTTTCAGCTCAATTGGAAAATTTCACTAACCAAATAATGAAAATCCATGTAATCTGATTCAGTGGACAAATTGCACTAAACAAATTATTGCTTAAGTGATATTAGGTCACCATTAAGTAAAGTTACCGTTCAGATTTAATCATGAATAGATAAAGTCAGATTGTTAATGAAACTTTAATATGCCAGTACTAGAATATTGAAGGATCAAGAGGCAACTTGTCTTCATTTACACCAAAAAATTAAAATCAAAATGCAAAATGCTGTTTTGCATTCCCCAATCTATATGATATACACAAGTGCCAACAGCTACCAGGAGACTTATTAAGCAAACTGGAGTCTTGCATTACAAGTTTCATTACATTTTAGGTAATCTTTCAAAACAACATTTCAATGTAATGAAATAATCGAAATCTTGGAAAATGCTTCAAAATAATTTCAATTAATTGAGTGGTAAGAAACTGGCACTTACTGCTCATGAGGGTGGCAAAACTGGATTAAAAAAAAAATCAACTCAGAAGTAAAGTGGGTGGGCACAAAAAGGCAACATGTTTGTCGTGCTATGGAGATAATACAGGGATTGATTTGTTGTACAGAGTGCAGACATAGACTTGATCAATCGAATGGACTCTAACTTGCAGCATTAAAGGCCACGGTGAAAACCATAGAAAATATGTGCAGAGATTTTCTAAACTAGAATGGTACTGTGTCTTTGTTCCTTTGGATGGTCATTTTTCTGGAATTTGGCGCACAGATCAATGTTAAGTATTAGATATTTTGTCTTAGTAAGTTACGATGCTTGCTTGCAAAAGCATGTAACTTGAGATCTAGCCTCAAGGCTTACTAGAAAATCCAAGTGTTCAACATAAAACTAATAAGCTATATAATAATGAAAATGCTCCCCAAATCCTCTTGTGTTTTCTACAAAACAAATGAAACAAAGCAAATGCAGTTAAGTTGTTGGACAACTTTTTACAAGTAGGAAAAGTAGTTAAAAATGATGAAACTACCCAGCATCCATACAAACACGACAAGAATTCAATGTTCCAGGTCGATGACCATTCATTGAAATTGACGTCACTAGTAATTTATCAGCATGAAACAATAACTGTTTCTCTCTCCACAATTCTTACCAGATCTGAATATTTCCAGCTTCTTTTTACATTTCAGATTTCTAGCATAAGTACTTTGTGCTAACAATTTACAAGGTTTTTTTCAGAATCTCAAATTAAGTAAAATAATTTTATTTAGGAAGATTAAAAAAGACTAAAGACAACATATTAAACCGATTGATAATTTAGCTGTCTACAAATCAAAAATCTGCAGGTAAGTCCAAATGTTTGGGCGGCAAACATTACACTGTTCTGACAAAGCAGGATGGAATGCATTCTACCCAGAAGGAAAAAGTCATACTGACATATCATTAATAGGATGACAATAAACTTGAGATCTAGCCTCAAGGCTTACTAGAAAATCCAAGTGTTCAACATAAAACTAATAAGCTATATAATAATGAAAATGCTCCCCAAATCCTCTTGTGTTTTCTACAAAACAAATGAAACAAAGCAAATGCAGTTAAGTTGAAAGGATTATACAAGTGAAGGCATTGTTTATTACTAGATGTCAGAAGTATCCTTTTAGTTCTTTCCAAGTAAGAGTTTATCTTAAAAAGATGATTTAAGGACTCTGGAGTACACATACTTTTCTAAAAAACAAATATGCATGAAATATTAAGGCATTTTACAGAATTTCAGGGCAGCATTATGCCATAGACAAAGAACTTTAATCAAAGTATTTCAATGTTACCAAGAAATTGGAAAGAGCTCCATACTAAAAGTGGAACAATTTTCTAATATAGCTTTCTGGAACTACATTCTCACGTTCCTATTATCTGTCTATTATTTACCTACATGAAATTGTGCCTTGGGGTGAAACAAAAAAACTTCTTGCTGTGAATACTGCATATCCTGCATCTACTTGAACTTCTCATCTTTCAGAAAGTGAAAATGATAAAAACCATAGCAAGATGGAATTACTCAGCTGGTTTGGAGGTATCTTCAAATATACTGTCTGGTAACATAGCCTCCACCTGCTGCCACAATCACCTCCAAAGTACAGGATCAAACTGTCTTCCAAATATTATTAAATCTGTCCCAAATCATATCTTGTATTATGGAAACATGCTACTCTCCCACTGCTCTCAGATGTGAATCAATTCCCAGATGAGTAATCATCGAAATTAAATAATATAGAAACGAATACTTTCCCCTCTGATTATTTCTCATTTTACCTTCAGACTCGCTGGCATTCACTTTAGACTCAGAATGAAACAAAAGCCTGTGTTAGCAATTTGTTTGTTGCATTGTGCAATGATCCAAGTCCAGGCCCTCCAGTTTAGGCACATGGCAGACATAACCTCAATTCTGTTATGATCGAGCTTTTGACCAGTAACTTTTGCTTTAAAAATTTCAGAAAGTTTGGTTATTCCCTATGAGAATAAAGTCTCAAGATTACAGTCTTAAATAAACCAAAGAAAATTTACAACACAAAAAAAAGTCAATAATATTATACAGTATAACATCTGGAACTAGGGAGATAAACAGAATTAACAAGTGAACCGTACTCAGATACATCACAAACTCTACCTTAACTGGGAGACACAACAAATGCAATGCAAACCATGCACTGTTACCACTGAGCGTCACAAAACATATTTAAAATTCCTCTGCTTTGAACAGCCAGTCTGATCACTCAAAAGGCACAATAGTCCAGATCTCTTGAGATGTTCTGCACAGATCATCATTGGTTCACTGTTTCCCCAAGTCCCAACTCTCAACACTGTCAAGGAGCTAATGCACCTGGGAATTCCCAGACACCCAATCCTCAGCTTGAAAGAGCAACTACTCCTCCTCAATTTCCCCAAGATCTAATTCTCAAACAACACCATTAACTACTGCAGCTGGGCTTCCCCAAGCCTCAGTTACACAAAGCCAGTGACCATCTGTTTCCTCTTCAATTTCTAAAGGCTTCTGAGCCCCATATGCACACAGAGTGACAAATGCAATTCAGCTGCTACTTTCTTGGCTCCATGTTGCACTGCACACAGGTCCCACAGCCAGTGTTTCATTCCACATCATTTAAGCACACCGTCCAAATCCCATCAATGAACACAGTCTGCCGATTTCGCAGCAACAAACCCAAACAAGCAGACAAAACACATCCAGAAATCCTAGCCATTCTCCCCTACATCAAAGACACCTTAGGAATGACTTCCAGACTACTCAGACCTCTTGACATCATGGTAGCCCACAAACCCACCAACACACTAAAACAGCAGCAAATAAACTTAAAAGACTCTATATAGCCAACAAGCAAAACAAATGTCATTTACAAAATACATTGCACGAACTGTAACAAACGCTATATTGGACAAACAGGCAGAAAGCTAGCCATCAGGATACATCAACATCAACTTGCCACAAAGACATGACCCACTATCACTAGTATCCTTAAATACAGATGAGGAAGGACACCACTTTGTGACAACACATCCATCCTAGGACAAGCCAAATAGAGACACGCATAAGCATTCCTAGAAGCATGGAATTCCAGACGGAACTCGATCAACAAACACATCAATTTGGATCCCATCTATCACCCTCTGAGAAAAACAGGAAATGGTGTCACCAATACAGGAAATGAAATCACTACCCCAAGGAAACCTAAGCACATAAATAGAAAGAGAGCCATAACATGAGTGCTTCACCGGAGTCTCACTGTTGATGTTACCTAGAATGGTGATGAAACAGCTGAAAATGAATCTTCCAGCTCAGCAAGCAAATTTACATCCAGAATCTCAACTGGAGCTACAAATTTTCTTCAAACTCACTAACACAGTCTAATCCCTGGGTTGCGAGAAATTAAGTATGTGTGGCCTGTCTGCCTGTTGCAGTGTGCACTCAAGCTAAATGACAGCTCATCACCAAAACTGTGACAACAGAGGACATTTTTGCAATTATTTTGTTTTGATTCTGTCAGCATAATTCAGCTGTATGCACCCTGGTATCTCCTGAAACACTTGATTTTGGGCACATTTAGCAAGCAACAGCCATAGACTTTAACAATGCTAGTGCAGGAGAGAAAAGCACTCCACTACCTGGGTAATCCAAGATGGAGGACAAGAAAAATTTCTGACTGGAACAGGTTACTCCTTTTCTGAGATATTTTAGGTGTTGGAAGCGATTTCCTCGAATTCCAGGAGCAGCAATTATTGTTTTATATGCTATTGAATTGTTTTAGAACTTTAGAGAAAAAGTCATCAGAACAACAGCACTTTTAAAAGGGAGAGGAACAGACAAAGGGTCAGTGCAGGATAGAGAGAGAGAACGAAACCCACACTGCTAACTGACACAGTGAACCTGCACAGTTACTACCTTTGCTATTGAATTCATGTACCGCTGGACATTGGAGTGCATTTGGGAAAATTAACAAACACTGAAATTCAAAACTCATCTTGGTGGAACCTGTTTGGGAGAGGTCACAGCACAGAAACAGGCATTACAGTAAGTCCGCACGAGTGAGTACAGTGTGTTCTTTCTTGATTATATGTTATATTGAGATATGTCTCTTGATGAAACTTAAAAACATAAGCCATAAGTATTAACTTAAACTGGAGCAAGGTTTTGTAGAGGAATAAGACAGTGCTATTTTCTAGGTCTGTAGAGAGAATGAAGCAAAAATGGCCTTTAGTAGAGTGATATGCTCTTCTTGTTGGATGTGGGAGTTCAGGGAGAGTTTATGTGTTGCTGAGGATTACATCTATAATAAATGCCGTTGGTTGCAAATCCTATCAGATCGAATGGTTCGGTTGGAGAGACAATTAGAGGCAATGAGGAATTTACAAGAGCAAGGGGACGTGATAGATAGCAGTTATAGGAAGGGGGAAAAGTTGCAGATACAGTCATATAGATGGGTTCACTCCAGGAAAGGTAAGAGGGGTAGGCAGGTAGTGCAAGAGTCCTTTGTGGCTATACCCAATTCAAACAGGTATGCTGTTTTGGAAAACATAGGAGCTGATGGATTCTCAGGGAAACATAGCCAAGTTTCTGGTATAGACACTGGCTCTAATGCAATGAGGGGTATGTTGGGTTCCAAGGGGACTCTCTAGCTTAGGTACATACAGACATTTCTGTGGCCAGCAACGAAAAATCAGAAGGTGTGTTACTTCCCTGGTACCAGGATCAAGAATGTCTCAGACAGGGTACAGAATGTTCTCAAGGGGGAAGAGGGCCAGCAGGTCGCTGTACATATTGGAACCAACGACATTGGAAGGGAAAGACTGAGATTCTGAAGGGAGATTACAGAGAGTTAGGCAGGAATTTAAAAAGGAGGTCCTTGAACATAGCAATATCTGGATTACTCCCAGTGCTACGAGCTAGTGAGGGCAGGAACAGGAGGATAAGAATAGATGAATGCTTGGCTGATGAGCTGATGTTTGGGAGATGGATTCACATTTCTGGATCATTGGAATTGCTTTTGGGGTAGAAGTGACCTGTACAAGGAGGATGGATTGCACCTAAATTGGAAGGGGACTAATATCCTGGCAGGGAGATTTGCTGGAACTGCTCAGGAGGATTTAAACTGGTAAGGTTGGAGGGTGGGATCCAGGGATAAATAGTGAGGAAAGAGATCAATCTGAGACTGGCACAGAGGAGAACAGAAGGGAGTCAAACAGTCAGTGCAAGCAGTGACCAAAGCA
Source organism: Hemiscyllium ocellatum (assembly GCF_020745735.1). NCBI lineage: Eukaryota > Metazoa > Chordata > Chondrichthyes > Orectolobiformes > Hemiscylliidae > Hemiscyllium > Hemiscyllium ocellatum. The sequence goes on along the minus strand of NC_083407.1, from coordinate 21,259,180 downwards.
GAGAACAAGGTAGGACTGATTAATTAAACTGCATTTATTTCAACGCAAGAGGCCGAACAGGGAAGGCAGATGAACTCAGGGCATGGTTAGGAACATGGGACTGGGATATCATAACAATTACAGAAACATGGCTCAGAGATGGACAGGACTGGCAGCTTAATATTCCAGGATACAAATGCTTCAGGAAGGATAGAAAGGGAAGCAGAGGATGGGGAATGGAGTTTTTGATTACAGCTGTACTGAGGGAGGATATTTCCAGAAATACATCCAGGGAAGCTATTTGGGTGGAACTGAGAAAGGGATGATCACCTTATTGGAATTGTATTGTAGACCCCCTAATGGTCAGAAGTTGAGAAACAAATTTGTAAGATCTCAATTATCTATGAGAACTTTTCAAACATAGACTGGGACTGCTACAGTAGGGTTTAGATGAAGAGGAATTTGTTATGTGTGTAAAAGAAAATTTTCTGATTCAGTATGTGGATGTACCTACTAGAGAAGGTGCAAAGCTTGAACTACTCTTGGGAAATAAGGCAGGGCAGGGGGTGACTGAGGTGTCAACAGGGGAGCACTTTGGGACCAGTGACCATAATTCTATTAAAATAGTGATGGAAAAGGATAGACCAGATCTAAAAGTTGAAGTTCTAATTGCAGAAAGGCTATTTTTTGATGGTATTAGGCAAGAACTTTCAAAATCTGACTCGGGACAGATGTTCATAGGTAAAGGGATGGCTGGAAAATGGGAAGCCTTCAGAAATTATATGAAGAGAGACCAGAGACAGTATATTCCTGTTAGGGTGAAGGAAAAGGCTGGTAGGTATGTTGAATGCTGGATGACTAAAGAAATTGAGGATTTGGTTAAGAAAAAGAAGGACGCATATATCACGTACAGACAGGATAGATGGAGTGAATCCCAAGAAGAGTATAAAGGCAGTAGGATTATACTTAAGAGAGAAATCAGGAGGGCAAAAGAGGACATGAGATAGTTTTGACAAATAGAGTTAAAGAGAATTCAAAGGGTTTTTACAAATAAATTAAGGTCAAAAGGGTAGCTATGTAGAGAATAGGACCCCTCAAAGATCAGCAAGGCGGCCTGTGCATGGAGCCGCAGGAGATAGGGGAAGATACTAAACTATTTAGTATCAGTATTTATTGTGGAAAAGGACATGGAAGATATAGAATGTAGGGAAATAGATGGTGACATCATGAAAAATGTCCATATTACAGAAGAGGAAGGGCTACATGAATTCCCAGGACCTGATCAGGTGTACCCTGGAACTCTGTGTGAAGCTAGGGAAGTGACTGCTGGGCCTCTTGCTGAAATATTTGTATCATTGATAGTCATAGGTGAGTTGTCAGAACACTGGAGGTTGACGACGTAGTGACACTATTTAAGAAAGGTGGTAAGGACAAGCCAGGGAACCATAGACCAGTGAGCCTGACGCAGGTGGTGGATAGTTGTTGGAGGGAATCCTGGGGGACAGGATGTACATGCATTTGGAAAGGCAAGGACTGATTAGGGATAGTCAACATGGCTTTGTGTGTGGGAAATCATATCTTACAAACTTGATTGAGTTTTTTGAAGTAACAAAAAGGATTGCTGAGGGCAGAGTGGTGGATGTGATCTAAATGGACTTCAGTAAGGCACTCAACAAGGCTCACCATGAGAGACTGGTTAGCAAGGTTAGATCTCATGGAATATAGGGAGAACTAGACATTTGAATACAGAACTGGCTCAAAGGTACAAAACAGGGTGGTGGTGGCAGATTGTTTTTCAGACTGGAGGCCTGTGACCAGTGGATTGCCACAAGGATTGGTGCTGGGTCCACTACATTTGGTCATTTATATAAATGATTTGGATGTAAGCATAAGAGGTATAGTTAGTAAGTTTGCAGATGATAACAAAATTGGTGGTGTAGTGGACAGCAAAGAAGGTTACCTCAGATTACAACGGGATCTTGATCAGATGGGCCAGAGGAGTGGCAGATAGAGTTTAGTTTAGATAAATGTGAGGTGCTGCATTTTGGGAAAGCAAATCTGAGCAGGACTTATACACAATGGTAAGATCCTGGGGAGTGTTGCTGAACAAAGAGACATTGGGGTGCAGGTTCATAGCTCCTTGAAAGTGGAGTCGCAAGTAGACAGGATAGTGAAGGTGGCGTTTGGTGTGTTCTCCTTTATTGGTCAGAGTATTGAGTACAGGCGTTGGGAGGTCATGTTGTGGCTGTACAGCACATAAGTGAGGTTACAGTTAGAACTGTGTGCGCAATTCTGGTCTCCTTCCTGTCAGAAAGATGTTGTGAAACTTGAAAGGGTTGAGAAAAGATTTACAAGGATGTTGCCAGGGTTGGAGGATTTGAGCTATAGGGACAGGTTGAGTAGTCTAGTGCTGTTTTCCCTGGAGCGTCAGAGACTGAAGAGTGACCTTACAGAGGTTTATAAAAATATGACAAGCATGGATAGGATAAATAGACATTGTCTTTTCCTGGGGTGGGGCATAGGTTTAGGATGAGGGGGAAAGATATAAAAGAGACCGAAGGAGCAACATTTTCACACAAATGGTGGTATGTGTATGGAATGAGCTGCCAGAGGAAGTGGTGGAGGCTAGTACAATTGCAACATTTAAAAGGCATCTGGAAGGGTATATGAAAAGGAAGGGTTTGGCAGGTGGTATGAGATTTGGTTGGGCTATCTGGTCAGCATGGACAATGTAGTTTGAAGGGCCTGTTTCCTTGCTGTACATCTCTCTGACTATGACTCTACGACTCTACTTGACAAGTGGCATCTCAAAAACAAAGGGAATTGAAAAATCCCTCTGTGGTCAAATCTAAAGGCCAAACTTACCCATCTCCCCTTTCTAAATATGCTTTTTCATCTAATCAGATGAGATTCCTGTTGAGCTCAATGCAATATTTATGTGCACCATATTAGTTCAAGGCAACCAATGATTATTGCAAATGCTACAAATGAGAACTGCAACAAAAGTCGCTGGAAAAGCTCAGCAAATCTGGCAGCATCTGTGAAGATAAATCAGATTTAACACTTGGGTCCAGTGACCCTTGCTCAGAATAATTATTTCTTATCGCACTTAACAAATCTAATTTGAATTCCAAGATAACATTTGAGGAAAGTTAAATCCTCGTGTACCAAATTTATCACTTGATAAAATAACACAATTCCTTGAACCAAATAGGTATAATGCTCTAAATATGAACATTGCCTTTAATGAAAGTGCATCAAGGAAATCTAGTGCTTTTTAGAGTGCTACACAGGCATTTTAATGGAGAAAAAAAGCCAATGACATCACGTACTCTCATGATTTTCTGCAAAACATGTTTCTCCCAGTCAGGTTTAAGGGACCCAAAATATCTAGTGACAGACATAACATACAATCATGCCAAATGCTGGAAATCATATTAGAGTTATTCAATATAAATTAGACAAGAAACAAGAAAGACAACAAAAAATAAATCCAAGGTATATAACTGTTTAAAATATAATTCCATGGAATATAATTTCTGAGGGCAAAAGCTATAGGAAGGATTGTTTTGGCAGATTTACAGAAAACTCAGACTGCAATTCTGAAGCATCTTATAAGACATACCACATGAATTTTATAATAATTTGCCATATAGACGGTTATGAAATCTGCAAACAAACAACTAAAGACTGCTGGATTCGTAGGTAAATCAACAGAAATGCTCTCTGTCAATTTGGTTCAAAGCTCTTTGCAAGTAACATTGAAATTGCCCAATAATTAAGGTATAAACATTGTGTTTGCATTGTAATGAAAAGTGATTTGAGAAGGCAGGCCCCAAGCAGGAGTTCAAGGCCAATTCATTTTGGTCTAAGGGAACAGATGACACGTTGTGACAACATGGGAGTCAACGTATAGGTATTGGAACATACATACATTTGCAGCGAGAAAATTAGACACAAAGTCAACAAGCAAGCATTGAATAAATGGGAAATTATCAAGTGAGTGTTCTCAGTTCTGTAAATGTCACAGCTGAGAATGAAGAACCAGCAGTAAACATCTTCGAGCTTTGGTAGAGGGCGCTAAATGACCTATTTTTAATGTTACAGGTAGCAGTCAAAACACACTTGCCTAGATTTTCTGATGACAAATTAATTGCTTCTGCAGCATAGATGAGATGCACATCAGGAAACTGTGGAATCCTTGGTAGAAAGAAAGTCGTATGGAAATTAGAGGAAATTATACAAAGTACATAAGATCTGATTGGTACCCATTCTGACAGATGAGAGTTCGGTTCAGCAGACAGTCACGGATTGCAGACTAGTTGCTGGTCATGAAATAGAAGCAAGGACTCAGAAAGGGTCTTCAGATAGGATGAATGTAAAGTCAGGTAAAATGTATGGCCTGGTGGTTAAACAGAGATTAAAATGAGAGAATGGGTTTGCATGCGTGAGGCAACATGGCTTTGTGTTTGTTGTGCCATTATGTTGCTGGTGAGGAGAAACAGTGGATTGCCAGGGCTTGTCTGTTTGCACATTGACCTTTCAAAGCTGGTGCAGGCATGAGAGATGCGGGTCTTTCAATGGATACCCACTGAGTGGCAATTTGTTCTGGGAATGACAAATGATAAAATGGGGCTAGAAGTGAATGCAAGAGATGAAATGGGAGGGGATACATGGTTAATGAGGTAAGATATGATGGGATCATTCATTAGGCCTCTAAAAATACACAACATAACTTGTAATTAGTCAAAAAGACAATGGAAATTTAAGACTCCAATTGTCAAAAATACCCAATGCAGTTGGGTCATTTTCCAAAAAAAGTTACACAATTAACTTGTCTAACTCTTCCTGGATAACTACAAAATTGATTCCTCCCCACATACCATTCCTCCTTCCTCCAGCCCTTATCCCCAACCACCCACCTCCCTCATCACCATGGACCTTGACTTGACAAGCCCTCTCCCCTCAGCATCTGACATGCCCAACAACAATTCGATCCCCCTTTGAGACCCGACCCTACTCCTCACCTCTTGGACCCAACAGCCACTCCTCTCCAAAAGCAATGATCCCCTCTACAGCCACCAGACCTGATCTACCTACCATCCCAAAGGGACTCACAACCCTGCTGGACATTCCCCCCTACCCTACCATCCTAATTTATCATTTACCTTACATAGGAACTGCTAAAGTGGTTGTTGGTAATGTTGGACATTTAAAAATTAAGGAAAACAGCAACTACTGCAGTGAAAAAGAGAGTGGGTTTGATTTTCCTCAATTATCTTGCACAAGAAGGTTAAAGTTGTCAGGTTTAAAGTATGAGTAAAAATAACCAGTAACACATTTTCAGCTCAGGTTTAAAATATGCCCATTGTTTCTAAAGGAGTCCTAATAGGAATTCCATATTAGAAAAATGGAACTGTTTATTAAATGTAAAGAAAAAGTCGTCGAGTTGCAATCTGACGGTGACTGTCATCTCTCAAAATCATATGCGTGAAATTCAGGCGAACATGCAACCTCTATACTAATTAGGAAATTTAATTCTGTATGGTGGACAAAAGTATGTAGGGGAAAAGCTCTGGCAAGCAGGCTTGCAGAAGGCATTATTGAAAAGGTATTAACTCTCATCAGGCACAGGCATTGTACACTGAAAGTTACAGGAAGGCCAAGGCTTCAGTACAGCTAAAGTATCCCCAATGTAGCTCCTTCGAGTTGAGGATGTTGGATATTTCGAGATTGCAGCCAAATGCTTTGAACTGTGGACAATTCGGGTCAAAGGAGGTCATGACTCGCTTGGAGTGGGACAAAGTGGTGCAAGCAGCAGCAAAATCATATTTTCCTTCTGTTTTCTTTTAGAGGATTTGAAAACATCTCTGTGATATCTGTACTCCTAGATGTTTAGCAATGAACTTACTGAAATTTCAATAGCAAAAGGGTACGAAGCAAACTGTGGAGAGAAGCCAGAGTTAATGTTTTGGATCGAGTGGCCCAAAATGTTAACTCTGATTTCTTGCCACAGATGCTACCAGACCTGCTGCACTTTTCCAGCAATTTTTGTTTGATTTCCAGCATCTGCAATTCTTTGAACTTTTAATTACGCACTAAGCAAACTGATGGAGCTCAAGCTGACAAGTCTCTAGGTCCAGATTCTTCATCCTGGGGTTTTAAAAGAAGTAGCCAATGAGGTAGCATGTGTATAGCTGTTAACCTTCCAAAATTCTGTTGATTATGGACATGTGCCACTGATCGAAAAACAGAAAATATATCCCTCTATTCGAGGAGGAAGAGGGGCAGTAAACTGCCAGCTATAGGCCAGTTAACTTCATGTCTCTTGTCAGGAAAGTATTAGAATTGATCACTAAATAGATTATAGCTGAGAACTTAAAAACTTAAGGTAATCCAGATAATCAGCATGTTTTTTGAAAGGGAAATCAAGTTCAAACAAAGTATTAAATTGCTTCAGTATGTTACTTCTTCAAAGATAAGGGACAGCCTGTAGATGTACTAAAGAACATAGATCAGTACAGCACAGAACAGGCCCTTTGTGGTGACACATGACTCCTTTCTCAGCTATAACTCTCTAGCCCTCTATTCCCTGTCTATTCATGCATCTGTCAGTTAAGATGCCACTTAAATGTTGCTGAACATATTATATTTGGATTTTTAAAAGTTACTTGATAAGGTGCCACAAAGGTTATTGCAGAAAAATGTTTACAATGTGGCAGGTAATCTATTAACATGGATCGAAAATTAATTGGCTAGCAGCAAATACAGAATGTGTATAAATGGGTCTTGTTCTGATTGGCAGGAAATGAAAAGTTCAATGAGGTCTGGAGTTTGTGTTGGAGCTCAATTTTTTACAATTTACATTAATGACTTAGATGAGGGGAGTATGAATTCACAGATGAGGTTTGATAGTTATGAAGACGACTTGAACATTATGCAGATGAATATAGGAAGGTTAAGAGAGTGGACAAAAATCTGGCAGGTTTTGTTCTTAAGCATTCACAGGAAATGGGCATTGTTGGTTACAAAATCATTTATTGTCCATCCTCAATGTATGGAGAGGTCTATAAGAGTCAGCCACAGTGCTGTGGATCTGGAGTCACATGTAGGCCAGACCATATAAGAGTGGTAGTTTCCTTTTCTGAAGGAAATTCATGAACAGATGTTTTTTTTTCTGACAATCGACAATGGTATTGTGGTCATCATTAGACTATAGATTTCAGATTTTTATTGAATTCAAACTTCATCTGCCATGGTGATATTCAAACTCTAGTTCCCAGAATAGTTTTAAAATTAGGACAGTGAGGAGAAACATTTTCTCTCAGAACTGAGGGACTTTAGAATTCTGCCTGTGAATTGGGATTATTGAACATTTTTAAGGCAGAGGTAGATAACCCTTGCTAGGTAATGGCATCAAAGGTCATTAGGATAGATGAGAATGTGGAGTTAGAAATAGACATAGCTCAGCAAAAGTCTGATTTATAGCAGGGTAGACTCGAAGGACCAAATGGCATGCTTTTTTTTTGTATCGTATGTTTTTAAGTAACTGGACTGGAGTCACATAGTGACAACGAAGCACCTAAACAAACTGTCTAGCACACTAGTTTTAATGCATTTTACTCAAATAAAATTGGTGCATGGAGATTATAAAAGGCTCCTACGTTTGATTCACTCGATTCAAAGTACTCTAGTTGTACATATAAACACTAAGCAGCTTAAAAAGAAAGACTTAAGATGCACTGTATTACGCAAGAAAGACTGAAAGAGACTAATGCGACAATTTGTGGGATTCCTTTAAATTAACTGCTCACTTTGTTTGGCATAATGAAAAGAACATCTCTGGTGTAAGGCATCATCTGTAAATGATAAGTACAACATCTATGTCAGCTGAAATCTACAGGGATAACTAGACCAGACCTTTTTTCCCACTGATTGCTTGAAAAGCTGGTGGAACCAGACTCAATAGTAACTTTCAAAAGAAAATCAGATTAATACTTAAACAGAGTAAAAGTGCAGGGCTCTGGGGAAAAGGCTGGGTGGGGAAAGAAGCACGAAGAGATACTTATTTCAGACAGCTGGCGCAGACATGATGGGCCAAAGAATCTCCTGCTGCATTATTTGATAAAATCTAATCACTTATATGCAAAATCAAAATAACTAAAATCTCATGTTAGAACATCACATGTATAGAGTTAAGGTTTCAAGCAGCCTTGTTAAACCTGCATAGTACTCTAGACAGATTAATTTTGATGACCACATTTAGGTCTGATCACAAATGCAAAACGCACACATCTCAGTCCTGGAAGTGAATTGAAAGAGCCACAAGACTGCTTGTTGCTGAACTCACAAAGCTCTCCTTACACCCATTTCCCTTTTTTTTAAACTTTTTAAATAAAGAACACATGTATGTTTTCTAATTACGATTTATGCAAGAATGTCAATGATAACATTATCCGGAAGTCAAAATGGTTGGTATGCATGTGTAGACACACCTAAATCAGGTGCCCACAATAGGACAGGCTGCAGGAAGATTCTGTGGCAGTGGCATTAGCACATTCTGTGCACAGTGATGTCATCTTCAGTGCATACTCTGCTGATAAGGGAGTCAGGAAGGTGAAGCTGAGACAGAGGCCATAGTAAGAACAAGAACCAAGTTGAGCACTTTGACTACGTTGAGGCCATTTTCTGTCACTTTAAAAGAACAAAGAATAGTCCAGTACAGGAACAGGCTCTTCAGGGCACCAAGACAGCACCAACATATGATGCCTTTTTAAACTAAACATTTTCTGTCTCTATGTTGTCTGTATCCCATTATGCCCTTGGTCCCATTTTTGGGAAATATATTCCAAATCCTCTGCCTCCACTGTGTCTGCTCCCAGGAGGACCAGTTCCACCACAGAACACACCAGATGGCCTCCTTCTTTAAAGACTATAATTTCCCTTCCCACGTGGTTGAAGATGCCCTCCAGCACATCTCATCCACGTCCTGCGCCTCCACCCTCAAACCCCACCCCTCCAACTGCAACAAGAACAGAGCTCCCATGGTCCTCACTTTCCACCCTACCAACCTCTGCATAAACCGTACCATCCACTGACATTTCTGTCATCTACAAACGGACCCCATCCCCAGGGATATATTTCCCTCCCCAGCCCTATTCGCTTTCCACAAAGACCATTCCCTCCATGACTACCTGGTCAGGTCCACACCCACCAACAACCCACCCTCCCCTCCGACCCCCACCCCTGCTACCGCAGGAATTGCAAAACCTGCGCCCACACCTCCTCCCTCACCTCCATCCAAGGCCCCAAACGAACCTTCCCCATCCAAAGTTTCACCAGCACATCCACCAATGTAATTTATCGTATCCATAGCTCTCGATGCGGTCTCCTCTACATTGGGGTGACTGGACGCCTACTCTCAGAGTGTTTTAGGAAGCATTCTGGGACACCCGCAACAATCAGCCACATTGCCCCGTGGGCGAACATTTCAACTCCCCCTCCCACTCTGCCGAGGACATACAGGTCCTGGGCCTCCTCCACCACCACTCCCTCACCACCCGATGCCTGGAGGAAGAACGCCTCATCTTCCACCTCAGAACACTTCAACTCCAGGGCATCAATGTGGACTTCACCACCTCATTTCCCCTCCTCCCACCTTACCAGAGTTCCAACCTGCCAATTCAGCACCATCCTCATGACCTGTCCTATTTGAATCTTCCTTCCTACCTATCTGCTCCACTCTCATCTCTGACCTATCACCTTCATCCCCACCTACATCCACCTATTGTACTCTTAGCTACTTTCTCCCCAGCCCCAACCTCCTCCCATTTACCTCTCCACCCCAGAGGCTCTCTGCCTCCTTCCTGATGATTTGGAGTTAAACCTGTTGGACTATAACCTGGTGTTGTGCGAGTTTTAACTTTGTACATCCTTCCTGATGAGAGAATCTAATCTAATCTAAAAAAAGGGCTTTTGCCCGAAACGTCAAATTTTCCTGCTCCTCGGATGCTGCCTGAATACTGTGCTCTTCCAGCACCACTTTAATCTAGACACTGATCTCCAGCGTCTGCAGTCCTCACTTTTGCCTATTCATCTATTTGTCAAGGTGCCTCAGTATTAATATTGTATCTGCCTCCACCACCTCCTCAGGCAGCACATTCCAGGGACTTAGCACCTTCACTGTAAAAAAAACTTGCCTCTCACATCTACTTTAAACTTTCCCCCTTATACTTTAAACCTATGTCTACTAGTAATTGATATATCTATCCTGAGATAAAGACTCTGACTATCCATTCTATTAATGCCCCTCAATTTTGTAAAGTTCCCTCACCCTTTGACTTTCAAGCAAAAACAAACCAATTTGTTCAATCTCTCTTCTTAGCTAATACCCACCAAACCAAGCAACATCCCGGTAAACTTTATCTGTACCTTCTCCAAAGCTGCCATATCCTTCTGGAACTATAAACAATATTCTAAATGTGGCCTAACTAAAGTTCTATACAGCTGCAATATGACTTGCCAATTTTTCTACTCTATACCCCAACCAATGAAGGCAAGCATGTTAGATGCCTTCTTGATTACCTTATCAACTTGTGCTGTCACTTTCAAGGAACTGTGGACCTGTTTGGCTAGATCCTTTGTATGGTGATACTCTTAAGGCTTCTGACATTTACTGTACAATTCCCTCCTGCATTAGATCTTCCAAAATGCATTTGTCCAGATTAAACTCCATTTGCTAATTCTCCAGCCAAGTCTTCAACCTATCTATATCCTGCAATCTCCTCTGTCAATCTTCCTCACAATTTGCATTTCCCCCGATCTTTGTGCTGCCCACAACCTTCTAATCAGATCACTTACATTCTCCTTCAAGTCATTTATATACATTACAAACAAATGGGTCCCAGCACTGATCCTTGCAAACACCGCTGGTCACAAATCTCCGATCTGAAAAATACCCTTCCTTCCATCACTACTCTATAAATAAACCAGTTCTGCATCCATCTTTTCAGCTCATCTGATGTGACCTCATCTTTTGTATCCACCTGCCACAAGGAACCTTGCCAATGGCTTTGCTTAAGTCTATATGGACAACATCTACTGCCTTGCCCTCAATTACCTTTGTCACTTCCTTAAAGTCCAAGTTTGGGAGACACAACCTTACCCACACAAAGCCATGCTGCCTATCACTAATAAATACATATTTTTCTAAGTGTGAGTAAATCCTAACCCTAAGAACCACCTTCAATAAATTCCATACTATTGACCTAAGGCTGACTGTCCTGTAATTTCCCAGATGCTCAGTTGCCCTTCTTAAACAAAGGAACAACGCTAGCTATTCTACAGTTTTCTGGAACCTCTCCTGTAATTAAAGAGGGTACAAAGATTTCGTACATGGCCCCACTAATTTCCCCAATGCCTCCCTCAGCATTCTGGATGGACTATCAGGTCCTGGAGACCTGTCTACTTAATGTTTATTAAAATGTCCAACACCTTTTTTAGATTGAAATTCTCTAGAATATCAATACACACCTCCCAAGACTCTCTATCCACCACGACTTCTCCCTTGGGGATAATTACCGACTGTAATTATCAGTTAAGGACCTCGCTCACTTCCCCCGGCTCCATGCTTAAATCTCCTCCTTCGTTCTTGAGTGGACCTACCCTTTTCCTTAGGTACCCTCTTGCTCCTTATAATATATCTATACATAAATATCTGTAAATGCCTTAAAATTTTCCTTAATCCTGTTTGTGAAAGATATTGCATGACTTCTTTCAGTCCTAATTCCTCATTTGAGTTTTTTTTTAGATTACTTACAGTGTGGAAACAGGCCCTTCGGCCCAACAAGTCCACACCGATCCGCCGAAGCGCAACCCACCCATACCCCTACATTATCCCTTACCCCTTACCACTATGGGCAATTTAGAATGGCCAATTCACCTGACCCACACATCTTTGGACTGTGGGAGGAAACCGGAGCACCCGGAGGAAACCCACGCAGACACGGGGAGAACGTGCAAACTCCACACAGTCAGTCGCCTGAGTCGGGAATTGAACCCGGGTCTCCAGGCGCTGTGAGGCAGCAGTGCTAACCACTGTGCCACCGTGCCGCAAAGTTCTTTCTGCTATTTTTGCATTCTTTGAGGGCTCTGCCTTTATTCAGTTTGCTAAACTTTATTTATCCTCCTTTTCCTTTTTGATTAAGTTCTCAATTTCTTTTATCATTCAAGGTTCAGAAAACTTGCCATCCTTATCCTTAATTTTCACAGGAGCATGCTGGGCCTGAATTCTAATTAATGTAGAAAGAACTATGGATGCTGGAAATCAGAAACAAAAACAGAAATTGCTGGAAAAGCTCAGATCTGGCAGCATCTGTGAAGAAAAATCTGTTGATTTTTCAGGTCTCGTGATGCTTCCTCTAAACCCTAATCAATTGCCTTTAAAAGATTTCTGCATGCCAGGTGTGGACTTACCTTCAAACAGGTGCCTCCAATCTACATTGCCCAGTTCCTGCTGAATATTGTGGTAGTTAGCCTTCCCCCAGTTTCATCAAAGGAAAATTCTTATCCATTTTCATTTGTAACTTAAAACTGTCAGATATACGGACACTGTTCCCAAAATGCTCCACCAGTGAAACTTTGATTACCTGCTCTGGTGTGGCTCCTTCCCTCATTGAACTATGTGCAAATGGTTTCAAAAACTCCATCCTGGACACATCTAACAAATCCCACCCCACCCAAGCTCCTGGCATTAAACAAGCCCATTCAGTATACAGAAAGTCACCCACCACAATTAGCCTATTGATTTTACATTTTTTCATAATCCACATCTGTTCCATCACCCGCTGGCTGTTGGGAGGCTAAAGTGCAATCCCAAAGTGACTGCATTCTTTTTATTCCTGAGCTCTACCCCTATGGCCTTGCACAGGAGAACTCCAAGGTGTCCTCCCGAAGTACAGCTGTGATCTTTTACTTAGTTAGTAATGCAACTCCCCACCTCATTTTGTGGACCTTCTCTATCATGCCTCAAACATGCCTCTTTCAACCAAGTCTCTGTAATAGCTACAACATCATTGTTGGATGTATCAATCCAATCTAAGTTCATCTGCCCTACCTGTCACAATCCTTGCATTGAAATAAATATACTTCAAGCTGTCAGTCCTACCGCATTCAGTAACCTCCATCAGTTTTTCCTCTAGTCTCGGTCTCTTCCTCAGCCACTTTACCTGCTGCCTACTACTCTAGCTCCCATCCTTGTCACACTAAATTCTCCCAGGTGGCATTAATAAACCTGCCCTCCAGTTTAGGTGCAACCTTTCCTTCTTGTACAGTTCCCACCTGCCCCAGAACACCATCTGAATGATCCACATGCCTGAAGTCCTCCTTTCTACACCAGCTCTTTAGCCACATGTTTAACTGTTCAATTTTACTATTCTTAGCTTCACAGTGTGGCACAAGAAATAATCCAGAGATTACAATCCTAGAGTTCCGCATTTCAACTTCCTACCTGACTCCCTTGCAGGACCATCCTCTCTTTCGGCCAATGTCAGTGGTACCAATATGGACCAAAACCTCTGGCTGCCTACCCATATTCATCAGAACATCCTGTGCTCACAGACATCCGGGACCCTAGCACCAGGGAGGCAATACACCATCTGAAGTCTCGCTTGTGGGCACATAAATTTCTACCTGTGCCTCTAAATATAGATATAGAGTCCACTACCACTACTGATGTACCTGAGCAGCTCACGCAACCATTTCAGAGGGCAGTTACATGTCAACGACATTTCATGATGTGGAGGATTAGATTAGATTAGATTCCCTATTGTGTGGAAACAGGCTCTTCGGCTCAACAAGTCCACAATGATCCTCGAAAGAGTAACATACCCAGATCCATTTCCCTCTGACTAATGCACCTAACACTATGGGCAATTTAGCATGGCTAATTCACCTGACCTGCACATCTTCAGATTGTGGGAGGAAACAGAGCACTGGGAGAAAACCCACACAGACAGTCGCCCGAGGCTGGAATCGAACCTGTGCCCTTGGCGATGTGAGGTAGCGGTGCTAACCACTGAGCCAGCGGTGCTAACCACTGAGCCACCGTGCCTTCCTGAAGGGGACGGTGTTGGACTGGGGTGGACAAAGTTAAAAATCACACAACACCTGGTTATAGTCCAACATTGGAGCAGTGCTCCGAAAGCTAGTGCTTCCAAATAAACCTGTTGAACTATAACCAGATGTTGTGTGATTTTTAACTTTAACCATATTGTCAGACAGACCAGATTAGAATGGCAGATTTTCCTTCCCTAAAGATTTTGTACTATAATTATCAATGGTTTCATGGTTATCATCAGTAGTTTTATGTAAGGTTGTGGATTATAAGTCCAGGAACAGTACCTCTGTGCAACCACCCTCACCTTGCACAATAAGACACCCCAAGCACTTCACAGAAGTATAAGATTACAACAATTCTTGAAATATCATCGAGCTGCAAAGAAACAAAGGCGTAACTCAAATCATGGGCAAAGTGCATTATAAATGAAATTTGTTGTTTTGCCAGTGTTCAAGGCCAATGTTTTAAGGGAAGACAGATGAGAATTTTTTAAGCCATGGGAGATGTGATCCAAGGGATGATTTTTAAATCGTATTTGACAGTAAATTACATTGACAAAGAAAGTAAATAAAAATTAGTCAAACAGCAAGTAGGGAAAAAAAAATGTTTAAATAGGAAAAGACAAATTTTAGGATTGATAGGAGTAAATAATTTTTCATGCAGAGCAAACCATTATATAAAAGACTCTCAGATACAGTACTGGAGAAAAATAAAACATGGAACTGCTCACATAATATGATGTTGCCAAAAGTCAACTTATGTTCCTCTAGGTAGAGGAACTGTGGCTAAATTTTTTCACCCATGATTATCTCAATGTAAAGTAGAACAATGTTATGTTAGTGTATTCTGAATATTCTTCCTGAGATTTAATTAAAATTCTTTGACTCGACTTACTTGTTGAGAAAACATTCTTGGTTGAACATAATATATACATTACCTCATAATTTAAGGCTATTAATTTTCAAATAGATAATTTTATGACTCTACAATTTCTTTAACAGAAGATTCCAAAGGGGGAAAGAAAGCGTCTCTTTAAAACAAAATTGTGAAACAACAACTTCCTTTCCCTGGAAAGCCTTTAATGTGGAATAAGGTGCTACAGTGAAGTATCAAAAAAAAGAATGTCAGCCAAAGAAAGATAGATTAAGGAAGGGTGATCAAAAGGCTTTAACAAAAGCAGGTCTTAAAATGGGAGGTAGAGAGCTCTTACCATGGAAAGTAGTTGATTCGTACCCTGCCCTTGTAAATTACAATTCCACTTGACAGCACACCAATCATAATTTCTGTGTTGCTTTGATCCTTAAAAACAGAATAATTTCACATCAAATTGTGTATATTTGCCTCTAGATGTATTATCGTTCATCTCATTAGTAAAACTATGAAATTATCAAAATTCCAGTGACGTGAATCAAGGCAAACCTGTAATAACATTTTATTTTTGAGGTCAGAGATAACATTCTCAATAATAGGTAATTAAACACCATGAAATCTCAGGCCTTATCGCTACTGAGGACGCTTGCTTCAACATGCAGCATCTCTGAACTGTTGTCTTTATGAATGCTGAATAAGAATGCTGTTGTAGGTAGGACGTTATGAAACTTGAAAGGGTTTAGAAAAGATTTACAAGGGTTGGAGGATTTGATCGATAGGGAGAGGCTGAATACACTGTGGTTATTTTCCCTGGAGCATTGGAGGTTGAGAGGCAACCTTACAGAGTATAAGATCATGAGGGGCATTGAGGGGGTGAATAGACAAGTCCTTTCCTCAGGGTGGGTGAGTTCAAAACTAGAAGGCAGAGGTTTAAGGTGAGAGGGGAAAGATTTAAAAGGGACCTAACAGGCAACTTTTTTTATGCAGAGGGTGGTGCATTTATGGAATGAACTGCCAGGGGATGTGTTGGAGGCTGATAAATTACCATATTTAAAAGATAGCTGGATGGATATATGAATAAGGAGGATTCAGAGAGAAATGGGCCAAATGCTGGCAAATGAGACTAGATTTATTTAGGATATCTGGTCAGCATGGAAGAGTTGGACTGAAGTGTCTGTTTCTATGCTACTTATCTCTCTGAGTTTACGAATATACGTCCAGTGAAGAGAATAGAACTGGAAGCAAATAGCTCCCTATTAATGTAACTGACTATACCCTTCATAATGCCAACTTGCTCTGGGAGTAACAACAGGACAAACTTAGACTACCTCAACGTCAAATCCAAGAAGCAACAGCTGCATAAAAGAGATCCCAGGAATCTGGATGGACACATGAAAAGGAAGGGTTCAGAGGAATATGAGCCAAGTGCTGGCAAATGGGACTAGGTCAGACTGGGCTGTCTGGTGGCATGGACAAGTTGGACTGTTTCTGTGCTGTACATTTCTATGAGGTTAGATTACCTGTTGGAATATTGCATGCAATTCTGGTCTCCTTCCTATCGGAAAGATATTGTGAAACTTGAAAGGGCTCAGAAAAGATTCACAAGGATGTTGTCAGGGTTGGAGGATTTGAGCTAAAGGGAGAGGTTGAATAGGCTGGGGCTGTTTTCTCTGGAGCGTCGGAGACTAAGGGGTGACCTTATAGAGGTTTACAAAATTATGAGGGGCACAGATAGGATAAATAGACAAAGTCTTTTCCCTGGGGTCGGGGAGTCCAGAACTAGAGGGCATAGGTTTAGGGTGAGAGGGGAAAGATATAAAAGAGACCTAAGGGGCAACGTTTTCATGCAGAGGGTGGTACGTGTATGGAATGAGCTGCCAGAGGATGTGGTGGAGGCTGTTACAATTGCAACATTTAAGAGGCATTGGGATGGGTATATGAATAGGAAGGGTTTGGAGGGATATGGGCTGGGTGCTGGCAGGTGGGACTAGATTGGGTTGGGATATCTGGTCGGCATGGATGGGTTGGACTGAACAGTCTGTTTGTGCTGTACACCTCTATGACTTTATGACTCTGTGGGGTCCCATCTGAAAGAGGAGATGTTAGTCAACAGTTCCCAAAACGCAGGGTGTGACCTCAAATATAAGCAACCATGTTCACCACTAAAGAATTGCTTTGTAAAACTGAGAGAATCAAATTAACAAATCCAAATTAAAACACCAGGCATTTTATATTCATCAGTATTTCAAATCAGGATTAGGGGCGGCACGGTGGCACAGTGGTTAGCACTGCTGCCTCACAGCGCCAGAGACCTGGGTTCAATTCCCGCCTCAGGCGACTGACTGTGTGGAGTTTGCACGTTCTCCCCGTGTCTGCGTGGGTTTCCTCCGGGTGCTCCGGTTTCCTCCCACAGTCCAAAGATGTGCGGGTCAGGTGAATTGGCCATCTAAATTGCCCGTAGTGTTAGGTAAGGGGTATATGTAGGGGTATGGGTGGGTTGCGCTTCGGCGGGTCGGTGTGGACTTGTTGGGCCGAAAGGCCTGTTTCCACACTGTAAGTAATCTAATCTAAAGTAATCTAATCAGGATGTTTCTGAATCTGGAAAATTTAACACAGCTATCCAAAAGTGTTGATTATCACGGGTATATTATCTCCTTTTTGATTTTTAACCACATACGTGTCTTATATAGTCAGTGGTCTAATTAAAATACACACCACTGGCAATGGGTTAAGATACTTGAATTTTAGGTTAGAACATAACTGCATTATTAAACCTCCATCTACGGAGCTCAGGTCCAACTGTTTCTAAAACTGCCATGAAAAGTATTGTGGGTATCACATTTTCCTAAATAAGATTGTTTCCAAGTATAAATCTTAGCTTTCTTAAATACAATGATTGTGCTTGAGGCAAGGTGGCTTCACAATAGCCTAATAACCATCTAACTATAGACAGGTGACTTGCCAAGATCCAAATTTGGTTAATCACATTTCTGTTTGGTAAAGTCAAAGAAAAAAAGAAAAAAAAGCTGTTAGGCTCTTGTATCTCAACATTCATATCAATGCTATATAATGCATGTACATCTTTAACCTCTTTTGCTTGCATTTGTTGAGGAATGTTGAAGCAAACAGCACTTTATTACTGAATTAAATATTTGCAAAGTAAATATGTGTGATACACTTTATTGGTAATGCTCTAATGAAAACAAGCCAGTTTGAATTATAATTAACACGGGCTTAAAATGATGCAGTTGTAGCTACATCTGTGGCAATTTTTATTGGACAACACTAATCTAACAAAGAATTAATTGCATGGAGAGTCACCAATTTACTGTTTTGTGGTTCAACATACTGGTAAACCAAAATTAATCATCAATCAATGTAACTTGACCGTAATCTCTCCCTGAAGCATCACACCAAATATCATATAAAGCATCCTTCATTTTGGCTGACTGAAAGTTGAAGGACCAAATAAATACAGAAAATTTATGCTTGCTCTGCCACTCGACATCATGACGGCTACTCATCCAAATGCAGAACCCTGTTCTCACTTTCTCCCCACACCTTGTATCCTTTTAGATACAATAATTATATCTAACTCCTTGAAAAGATTCAATAACTTGGCCTCAACTGCATTTTGTTACAGAGAATTCCATAAGCTCACCAGTCTCTTGGTGAAGAAACGTCTCATCTTGGACCTAAATGGTCTAACCAATATCATGCCAATGTGACCCCTGGTTCTGGACTCACCAGTCTTCAAAAACATCCTTCCTCCATTTACACCGTCTAGTTCTGTTAGAATTTTATAGGTTTCTGAGAGAGCCTCTTCATTCTTCCAAACTCCAGTGAATGCTGTTCTAACATTTCCAGTCTCTTTTCATGTATCAGTCATGTCATTACAGGAAGCAGTTTAGTAAACCTTTGTTGTACTCCTTCCATAGCCAGGACATCCTTCCTCATAAGGAGACCAAAACTACACACAATACTCCAGATATGGTTCACCAAGGATCTGCACAAGTGCAATTAGACATCCCTACTCCTGTATTCAAATCCTTTTGCTATGAAAACAAACTTCCCATTTGCCTTCTTCATCACCCGCATGCGTACTCTCAGCAATTAGAAAGATCTTTCAATTCAGCTCATGATCACACTATTTAGCAGAGTTGGTAAGCATATGAACACTTAGTAGGTGACGCACAAATTAACTTGACAAGTGTAATGTTTTAAATTAACTGAACTTTGCAGAGTAAAGATGAATGCAATTTTTCTTAATGGGATATCAGGAAGACAAGTGAAAGGACCAGATTTAAACTTACCCTTGCGTAGTGCAATTCAACTCCATATAGTTCTAAGCTTCGTGCCGTATTTAGGTAATTAAATTCTGATTCCGCAGGAGAGAGTCCTCTGTTTTTTTTTTAAAAAAAAGCACATTTATATTACACAGTCAAACACAAATGTTACAAAACATTAAAAACAATATTGACTGGAATAAATAGAATATGGATGATAACAACTTACTTGTGTTGCTGATGCAATTTTGCTATTTCTTTTTCAAAATCTTGAGGCTGGTTAGAGATAAAGGAATAATCGGCGAGGTAGCCTGGCAAGTGCTCTGATATGTTGTAATCTCCTAGTTCAGCTTCAAAAATAATCAATTTCAAAAATTAGAATTTGTCCCAAACTAAGCAGTTATAAAGATAATATAATTGACATTGAAAAACAATAATCACCAAGGCGAATGGAATGCTGGCCTTTATGTCTTAAGAACTGGAGTATAAGAATGCAAAAGTTATACTATAGTTATATATAACCTCAGTTAGATCCCACCTGGAGTACTGAGAGCAGATGATTGTGACTGGATTTGTTTTGATTTTTTATTGTTACATGTATTTAAGTAAAGTGAAAAGTTTCATTTCACATGCAGTATAGGCAGAGCATGACATACAAAGATCATAGAGCGAATGAACAGAGCGAGTAATACAAAATTAAGGCTGCAAGATTAACATTAGATTTGAAATCTGAGAGATCCATTCAGAAGTCTAATATTAGCAGGAAGCTGTTCTTGAACCTGTTGTACATATGTTTCAGCATTTGTATCTTCAGACTGACAGAAGAGGTTACAAGAGATTGTAACTGGGGTGGGAGGGGTCTTTGATGATGTCAACTGCCTTTCCACAGCAAAAAGTAGTGTAGGTGGAGTCAATTGATGGAAGGTTGGCTTGCATGATGATCTGGGCTGTGTTCACAACTTTCTGTAGTTTCTTACACTCCTGGGCAGAGCAGTTGCTGTAGCAAGCTGTGATGATTCTAGGTAGAATGCTTTCTATGGTGCATCTGTAAATGTTTGTGAGGGTCCTTATGGACAGTCAAATTTCCCTGGCCTCCTAAGGAAGAAGATGTTGATGCATCTTCTTGACTGTTGCATCCAAGTGAGTGGTTCAAGGCAAATAGTTGGTGATCGTCACTCTCAGGAATTTGACACTGGACCATCTCCACCTCAGCTCTATTTATATAGATATCTCTTCCTTGCTTCTTGAAGTCAAGAATCAGCTGTTTTATTTTCATAGAATTCCTACAGTGTGGAAACAGGCCGTTCGACCCAACCAGTCCATACCAACCTTCCGAAGATTAACCCACCCAGACTCAATCCCCTATCCTATATTTTAACCATGACTAATGCACCTAACCGACACATCCCTGAACACAATGGGCAATTTAGCATGGTCAATTGATCTAACCTGCATATCTTTGGACTGTGGGAGGAAACCAGAGAACCTGATGGAAACCCACACAGCCACTGAGAGTATGTGGGAACCCTGGTACTGTGAGGCAGCAGTGTTAACCACTGAGCCACTGTGCTGATCTTGCAGTTTTGTTGACATTAAGGAAGAGATTTTTATGTTGGTACAACGTCATCGAGTACTCTTTCCCGTATTCTGTCTTGTCATTGTCCGATACACAGCCTACAACAGTGGTGTCGTCAGCAAACTTGTAGATGGAGTTCAGAAGAAATTTGGCCACACAGTCATGAGTGTATAGAGAATATAGTAGGGGATTGAGTACACATGCTTTGAAGATTGTTGACGATTGTTGTGGTGGAGATACTGTTGCCTATCTTCATTGGTTGCGGTCTGTGGGTCAGAAGGTCAAGGATCCAGTTGCAGACATAAAGTTAGAGAGATGTACAGCACAGAAACAGACCCTTCAGTCCAACTAGTCCATGCCAACCCGATCTAGTCCCACCTGACAATACTTGGCCCAAATCCCCTCCAAACCCAGTTGTACCAGTCTCCACCACTTCTTCTGACAGCTCATTCCACCCTCTGCATGAAAAAGTTGCCCCATAGGCCTCTTTTATATTTTTCCCCTCAGTCGCTAAACTTATGCCCTCTAGTTCTGCACTCACCCTCGCCAGGAAAAAGACTTTGTCTATTTATCCTATCCATGCGCCTCATGATTTTATAAACTTCTATAAAGGTTTTTGGTATGGAGATTAGTTTGGTTGGGATTATAGTTTTAAAGGCAGAGCTGTAGTCAACAAGTAGAATCTCATGTTCCAGGAATGAATGTAGGGCTAGAGAAATGGCATCAGCAATGGACCTGTTGCACCAGTAGGCAAATTGTAAAGCATTGAGCCAGGTTGGGAGGTTACAGTTCATTAACTTCACTAACACCTTTCACCTTGACCTCAAATTCACCTGGATAATCTCTGACACCTCCCTTCCCTTCCTGGACCCCTCCATCTCTGGTGACTGACTAACAATGGTCATCTACTACAAACCCACGGACTTCCACAGCTACCTGACGACACCACCTCCCACTCTACCTCTGTAAAAACGCCATCTCTTATATTCCCAATTCCTCTGCCTCTGCCACATTTGTTCCCAGGATGACTAATTCCATTATAGAAAATTCCAGATGGCCTCTTTTTTCAAAGACCACAATTTTCCCTCCCACATGTTCAACAATGCCCTTCAGCGCATCTCCTCCACTTCACGATCCTCCGTCCTTGAACCCCACCCTGTCCGACACAAAAAGGACAGAAACCACTCCCCCGTGTCTTCACCTTCCACCCCACTAACGTCTGTATACATTGCATTATCCTTTGCCACTTCCGCCACCTACAAACCAACCCCACCACTAGGGAGATATTTCCCTCCCCACTCCTATCATCGTTCCTGACAGACCTTTCCTTCCGCGACTCCCTTGTCAGATGCACGCCTCTCCCCCACCTTATCCCAGTCCCAAGCCTCTAATTCGGCACCTCCTCTTTCCCTGTCCATTGTTTTTCCCATCTATCCGCTCCACCCTCTTCTCCGACCTATCTTCTCCCCCACCTTCACCTACCTAATCACACTCTCAGCTACCTTCCCCCCCCCCCCCACCCCCATTTATCTCTCAGCATCCTCAGCCAACAAGCCTCATTCCTGATGAAGGACTTATGCACAAAACTTCTGTTCTCCTGCTCCTTGGACGCTGCCCGACTTGCTGTGCTTTTCCAGCACCACACTCTTGACTCTAGAGTTGGTGTGGGCCATGACTAACCTCTCTTCATAATTACAGATGTCAGAGCCATCGGGCAATAGTCACTGTGGCACCTTACATGTATTTTCTTTGGTACCAAGTTGATAGTTGCCCTCTCGAAGCAGGTGGGAACTTCAAATTGTAGTAAGGACAGGTTAAAGATGTCAGTGAATACTCCTGCCATCTGGTCCACCTAGGATCTGAATGCATGGCTGGGGTATCCATCTGGGCCAGTCACTTTACATGGGTTCACTCTCCAGCAGATCGATCTGACACCTGCAGCAGTGACTGAGAGAACAGGTGCATCCCAGGCTGTTGGGGTAGGTGACACCATTTCACTGATCTTCTTTATCAGCCAAGTGTAAAATCCCGCGAGGGCATCAGAGGGGGTTGTATTTTTGTCAACTATTTTGTTCTGCTTCATTTTGTAGCCTGTTATGTCATGGAGGTCTTGCCAAAGATGGTAGGTGTCCATGAGGTTCGCCCAGCTACCTCACCTTCAATGGATATATTGGTCTTGGAGGAACTACAACATAGGTTTCCAACAATGATACCTGGACTTCAGGGGTTAAGTTGAGCAAAGCTTATAAAAACTAGGTCTGTATTTTCCAGAACATAGATGATTAAAAGGTGGTCTCAAAGTCTTCAAACTTTGAACAGAAAGAGAGTCAGGGTAGATAAAGACAACTAATTCTTCTAGTTGAGGAGGCGGGAACTAGGGGGCACAGTTTGACAATTAGGAAGCATCCCAACAAAGGGTGGTAGAGGTTTGGAATGGCCTTCCACAAATAACCGTGGATGCCAGATTAGTTGTTAATTTTAAATCTGAGATAACCCCCCAGACGTGATCGACGATGCCCTCCACCGCATCTCCTCCACTTCCCGCTCCTCCGCCCTTGAGCCCCGCTCCTCCAACCGCCACCAAGACAGAACCCCACTGGTTCTCACCTACCACCCCACCAACCTGCGCATACAACGTATTATCCGCCGCCATTTCCGCCACCTCCAAACGGACCCCACCACCAAGGATATATTTCCCTCCCCTCCCCTATCAGCGTTCCGCAAGGACCACTCCCTTCGTGACTCCCTTGTCAGATCCACACCCCCCACCAACCCAACCTCCACCCCCGGCACCTTCCCCTGCAACCGCAGGAAATGTAAAACTTGCGCCCACACCTCCACACTCACTTCCCTCCAAGGCCCCAAGGGATCCTTCCATATCCGCCACAAGTTCACCTGTACCTCCACACACATCATCTATTGCATCCGCTGCACCCGATGTGGCCTCCTCTATATTGGTGAGACAGGCCGCTTACTTGCGGAACGCTTCAGAGAACACCTCTGGGCCGCCCGAACCAACCAACCCAATCACCCCGTGGCTCAACACTTTAACTCCCCCTCCCACTCCACCGAGGACATGCAGGTCCTTGGACTCCTCCACCGGCAGAACACAACTACACGACGGCTGGAGGAGGAGCGCCTCATCTTCCGCCTGGGAACCCTCCAACCACAAGGTATGAATTCAGATTTCTCCAGCTTCCTCATTTCCCCTCCCCCCACCTTGTCTCAGTCGGTTCCCTCAACTCAGCACCGCCCTCCTAACCTGCAATCCTCTTCCTGACCTCTCCGCCCCCACCCCACTCCGGCCTATCACCCTCACCTTGACCTCCTTCCACCTATCCCACCTCCATCGCCCCTCCCCCTAGTCCCTCCTCCCTACCTTTTATCTCAGCCTGCTTAGCTCTCTCTCTCTTATTCCTGATGAAGGGCTTATGCTCGAAACGTTGAATTCTCTATTCCTGAGATGCTGCCTAACCTGCTGTGCTTTGACCAGCAACACATTTGCAGCTGTGATCTCCAGCATCTGCAGACCTCATTTTTTACTCGAAAATCTCAGATTAGGCAAAGGTATTAAGATATATGTGCCAAAGGTAATTATATGGAGTTAGGCTACTGATCAGCTATAATCTAATTGAATAGCAGAACAGGCTCGAGGGGCTGAATGGCCTGATCCTGTTCCTATGTTCCACAACAAAAACTAAGAGGCACAATTCGAAGGGGGGGGGGGGGGAGGTGTATGTGTGTGTGTGTTTTGGGAGGGGCGATGGTAGCCTTGAGGTTTGTGGATGCAGATTATTGACAGTGGCAGGACATGTAGAGAGGGTACTAAGTCGAGTCTACAGTATTCTTGGCTTTATTAATAGGGACATGGAGCACAAGAACGAGGAGGTAGTGTTGAACTTGTATAAGATACTGTAGTATCTTATAGTTCGTGCTTAGCTGGAGCACTGTATTACAGTCCTGAGTAGCATATCACAGAAGGGCATGAACGAATTGGAGACAGTCAGGAGCAGTTTACAAGAATGGCTCCAGCGATGAGAAACTTCAGTTATGAGAATAGATCAAATAAGTTAAGGCTGTTCTACTTTCAAAGAAAGCGACTGAGGAGAGACTTAGAGATTTTCAAAATCATGAGTGGGTTGGGTAGAGTGGATTGGAGAAACTATTCTCACTTGCAAAAGGAATAAGAACAAGGCCACATTGATTTAAATGTGATCTGCAAAATAAACAAGCATGAAGTGTCTTTTTTCACTCAACAAGTAGTTAGGGCATGGAATGCACTGCCTGGAAGTGCATTCAAGAGGGTATTAGATGATAATCAAATAAAAACAATGGGCATGGATAGGAAGAAAATGTGGGAAATTGCCACTGGTAATTATGCTAATTTAATGAGGTAAAAACAATGACTGCAGATGATGGAAACCAGATTCTGGATTAGTGGTGTGGAAGAGCACAGCAGTTCAGACAGTATCCAAAGTGCAGCGAAATCTCGCTGCACTTTGGATGCTGCCTGAACTGCTGTGCTCTTCCAGCACCACTAATCCAGAATGCTAATTTAATGAACCAGTGAGGCATGATAGGCTGAATGGCCTTCTTCTGTGGCTCTGTGTTAAGTGATGGAAAATTTTCATGAAACATTTTTGTGCAAATCGCATCACTCACTCCCATAGAATTTGGTCACTGCAAAGGTTTTGCTAAACAAACTTAATTGGTGAGATTTTAATCATGGTAGCATCACTAAATAAAGAAACCTTACACTCGCACTCAGACAAAAGGGGCCATGGGATAAATTCAGTAAGTGGGTGACTTAGAGTCATACAGAATGGAAACAGGCCCTTCAATCCAACTCATCTATGCAGCTAAGATATCTCAATCTGACCTCATCCCATTTGCCAGCATTTGGCCCATATCTCTCTAAAACCTTCCTGTTCATTTACCCATCCAGATGCCTTTCAAATGTTGTAATTGTACCCACCTCTACCACTTCCTCTGGCAGCTTATTTCATACATACACCACACTCTGCCTAAAAAAAGATACCCCTCAGGTCCTTTTTAAATCTTTCCCCTTTTACCTTAAAACCTACGCCCTCTAATTTTGGACTCCTCCACACTTGGAGAAAGACCTTGGCCATTCACCCTGTCCATCCTATCTACAAAGTCACCCTTAGCCTCTGATACTCCAGGGAAAAAACATCCCAGGCTTTTCGGCCTTTCCTTATAACTCAATCTATACAATACCATTATAAAATCTTTTCTGCGCACTTTCAAGTTGAACAACATACTTCCTGTGGAAGGGCGACCAGAATTGTATGCTGCATTCTACAAGTGACTTCACCAATGTCCTGTGAGCCACAACATAATGTCCCAACTCCTCCTCAATATTCTGATCAATGAAGGCAAGTTGTCAAATAAACACTAATTCATTACAGACCTGGGATGGAAATTGGAACCTTTGCTGCATACGTAGATCACCTAATTGCTGTAAACCCACCGACTCGCTGAATTCCTTGATGTGTTGGATGGTGAGAATAACTAGGAGAAAGCGAGGACTGCAGATGCTAGAAGTCAGAGTTGAGAGTGTGGTGCTGGAAAAGCACAACAGGTCAGGCAGCATCCAAGGAGCAGGAGAATCGACATTTCGGACAGTTTCTGGATGAAGGACTTATGCCTGTAATGTCGATTGTCCTGCTCCTTGGATGTTGCCTGACCTGCTGTGCTTTTCCAGCAACACACTCTCGACTGGTGGGAATAATTGCCTAATTTTGATGAGTGTATCCAATTTTCATATTAAGATGGTACAGATATTCGTTTTTTAGAATATGAACATAGAACATTACAGCGCAGTACAGGCTGTCGGCCCTCGATGTTGCACCAATCTGAAGTCCATCTAACCTACACTATTCCATGTACAACCATATGCTTGTCCAATGACGACTTAAATGTACTTAAAGTTGGTGAATCTACTACTGTTGCAGCAAAGCATTCCATACCCTTACTACTCTCTGAGTAAAGAAACTACCTCTAACATCTGTCCCATATCTATCACCCCTCAATTTAAAGCTATGCCCCCTCAGGCTCGCCGTCACCATACTTGGAAAAAGGCTCTCCCTGTCCACCCTATCTGACCCTCCGATTATCTTTTATGTCTCTATTAAGTCACCTCTCAACCTTCTTCTCTCCAACAAAAACAGCCTCAAATCCCTCAGCCTTTCCTCATAAGACCTTCCCTCCACACCAGGCAACATCCTGGTAAATCTCCTCTGCACCCTTTCCAAAGCTTCAACATCCTTCTTATAATGCAGTGACCAGAACTGTACACAATACTCCAAGTGCGGCCGTACTAGAGTTTTGTACAGCTGTAGCATAACCTCATGGTGCCAGAACTCGATCCCTCTATGGATGGAGTAACTATGAAATTCATTTTAAGTTATATTTTACTGTTTTACAAAACTGGTTTGGACAAAGCACAGAAAGATATGCAGCACAACCAAGAAGGGAAAAGACAAGTTAAACAGTGTGATTAACAAATGGAGCTAACTCGATCGCTTATGTTATAGAAAACAGAGGTCAGCCTTTTGTAAAAAAAATTGTCTAAAAACTTTCTACAGCATAAATATAACTCATTTATAACTAAAGGAAATAACTTTATAACTGAACAATATCAAGTCTAAGTTTGGAGTTTGATCTGTAAGGAATTAGGTGAATGGGGAAGGGGTTTGTTTGCTTGCATTTGCTATCACTCTTCCATCCATCTTGCCCTCTAGCCATTGCTTCTTACTCCACTACAGGGGTAGGAGCTGGGAGACAAGCCACAGCAGTCTTGCAACACTGAGTGGTCATGGAGTCAATGCTAGATCTTTTGCAAAAATAATGTATAACTTTAATTCAGGCACTATTTATACAGACAACGTGCTTGTCAACATTTATAAAAACACAAGATGCAAGCTAACAGTATACATATTACTAATATTATTCAAAGTTAGCCCAAGTAAGTGACATAAATTTGGTTTATAAGTTGGGGGCGGCATGGTGACTCAGTGGTGAGCCCTGCTGCCTCACAGCACCAGGGACCCAGATTCGATTCCTGCCTTGGATGACTGTCTGTATGGAGTTTGCACATTCTCCCTGTGCGGGTTTCCTCTCTCAGTCCAAAGATGTGCAGGTCAGGTGCTATAGTTAGGGGAATTTGTCTGGGTGAGTTACTCTTCAGACGGTCGGTGAGGACTTGTTGGGTCGAAAGGCCTGTTCCAGAGGGAATCTAATCTAAATTGCACAGGAATTAAATAGAACGCTAGTCGGAGAGTTTTAATGTTATCTCAATGGAAGACTAGATTTATATAGATTCCAGAATTAACCAAAATTTCAAAGTAAATGAAATCAACAAAACTGGTAGAAAAATTATTGCATACAACAGTAACCACACGATGGAATTATGAGATGACGTGGAGATGCCAGTATTGGACTGGGGTGTACAAAATTAAAAATCACAACACCAGG